>NC_139512.1:56250213-56850213 GCF_947247035.1 Vipera ursinii
TAATATAGCCTTACAATAAAATAGAATTAGCTTATCTGGTCATGTCTGATAATATGCATGTACATGTATACATATATGTTTCAAAAGAACTTTGTACTTATCACTGTTGCTATATGATCAACTGATTTCTGTAATATTTGTTCTTTTGTATAGTTTTATACTACATTGTATGTTGCTTGGAGTTACAATTACATTTATAATATACAGATATATTAATTATAAGCAATCTATTGATAATGTTTTAAATGTTGTTTTGTTGTTGGAGTAATACTGCCTTACTCAATTTTGTATTACCTGCAGATTTGATAAGCATTCTTGTGATCTCCATTTACTAGTTAAAGTCACTCTTTGAGCATGATTTTCAAGCTAAATATTTATGCTCTTAATTGTCACATCATCCAGTCCACACTTAAGAATATCATGGGCTATTTTGTTCAATGTTTTGCTAAAATCAATATACTATGTCTACAGCACAAGTCATCTGATTAAAAAAATGAGATAAGGTGAGCCTGACAAGACTTGTTCTTGACAAATTGTTAAGCCCCTTAACTGCAAAGCACAATCAAGAAAGCAAGATTCGCATGGTCTTTCTTTAATGAGTTCTAATGCTAAGAAATAGAGGTTAGAATACAAAATTCTGAGATTTGAGATAAGAACCCTACAGACATCCTTTATTCATGAGATCGTTAAGGTGGAGTCTCTTTGAAACTTTTGACTTTTCCAAGGCCGTTTGCATGTCAAGCTAAGAATCCATTTCTTTGATAAGACTGTAACAATCTCTCTCATCTGCTTGTGACTAGAAATATCCCCTCCCTCCACTTTCAGTTTCAGCACAATCTCTCACACAAATCTACATTGACTTTTGGTAATTTCAACATTGTTTTCAAGGTAGTTTCCTCACAAATTTCTTTATGATATGCTTAAGAAACCTTTCAGGTAACAATATCAGGCCTGTCTTTATTTCCCCAATTATGTCCCCCTTTCTTAAAGATAGGGGCATTTGCCATCATCCAGCATCTTTATGAATTTTCTGATTCTCAGATCTTCAGGATGCTATTCATCTAGAGATTTTAATTAATTTTAATAAATAGAAACATGGTCAGAGAAGATACGTCAATCTCAGGTTTTTTATTCTAACTTTCATTTTGCTCTTCCAAATTTCTTGCTGGAAGAAGAATTTCTTGTCAAAGACTGAGCCAAAATATCATCTGATTAGGTCTTACTTTTTCGTACCACTTGTAGATAGTTTATTCTTATTTTGTATCATTTCCTTTTACAATATTCTAAATATATTTGTAAGTCTTTTTTGCTGTTCCTGGCATCATTTGCTAACATTCTGAAATTTTCACTTCCTATGTCTATCCCTATTGTCTTACTTACTTACACAGACCATTAAGCCAAATATATAGCGCTCTTTTCCTGATTCATTTCCTACCTTCTCTGTGGCAAACGTCTATATTTAGTTGTGCTAAATAATAATACTTGCAGGTTTTCAAAGTTTTCATGTAACACTTCTTGCCACAAGATATAGGAGAATTAAGTGAGTTAATAATGTAAGCATTTATAATATTTAAATACGGTTTTAATAAATTTAAATTATTCTAATGTTCCACTTGGTACTTGATATCAACCAAGGACAGTTAAGGAATCTTTTTAAAATTAAAAGAAAAGAGTGAAGAAAAAAAAGAATCTACTGCTCAGTATTATAAAACATAAGATTATATCCACAAAAAAATTATCCCAGTACAAATTGCCAAAGCAGAAGTTGAAGCACCAACATGTTTTATCTTCCTAAGCTTAACATTCACAGGGATGCTGTCTATAGTAAGGAATAAAGAAACATCTGCTACTTGGAAGAAAGACTAGCAAATTGAGACTAAATACTGAGACATAAAGACTTCACACAGACAACAAAAGTGGACTTCCCAATTGTAACATAAGGCAACAAAAACTAAATCAACAGAAAAGGGAACAAGAAAAATATGGATTCATTTGAACTGCGCTACTAGAGAAAATTGTGGAGTATATAATGGAATGCAAGAAGAACAGATCAGATTTCTCATTGGAAGTTGTAATAACGAAGGCACAGTTAGATATAAGTTAGATTTAGGAATGTTTATATCTCTTAGGAATATATCGAATGCAAAATTCAAAATATATATAATCAAATCTCTAAATGATGTCCTTATTTATATTATTTACTGTTAAAAGAAACCAGAAAGCCTTGACTATAATTGTACAAAACTAGGCAAAAGGGTAAAAGCATTTTAACATTTTTAGTTTGGCATACTAATGCATAAGGCTATAATTTTTTTAAGGAAATGAACAAAGGTAACTAGAGAACTGGGAGGTTTGATTACAATATAAGATTATAGTTAAATATAGACATCAGTACCTTTTGTATTTAGTTGCTGACATCAACAATCACCAGAGTTCTTCTTTAATCCTTTTTCTATGGGGCAAATATGTAGAAGGGGTGTTGTCTTACCTGAACGCCTTTTCTCAGCATGATGATGGAGAATGCATGAATGGGTTAACTCTGTCTTCCTGCCCAATTAGACTAAGTCAGTCAAACTTGCCACGTCTCTCTTGGGCCAGGACACCTCCCAGTCATGATGAAGGTGAAGCAAATGACGACAGTCAGACGTGTTGGCTCCCATACCCCTGACACAGGACCTGACAGACACTGAGGGGTGGGTGTGGATTCTCCATCATCATGTTGAGAAAAGGCGTTCAGGTAAGACAACGCCCCTTCTCCAGCATGATAGATGGAGAATCCACGAATGGGACAAACCAAAGCTGCCCTGTTCCTATGGGAGGAAATCAGTCTGGGCCTGTGTCCCACCCTGTGGCACTACCTGTTGCAACACTCTCCGGCCAAATGAGGCGTCTGCGGAGGCAAACCTATTCAGGTTATAAAGCCTCAAGAAAGGAGAAGGTGAGGACCATGTCACCCCCCTACAAATGTCCCCAATAGATGCCTGTGTCGCCCAAGCTGAAGAAGGTGCAGCACTAAGAGTGGAGTGAGCAGTGAAACGCCTGGGAACTGACAGGGAATGAGATTGGCACGCCCCTGCAATACAAGCTCTGATCAACCTGCCTATAGTGGAGTCAGAAACCTTCCACCCCATAGTAGAGGGTTGAAAGGAAACAAAGAGGGCTTCCGACTTGCAAAAAGACGCTGTCCGCTTAATATAGTGGCGCAAAGCCCTGGGGACGTCCAGATTGTGCCATTGCCATTCCAAGGCAAGAGATGGATGAGGACAAGAATCCTGCAAAATGACTTCCTGCGCTGTATGAAAGAAGGCATTGACCTTAGGAATAAAAGAGGGATCCAATCGAAGGAACACCCTGTCAGCATGAAAAGTGCATAAGTCCTGTCTGACAGAGAGAGCTGCCAATTCAGAAATGCGTCCAGCTGATGTGACGGCTACCAAGAAGGCCACCTTAATTGTCAAGAACCGCAGAATACAGGTCCTGATGGGTTCAAATGGAGGAGAGGTAAGGGCTTGCAAGACCCGTAACAAATCCCAAGAGGGACACCAGTGAATCACTGGAAGTGTGGTGTTAGTCGCACCCTTGAGAAATGACCATACCATAGGATGTTGAGCCAATGCCTTGAGCCAAGTAAATACGGTGGAGAGAGCTGCTACTTGTCAGCGGATGGTATTGGGTGCAAAGCCGTTGTTAAGCCCCTCCAATAAATAGTCCAAGATCCTCGGGATAGTAATAGTCGAAAGATCTAACTGGTTCTTATCACACCAACTACAGAAACTCTCCCAAGTGGAGTCATAGATCCTGTTTGTTGTAGGCCATCTGGAGGCCTGAATCATCGTAATTACCTCCAATGAATAAGACTCATGTGTCAGGAGCCGCCTTTCAAGTGCCAGATGGTCAACTGGAGCCACTGGGGTTCTGGATGATGCAGAGCTTCCTGGCTGAGTGGAACACGATCTGGAGGAATCCTTCATGGAGGAGAGAGTGACAGACTCACAGGGTCAGCAAACCACGGCCGTCTTGGCCAGTGTGGTGCAACAAGTATCACCTCTGCCCGCTCTTGCAGTAACTTGCAAATGACTGCCGGGATCAGAGGGAGAGGCAGAAAGGCATACAACAAGCCCCTGGGCCAAGGGCTGTGGAGGGCATCCATCCTCACTGCCCCTGGAGAGGGGAACCAGGAGGAAAACATCAGGAGCTGCGAATTCGCCGGAGAAGCGAACAGATCCAGTACTGGCCGACCTAACCTCTCTGATATCTCCTCGAAGAGACTGGGATGCAGGTGCCATTCGGAGTGAGCCACTGTCGACCTGCTGAGAAAGTTCGCCTGATTTGCCTTACTCGGCCCTGAGTAATGAGAGGTTGGTGTCTGTCCAAGAGCCCAACAGTTGGGCCTCGGCCATAAGGGACCTGGAACAGTTACCCCCTTGCCGGTTCACATGGGCTTTTGCCGCTACGTTATCCGTGAGGACCAGGACATGTTGTCTCGCCACCCTGTTGCGGAAGTGGCATAGGGTCAGATGTATGGCTCTGAGCTCCAACCAATTATGTTGTGCTTCAGGGCAGACCGAGACCACCAGCCCCGAGCCAACTGAGACCCTAGATGCGCCCCCCCAGCCAAACAGGCTGGCGTCCGTAGCCAGGGTGATCCGAACGGGCTCCTGGAACAAGGAGCCCCTGGGTACTGCTGGCAAGGTCCACTACTGGAGGGAGTTTAGGGTCTGAGATGGAACCCTTGCCCTTTGGTTGGAGGAGCTGGTGTCCAGTCTCTGAACAGAAGCAAAAAACCATTGCAGGTCTCTGGGATGTAGTCTGGCCCATGGGACTATTCCCATGCAGGAAACCAACTTCCCTAACAATTGGGAAAGAACGGCCAGGATGACTACACGCTCCCTCTGGACCTGAAGGACCAGGGCTCTGATGCTGTCCTGATGGTCCTGAGATAAACAGACCCTTCACAGTTCGGTGTCTATGACCGTGCCCAAATGAAGAAGGTGGGTTGAGGGAACTGTCTGGCTCTATTTAAAGTTTACCGAGAACCCATGGTCCTGGAGAGTCTTGATAGATAAAGCCAGGTCCGATTGAGCCGCCTGGACCAATAGGGACTGGATGAGAATGTCGTCCAGATTGCACTGGATGCGTATGGGACGGACCTCAAATGCGTGGTCAGTGCCCCCAAGATCTTGGGGCCTACTAAAGGCCGAACGGTAAGGTTCTGTACTGGTAATGGACAGTCTTGTAACAAAACCTGAGGAACCTCCAGTGGGTGGGAAGGATGAGAATGTGAAGGTATGCTTCTGTGAGGTCGATGGCACGGCCAGCACACGTCTTCTGTTGGAATGGACAATGAGACAGCTAGGTTGAGGCCTAGCACTACAGTTGAAGCCTCCTGCACTTGACCATCCACTTTGAAAGGTTTGGAGCAAGGCAAATAATGATTGTGCTACAGTCAGAAGGGATCTGAACTCAGAACCCTCTGCAATGATTGTGAGAGGAGGAGCCTGAAAAAGGACCCCTGCGAACTGACCAGAGGCTCAGGGACCAATTTCCCTGAGCTGGAAGGGAAGGTAAACACCTTTGAAGTCTATTTTCTTTTTTTGGGGGGGGGGGTGAAATCTCCCCCCCCCCTTCTCAGAAGCTAGCAAAGAAGGCTGAACAAGCCTTTTTAGAGGAAAAGCAATGTGATTGTGGCACCCAAAATAGCGGCCGCTACTGCTGATAGTGAAAGAAGAGAAGCAACCTGTCCTTCCCCCTTAATTCAGGAGAGAAGGCAGGCAGTTCTGAGAGTCTTCCCGTGCCTCTGATGCTATCAGCACGCTTAAAAAGGCAGCTTAAAAAAGGCTTTCTGACAAAGAGCCTCCTCTCGGCCAGCTGCTGGTAAGCCGGAATTCAAAATGGCGGTCGCAACTAGCATGCTGCGAAAGAACAGCCTGGGGCTTCTGAGAGAAAGATAAGATCCTGAAAGAACTACAGTGAAAGCTATCTAATTGAGGAAAAAACTTCCCCACGGACTTGCAACGGTGAAAACAGTTGAGACCTCCGGAAGGCTGGAGCTCAATTAGAGCTACAAGCCAATTAGAGTTACAGCTGGAAGGAGAAAAACAAAACTCCAATCTTGAAAAGAATGCTATCTAATTGAAGAATCCATGAAGGGGAAATACATATACATATACACATACATACATACATACACACATACACATACACACACACACACACACACACACACACACACACAACCTGCTCAATTACTCAGAAGAGATGATTCAGCAAGATTTCTGGGAGCCAAAATCAAGACGTCTACACGTCTATTCTGGGCACAGACTAAGTCATGACTGGGAGATGTCCTGGCCCAGGAGAGGCATGGCAAGTTTGACTAACTTAGTCTAATTGGGCAGGAAGACAGAGTTAACCCATTCGTGGATTCTCCATCTATCATGCTGGAGAAGAACAGTTCTTTCTCAAATGTTTCATTAGTCTAACACTTCTTTCATTTAGTTATTAAATAAAAAGCACGTGCTCACATTTAATCTTAGCTCATATGCAGCCTTTAAAATATAATTAAAAATAGCCTACATTTAAAATTCAGAAAAGGAAGATGAACAACAAAATTCAGAAAAAAATGATGTTCTTCCATATAAGCCCCAGTTAAAAATAAATGATGGGAGTTTGGCAATATTGTAAACTTGAGTCAGTGAACAGAATCACAGAATCTGGAAGAGATCATTTAGTCCAACTCCTGCTCAGCACATGATCCAATTATGTAATTTGGACAGAAGGCTATCCAGTCTCCATTTCAAAATTTCCAGGAAAGGAGAACCTAACCCTCTACAAAGCAATCAATTCTACTGGTTGCCAGCTTTTTGTCAGGAAATTCCTTTTAATATCTAAGTTAAATCTACGTTTCTTCAACTTCAGACCATTAGTTTTGCTTCTGACCTCTAAGCAGGGCTTTTTTTGTCATAGAACGCTCAGAACGGAGTTCCGGCACCTTTTTTGGATGGAACCTTGTAGGGTAGGGCAAGGCGGGCTGTATGACATGTGTGAGTTCCGGCACCTTTTTCTTTTACAAAAAAAGCACTGCCTCTAAGACACCAGAGAAAAAGTTCCCCTTTCTCTGTATGATCACCCTTTAGTTACTAAACATACAATTCCTCACTATCTTGATAATCCTCCTCTGACCTCATTTGAATGGCACTGATTTATTGTAGATACCACGAATCACTTGCCATTCCATCCCATTCTATTTTCTTCTTTTTTCCAGCATTTTCACCCAGACTATAAAATATTTACTGAGTTCATGACTATGAAGCAAAGTGCTATTACAACGCGTGATCTGACTATATTTATCTACTCAAAAAGGTTACGTGGTCCTTTTCATAGTTTAGTTTGAGACAAGTTATTAAAGATGCTTGAAGGAAAAAGAAGAACGCCCAAATTCCCACTTGACAAATTTACTGGGGGAAGTAAACTGTCATGAAGTGTAGTGCTGGATGGAAGTAGGTGTTTTGGCCAAATCTTCTCAAATCTGGTGTGTGACACAGAATGTAACAGTGTCCTTTAAAAACTCCCTTTTATTCCACAGAATATCAGCAAAGTAATTATACTTATCCATCATTACAAATTAATCAGAAAAAATGAAGCTTTGTCTGTAAGTATATGTAGTCACAAAAATTTTATAAATGCATGTAAACTATATAACAGAATGCTGTATTTTTTTCAAATAAATCTAAAACTATTTTTTTAATAACAGCCAACACATTGTATAAATGAGAAGCACATATTTGTGTGTGTATACACAAACACACACACACACACAGAGTGATTTATTATGTATTTATCTCTTGCCATGCTATATAGTATGAATACTGCTGATAATTTAGATCCACTCTGGGCAGTTCCTACTCCATTAATATTAGCAATATGGGCTTCACTTTAAGGCAATGACTCTATTAAATGTTTTAAAATGTGTGTCATTTATCATTAGCCTCATGATTGTGACATTCATGTTATGGGTAAGGTGGTGTCAGCAGATTTAATAAATCCTTATTGTAGGGATTTAGAAGTCAAACATAAAAACAGCTACAGGCTGAAAGCAACAATGTGGTAACATGTCATGGGAAGCAACATTTAAAAAATGCATGTCAATTTTCCATCCAAGAGCGAGGCAAAAGAAATAACATAGCTATTAGAAGGGTTTACATTTTCTGCTGGTTCCCATTTAAAATTATTGAAAAAAGACTTTTAAAAGATATTTGTAGAAAAAATATGAATGTTCTATGAATGGCATTTTGAGGCAAAGGTTTGATGCCACCTAATGATTTCTGGATTATCTACAGAGTTTGTTTGCCAAACATTTTTTTTGCCAACTTTACCATCAGGCAAGGTGAGATTGCTTTCATCCTTAGTTTGAATCTCTTTTCTATCCATCTATTTATGCAAATATGTATACACACAATATCTAAGTTTAGAACCTGAAATTTAAGTAATTGGGGACATTATTAAAATGCAAACCAAACAAACAACCAATATCTTATTTAACACTTAGTAAAAACACCAGGTAGGATTGTAAGGTAGACTGAATTCATTATCAAACATAAAATACAAATAAATAATAGAACATTATTTGGATTGAAGGATGAACATATTAAAGCTAAACGAATTGCAAGATGGCACTAAAGTATAATTTCAAATCAAATTAAACCTTTATTCCAGTCGAAAACCAACAAAAGGAGTGATGGATTAAAAAGCATAACAATACAACTAAATACAATTACATAAAAAACTAAAACATATAAAAAGAAAAATCTAAAAAAAAGTATTTTAGGGGGAAAAGCATTCCTATTTAGCATTAACACAATCCTTGTCAAACTTGGCTTGGTATGATGCTATTGCTAGTTTGGGTTAAATGCTGGGGGAGAGGGTCATAGCTCTCCAAGAGTGCATCCTGAAATTCAGTTGATGCAAGGATACACTGTAGGTTCTGTAGATGATCTGATGCCAATAGCTCAGTTATCATTTGGTTTAAATTCTGGAACCAGACAGGTAAATATGGTTGGTGAGTTACATTCAAGGGCACCATTTAGAACAGGGGTCCCCAACCCCCAGTTCGTGGACTGGCCCTGGTCTGCACAAACAAAGCCCCATCTGCGGGATACAGGTAGTACATGAAACCATGCTCCCTCCAGGCCGCAGAAAAACCTCTGTCCATAGAACGGGTCCTTGGTGCTCAAAAGGTTGGGGACCTCCAATTTAGAACGTGGTTATTTAGCCTGAAGGCTGTTTGAGCCAGGCACAGATGTGGAAAGTTTGATTTCTGGTCCTTTAAGCAGCAACTGAGGAGGAATCTCTTGTCTTCAGTGTTGGGAGAGGCTAAATGTGTTTTTTTTTAAAATTTATACTGTGTTTCCTGAAAAAAACAGCGGGTCTTATATTAAGTTTTGCTCCAAAAGACACATTAGGGCTTTCTTTCTGGTTAGGGCTTATATTCAGGGAAATATGGTACTAAATGCATCCATTTGGCTGATGATCTTAACTGCGGCTTATTGTTGGGGTGGGACTTATATTACGAGCATCCTGAAAATCATTCTAGGGCTTATTTTCCGGTTGTGTTTTATTTTGGGGGTAAGAGCTCAATGTGCATTAAAAAAAATCAGGGAACTGCCAAATTCTGCTTCCATCAAATATCTTCCATGAGTAAAAGACCTCAAAGTAAGGAACACTGGCGTATCATTTTCATGTTGCATTTTACAGATAAATATATAGAAAAGAAAGAATATCTGTTATGTGCTGGTCAGTAAGAAAGTACATAAAAACAAATATTTTTCTATTATGGCAATGTTTTTTTTAAAATAAGTCATAATAAGTGCATTTATTTCAGAGGTCTACACTAAATAGGCTACATCTCATTTACACTATACTTACATATTTAAATAGCATTAAGATTATTAATTTTACCATGATAAATCACTTTTTTCTAGATTTGAAAAGTAACATTTTGCTTTATGATAATGGTTTTAGTACACAAGGGAAATATTTTAATTTTCTGCTTTAGACATTCAATTATCTCTGTCCTTCTATAATACACTGGTCATAGCTAAAATAATTCAATTGTTTTAAATTTTCATTTACATATAAGCCTCCACAGCGCTGCTGCCTTGTAAATATGGCTATAGAAATACAAGGTGAAGGAAGAGATTTGTCTTACCTTTAGCATGAAGAAGAATGTTAATTGCAATAAGTAGAAGTATAAGAAAAAATAAGAAAGCAAGCCCTGAACGCCATAAATATAAAATAAATGAAAGTAAATAAAAATAGCTTTGGATTTTAAAATCTTGCTCTGTTATCTTTTTCAAATATTCGACTGTGCTAAATTGTCTGAGGAATTCTTTTAAAATTTTTCCCCTCTTGTCTTAAGTGTAGCCAGTCCCCTTTGAAGGTATAATCAGTCAATTCAATCAGAGAAATTCTGTATTATAATGGTAATTTTCCCTCACTTTTTTTTCCTTTACACTGTCAGTTTCAGCCACCTGCTGAAAGCACTGATGTGGAACAGCTCAGTATTAGTTCTGAAATTAGTACCAGTCCCCAGTTAAATGCCTGGCACTTTCAGCCTAGGCTAGACATTGTTATTGACATACAAACTCATCAGTTCCAACCAGCCCATTACTGTACTTAGACAAGTCAAAGTCTCCTACCAGGCTATCCCGAGAGCACCTTGCTAGATAAGGCTCCACATGTCAAAACAGTCATTATGAATTGAAGAAACAACCTCAAATGAAGAAAGAGCCATGTTTCACACTAGTTCCTGTCTACATGTTAGATAATTGCTTGCTACTAAGTTGAATGTCTGTGAGAAAGGTGCCTTAAATCATCAAGTTGTTTTTTAGAGCATATCTTACAGGATAATATTCTATCTGCTTAAGCAATAATGGCTAATTAGTTTAAGGACTCCCCCGCCCTTTCTCATTTTCCTCCTGAATGGTGGAAGCAGTTCTACTGTGTACTCTGTCAGTTAACCTGCATATCTCTCTGCTATCGCACAAATCCTCCCTTGTCCTGCCTTGCTTAGCTCAGCAGGCTCCCCTGTGAAAGAGTCAGGCAACAGTGATGAAAGGCATTTACTATAGACTCCTCACAGGGTCATCAATGGACAACCTGTACAAGATTTGTGCTCTAAATAATATATGAACTAAACACCTTGAGGTAATTGGCTGTGTGAAGCCTCACACTAGGCCAGATAGCTTGTCTGTACAAAGTAAAATAAGATTAAATAATAAATGAACTGTGTAGACATTTTCTAACCAAACTAATTCTACATGCTTTTTTAAAGTGCACACTGTCTATAAGAAGAAATGTTTTCATGATTTTCTCCCAGTATTACGTGGCCCTCCTTACTTTATAAAAAAATAATTATTTCATTGTAGTCTATTTGCAGTTTTGTAGTTATGCAAGCAACCTGCATGAGTCATACGGAATGACAGTGACAGATCTAGACATACTATATATATAAGGGGAAAAAATCAAGCTTCATTTTTGAGACACATGCTTAAATATTAAACATTATGGTATTAAAAAATATGAAGTCCCCAGAGGAGGAAGGGTAGAGTCTGAAAATAGATTGCAGTTTATCAGCTTCTCTTTAACCAAAATGCATGAACTAATTTGCTTTTCTGCTTACACTGGACTATTCACACAGCTTTTATAGTATAAATATATATAAATATAACTTTTATTCAGTCATGTGATAACAAGAATATCTCTATATCATTGCTATGTACACTTGGTTAAAATTAAGAGTGGTGTGGTGGTCTAGTGGTGAAGATGCTCACCTCCCACTCAGAAGTTGAGAGTTCAATCCTAGGTAGCAGCAGATGTTTTTCTCTCAGGGCGCAAAGAAAAAATATCTGCTGCAACTTCACGTGGTTTCAGGAAGCGGCCAGTCAATATTCAGCTCTACTCAGTTGCCCTGACTCTACCCCAAATTAAGGGATTTATAGTTGTAAAAAGGGAGGATTTTTTAAATTATTATATGCAATTGATATATAAGAGCTGTATATGAATTTTTGCAAGTAGAAAAATAGGGACCACTACGGTGGGAAGGTAACAGCATTCCGTGCGCCTTTGGCGTCTACTCATGCCGTCCACATGACCACGGAGACATCCTCAGACAAATGCTGGCTCTTCGGCTTTGAAACGGAGATGAGCACCGGCCCCTAGAGTCGGAAACGAGTAGCATGCATGTGCGGGGGAACCTTTACCTTTACGTTATATGAATTTTGAATTGCTAAATCATTCAACATATCACATTCCTGATAGATTTTATGAAATCTATGTATGGAGGAAAGCTGAAGTAAGTATTTTTTGAAAATTCATTGGAATCCAAAAATAAAAATATTTTTTTCAATATGTAGAAAAAAGACAGTTTAATAATAAAAGGAGCAATAAAAAAGTTAAGCGACTCACAAATAAATGTAAGAATTAAAATAAAGCCATCCATTAATTAAGAAGTATAAATGATACATAATTATATAAATCAGAGATATACAATATTAAGAATGCCCATATTAGGAATGTTTTAACAGGAAATGATATTCAATATTTCTGGCAACTGACAGCATGAAAGGAACAGATTAAAAATATCTCATTAAATGACTGAAACACAACTAATCCAAACTGATAAATAATTTAATATACCTCTTTTACGAATTTCAATCTTCTGCTGTATATGTGACTACTCTGGTTTAGTTCCTTGGGTATCAATTGAGGTTTTTTTAAAAAAGAAAAATCCGAGAATTATTTAAACACAGTCCTGGAAGCCCATGGGTTGTAAATGATGTTTGTCTTATGCCTCTTCACTAGTGTTTTTCATATTTTTATAGTTAGTTTTATTTTTGAAGCATTTGTAGGTTCAGGCTGACTTGTTATTGCTTGTTATTTGTTCTCTTGTTATTTTGTAAGCACACACATACCCTTACTATTTGTAATCTAACTTAAATGCTTTTTCATGCCCATTTTTAGAATTCAGAGTCTCCTCTCTGCAGCCAATTCATTCTTATGATTAACTGAACCGCGTTTTTAAATGTAGCACTTACTACATTACACGCTGTGCTATTCCATCTATTTTATATGACTAACTGTGAGAACTCTAGTATTTGTATTACATATATTTGTTTGGTTTTTTTCCCTGGTATCGCTTTTACCAAATGAATTCCGTTCTAAAATTTTGAAATTTATATCATAGGACATAAAAAACAAAGCTCTTGTACTCAATTTATATTTTGTTTCCCCTTTATATTATTTAGTATCTTAATGACAACGAAAACTGCAAGCTCTTCTGAAATGAACTCCTTGTTTAGAGTGTTATAATTTATTACTTTTCTTCATCAACAACCCAAAGAAAATTAGCTAAAAGAAAAGGAAACAGCTTTAATTGAATTAACAAATATCTAAATTAAACCTATTTAAATATTGTACCAAAATGTCTAGTGAAAAGGTAAAATTCACAAAATTCAGCTCTCAAAAGAAGTCTAAAGGGAAGCGAAAGCTACCTCTTTAAAATACACAAATAGCATTTTATGCAGCAGATAATCCAAAGTCTCAGTGACCTTGGCAGTCTTGCAGAGGTAATCTTTGCATAGATGAATTATTCTTGAACAATTCCTCTAATGTATTAGGCACATGCATACTGTCCTTCAATATTAAGCATGCGTGTCTCTCTACCGATTGCTAAACAAATATCCATATTAAGAACATAGCAAGGGAAGAAATTTTATATATTTCTCGCTATGTACTATCATTTAAATTCCTAGGGGGAAAAACAACCCTGGAAATATTATTGTGTAATTATAGCACTTGTTGCTTTTTCTATTATTTCATTAATATTCAGTATTGCAAAGTATCCATAGTGATTCTCATAGTGATTCTTGCTATAAATAAAAAACCATCAAAACTAGGTCTAAACATTTTTTTATCTCTCTTCCTTGAAACATGATGGAATTAGATCTGTGCTGATTTTTAAGCTATTCAGAAAACTAAACTACTAAGTCATGAATGACTTTCAGCCAAGTATATATGGGCAATGCCAATCCTAGAAAAAACTTTATCTAATTAAGTTTATGTTCGTGCAAGTGTGCCATAAGACAAACAAAAATGAAAACTATACAAGAATGTAACAACCTCAGAAATGTTGTTTTCCTCTCAATGGTTCAAAGCAGCATGTGAGAGAATATAAAGTAGAAAATAGCCTTCAGATCACAGAAAGCTTAAGTGTTAATTATGATTTTAGGCTCCTTTAGCATTACTGTATTCCAAAAAAGAAGGAGAAAGCTTAGGAAGCTAAGATGAAATTCTCATTTGAACCTATTACCCTTTACCATTTCTTTATAATTTACTCTTCATTTCTTTTTTCTAGAATATCCATTTCTAGTCTATTCCATTGGTGATCCATTACAATGTTTAATTTCCCTATTGAGTAGTACTGACACCTCTCTATAGCAGGGCTTTTCAACCAGTGGTACGGGTACCACCTGTGGTACATTGGCACCTGGCAGGTGGTATGCAACCATCCTAGAAAAGTGGTAGTTGGGGAGGGGAATGAGCTGAACTGGTGGCAGCACCGCACAAGACTCAGTGAGAAAGGGCTGGAGCTGCAGGGCTGTCAGGGCTCAGCGGAAGGGCTGGAGCTCGGCGCTGATCCTGGCACTTCTGAGGCCAGAAGAAGCATTGATCAGCTGGAATGTTGCAGCATCTCCAGGGTCTTGTGATTTACATTCAGATGCTTGGCAACTGATTCATATTTATGACAGTCACAGTGTCCCAGGGTCATGTGAAGTGACCAAAACCTGCTGCAACCACCCAGCAGATGGGGGGAATAAAATCCAAACACCCCCCCACCCCACCCCCGCTGCCAATCCTCAACAGAAATGCTCACAACAATGAAAACCTCGGACAGGAGGAAGAGCACCGCCAGGCGGGCAGGCAGGTGTCTTGCTCGGCTGTGGCTTGGGGACACTTTTTTCAGTGCCATTGTAACTTCTAACAGTCACTAAACAAACTGTTGTAAGTCGAGGACTACCTGTACTTCATCACTTTTTTCCTTTTTCTTTTTTGGTCATCAAGTTTTTGACACCTTGCTAGGCGACTGGTGGTACTTGGATGTTGCCATATCCTAAAAGTGGTACAATGGGTGAAAAGGTTGAAAAGCCCTGCTCTATAGGCCTCAGAGTAGCCTCAAGAGTAGCTCTGCAAGGATCCATTAATTTTGGAACATCAGACTTTTTGTGCCAATCCCTGATTGATTAGATGCAATGATGTCACAGTTTATATATTGCACAACTCTTTGACCCACATTATTATGCAACAAATGGTACTCAATGAGTAGTACTTAATAGTACTACATGTACATGGAGGGAAGTAAGCAGTGGGGTATCACAAGGTTCCATTATAGACCCAGTACTCTTCAATATCTTCATAAATGACTTAGGTGAGGGAATAGAAGGGGAACTCATCAAATTTGCAGATGACATTAAGCTGGCATGAATAGCCAACACCCCAGAAGACAAGCTCTGGGTCCAAAAAAATCTTGACAGACTTGAACAATGGGCCCTATCCAACAACATGACATTTAATATGGCAAACAACAAGGTTTTACACTTAGGCAGGAAAAAACAAACATATAAATACAGATTAGGTGAAACCTGACTCAAAAACAGTAACTGTGAGAGGGACCTGGGAGCCCTGGTGGACAATCACTTAAACATGAGCCAGCAGTGTGCGGCAGCACTCAAAATGGCTAACACAATCTTTGGTTGTATAAACAGAGGCACAGAATCATAATCAAATATTTGTACCGCTTTATAAATCCTTAGTAACACCACACCTGGAATACAAAAAAGATGTTGAGACTTTGTGCAAAGAAAGCGCAAAGAAGAGCAACTAAGAAGATTAAAGGCCTGGAGACAAAAACATATGAAGAACGGTTGCAGGAATTGCCTATGGGCAGACTAGAGAAAAGAAGGACTAGCGGTGACATGATAGCAGTATTTCAGTATTTGATGGCCACCACAAGGAAGAGGAGGCCAACTTATTTTCCAAAGCACCAGAAGGCAAGACAAGAAACAATGGCTGTTAACCAATTAAGGAGAAAAGCAACCTTGAATTAAGGAGAAACTTCCTAACAGTGAGAACAATTAACCAGTGGAACATCTTACCTTCAGAAGTCATAGGTGCTTCATCACTTGATATTTTAAAGAAAAGACTAGATACCTACCTGTCTGAAATGACATAGGGTTTACAACTTGAGCAGGGGTTGGACTAGAACAGAGGCCCCTAACCTTTCGGGCACCAGGGACCACTTCCCTGGAGTTTTTCCGTGGACTGGAGTTTTTCCGTGGACTGGTTAACAAGCACAGCCCTGTGCAGCTGGTGGGATAGATTTCTAAGTAAACACACTCAAGTGTCACCATTAGTTTCACGTAATGCCTGGATCCCACAGATGGGGCTTCACTTGTTTGCGTGGACTGGTCCCTGGCATGCAGCAGACTGATGCGGGTCCATGGACCTACGGTTGGGGACCACTGGTTTACACAATGCACTGAGTAATAAGCTAGCCAAGCAGGGACCAAATGTGATCTAATTCAGGGCTTTTCAACCAGTGGCACGGATACCACCTGTGGTACATTGGCACCTGGCAGGTGGTACGCGACCATTCTAGAAAAGGGGTAGTGGGGGAGAGGAATGGCAGCACCGCACAAACCTGAGAGAGAGATGGCTGGAGCTGCAGGGCTGTCAGGACTCAGTGGAAGTGCCAGGATTAGCGCCAGGCTCCAGCTGGAGCTTGGCACTGATTCTGTCACTTCTGTTGAGTCCAGAAGAAGCGCCGATCAGCTGGAATGTTGCAGCATCTCCAGAGTCTTGTGATTTACATTCAGATGCTTAGCAATTGATTCATATTTATAACGGTCACAGTGTCCCAGGGTCATGTGAAGTGACCAAAAGCTGCTGCAACCACCCAGCAGACCAGGGGGGGGGGGAATAAAAACCAAACACCTCCCCACCCCACTCCTGCTGCCAATTCTCAACAGAAATGCTCACAACAATGAAAACCTTGGACAGGAGGAAGAGCACCGCCAGGCGGGGAGGCAGGTGTCTTGCTCGGCTGTGGCTTGGAGGACACTTTTTTCAGTGCCATTGTAACTTCAGTCACTAAGCAAACTGTTGTAAGTCAAGGACTACCTGTACTTCATCACTTTTTTCCCTCTTTTTTTTTTTGGTCATCAAGTTTTTGACACCTTGCTAGGCGACTGGTGTTACTCACATGTTGCCAAATCCTAAAAGTGGTACAATGGGTGAAAAGGTTGAAAAACCCTGATCTAATTCATGTTCTACGGAAGCTGCAAGCTCTGTGCAGCACTGGTTAACAAGCACATCCCTGTGCAGCTGGTGGGAGAGATTTCTAAGTAAACACACTCAAGTGTCACCAAACTAGATGCAAAATGTGGGTTGCAGGCGTTAGTGAAACTACTGGAACCAAACAGATTGATTCCCTTAAATTACTACACTGATGTTCAGATAGGCCCTAGATCAGAGGTCCCCAATCTTTTGGGCACCAGGGACTGGTTCTGTGGAGAAAGTTTTTCAATGGACCGGAGAGTGCATAGTTTTGTGTGCTGCCTGCATCCCATGGATGGGGCTTTGCTTGTTTGTGCGAACCATGGACCAGTCCACAGACCAGGGGTTGGGAATACATGGACTAGAAGACCTCCAAAGTCCCTTCCAGTTTTATTCTGATTGGAATTACCATCACCTATGCCAGAGCTTTCCCTCACCATGAATTTTATTTAAATCTGAGCAGTGAAACAGCACAACTACAGTCTTTGTTGCATGGGCTGATAGAGCTGATACATGTTTGTTTTATTAACAGAAACATGGAATAAACAACTTTTTTATTTCTTCCAATGATTTAATTTCTTGGATGTACCAACACAGAACAAATCAAGCATATTTTCAAAGAAAATTGCAATGTATAGTAACAGACATTGCTATTCTATGTCAGCTTTCCAAATCCAATTTAATATGCTTTGGCAAAATTCTCTTTTTAGTGGTTCTACATTTTTCACAATAAAATATATTGCACCTATCAGGTGTCAGAGGTCTGTACAAATGGATGGTCAGAGTTTCATGTCATTAATGAACAACCCAAGACCAGTAGGTGGTTTGATATGTATACATTATGCAGACTCTTGTTTCTGAAATACACTTCAGACAGTATTTTTCATCAGATTCATGGATCACATAAGCAAGAGACAGAATTTGCAAATTATTCTCTCAAGAAATAGATAAATGAATTCCGTATTTATGCTACTGAAAGGAAAATTGCAATCATGATAGAGCAATGCTAGAGAAACAGGGTATATACGTGTTTGATATATTGGATAGCCTTGTCTGTGACTGTTCACGCAGTGTAAGAATTTCTTTATTCAAGGACAAGTTCTTTCACCTTCCCATCTGTCCCATGATTTTTTTAATGTCTAAGACAGGTGGCCTGTTGGAAACCTAAAACCCTACGGGTACAAAATATGATTAAAATGTGACATTGGTCTCTATAATAAAGTAAGGCTTATGCTTAGTTTAGAATCGGAAACAAACTCATATAAATAAGTAAAGTCAATTTAAACTCTATATAACCTAACATTTTACATTCAAGTTGAGGATACGCTGTACCAAAATACTGCTGGATCTGTGAATTTGTCTGCATGCCTAATGTTAGCAAATATATACATACATTACACAGTTGAAGCTTATTAAATGTAATTTAAATCAATGTTATTCCTCACCATAAAACAAAGGACTGAAACTGTTAACTACCTACTAGTAAAAAGTTGTTATACTTATTGTTATTAATACATTATAGTAAATGCTAATGACTTCCACAATTACTCATCTTCTGCTGGTAAGAAATAAGATTATTTCTTATCTTATACTTCTCATCTATTAAGTAGTAAAATTTCAACAGGATTTTAAATGGATTTCTTAGACAATGTACAATGAGAATATCATAAGCCATAAACTGCTAGTTCCTTAATACATAGAAGCACAGACAATAAAGCAGCAAGAGATTTAAAGAATGTACCAATCTGTCACATATGTATATTCTGTCATTAGTTGGTTTCATCAAAATTCTAACATTAAAAGAAGCAACGAGAAAGCTCTTTGCATTATTGGGCTAACACTGAATGACCAGCAGCTTGTCCATATTCGTGGTGAGGAGTCTGCTGCTAGGTGTTGGGATGTTTTGCGAAGGCTTTATGTTCGAGACAGTGTGGGTGCACATATACACCTTACACGTAAGCTGTTTAGGGCTCGTCTGCAGAAGAATGGAGATATGCTGATCCATTTAAATTACATGAAGGCGATTTTTCAAGAGCTTCATGAAAAGGAGCTGATTTTTTCAGAGTTGCATCAGGTCTACATTATTTTGTCATCTTTGGATGAGAGTTATGATGAGTATGTTTCTTCTTTGGAAGTCCTGACCAGAGAGGAACTGACATTGACTAACATTACTGGGAGACTGCTGGAAGAGTCCAGAAGGAGGCGTGACAGAGACCAGCTAAGAGAGACACAGCTACAAGAGGAACAGCAATTTACCACTGCTTACAACGTCAAGAAATGTTATTCTTGTGGGGCTAGAGGGCATATAGCCAAATTCTGTAGAAAGGGTAAAAAACAGAATGTAAATAGTAGTGGGAAGGCAAAGAAGGGCATTGGTTTGGCTATTTCTGGTGAACCAACATCCAGAAACAATGAATTGTGGGTTGTTGATAGTGGGGCTTCACAATGCATTACTAAAGTGAAAGAGAGGTTTATTAATATGAAAAACAGCAACCAATATGTTTCACTAGCCAACGGTTGGAAGATGAAGGCCTCTGGTGAAGATAATTCCTATTGTCCATGCATTGATGAACAGTTACCTATGTTATATATACCTAAGCTAAGATTCAACCTGTTATCTGTAAGGGAATTGGTTAAGGTTGGGTTTGTGGTAACATTCAGAGGGGAGCAATGCACTATTGAGAGGAATGGAACCTGTGTAACTGCTAATTTGAAAAATGGTTTATTCGTTATCACAAGTAACCAGGTTAGTACAGTTAAAGCTAACTCAATATGTGAGAACAAGAAGCCACATGATGAATGTATACATTTATTGCATAGGCGGTTAGGGCATTTAAACTTTAACAGTTGAATTAGTAGACGGAATTAAACTGAAGCCATGTAGTAAGTATTTGAACTGCAATGCCTGTAGTCAGGAAAAGAGTAAGGCAACTCCTGCAGACAGGTTAAACGGCTTCAAAACAACTGTTCCTTTGGAAGTTGTGTTTGCTGATTTAATTGGACCCATGAAGCCAAGTTTAGGAGGGTCATGTTATATTTTAAGTATCCTTGACCACTACTCTAGATATGGTTTTTGTTATCTGCTTAAGTCAAAGACAGACACTTTCCAACAATTTGCAAACTGGCTGAAGTTTGTGGAAAGGAAAACAAAGAGAAAGGTTCAGTGCATAATTACTGATAATGGTACTGAATTTACAAATAAGCATTTTGTTGATATGTTAGAATCTGCTGGCATTGAGCATAAACGTTCAGCCCCATATAGGCCTCAACATAATGCATTTGTTGAGAGACGTGGGCAAACGTTACAAGCCATGATGAGAACCATGTTAAGAGATTCTGGCTTAACAGATAGACTGTGGGGGGAGGCAGCAAAATGTGCATACCATGTTCTGAATATAGTTGTTAATACTTCTACTGGTAAAATACCATATACAATATGGCATGGTAGAAGACCAAACCTTGATTACCTGCACACGTTTGGCACCCCAGCTTGGGTCCACATTCCTGCACAACTCAGGAGTAAAGGCCAACATAGGGCTAGGCAATTATACTTTGTAGGTTATGAAGCTAACCATAGATCCTATCGTTTCTGGGAACGAGGCACAACTAATGTATATAACAGTGCGAGTGCAAAATTCCTTGAGCACGTTGGTTGGGATAGGTTAGAGCAAGAAACTGTTAATACTGATCCTCTAGTGTTTGAGGACTCCTCTGATAATGTAACTAGTAATGATAATACATCTCCTGTAAATATAAAAGATGAAGAGGAGATAGGGGAGATAAAAGATGAATCAGAGAAAGAAAAGGAGTCAGAAATTCAAAGCCCTGTAATTCCTTGGCGTTCAACGCGTATCAGACGTCCACCTGATCGCTATGAAGCTAATGTAATATGTCAAGTTAGTTTAGTGCCTTCTAACTATGATGAGATCAGGATGTATCCTGAAAAGGAACAGGCATCATGGAAAGCTGCAATGAACAGGGAGTATTTTACTTTGAGGTGGTGTAAGAACAAAAATGCACAGTCAAAAAATAAACAGTCCAGGTCATAAACAATAGCTACAGTCCAAGCTACAAAGTCTTCTTACCGGTCCAGAGGTCAATACACAGTTCAGGTTACAACAGTAGTAAACCAACAGCAGAGCAAAAACAGTAATAGTAGAGATCAGTGAATTCAGAGAGAGAGAGAAGCTACGTTCCTAGCTTCCTCTTATGGCCATGAGAACACTTACACACCCATTGGCCAATTAACAACTTAAAGTCATAGCATTATGGTTAATATATTTTCAACCCAACATTGTAGGCTAACACCATATGCCTAACATTCTGCATTATTTTTATTTTTTTAAAAAGAAGAACTGTTACATTTGTTTTGCCACACAATTTTCCCAGGTACATTTTGTCTTTAATACAGGTGATAAAAGAATCCTGTTATAGATTCTATTTCTGCAAGATCCAGAAATGTATTTGAAAGAAATTCCATCACTGAATTCTCAAACATTATCATTGGGTTCTCAGACTGTGTGCGGTCAAGTCAAATTAGCAGGGAGTATGTTGCATTTCTTCTATTTGGCACCTTTTGGGTGTACTAGTAACATGTTTTATGTCAATGTTCTTGTGGCAAAAGTCAAGGTAGTCCTTGACTTATGACAACTGAGCCCAAGATTTCTCTTGCTAAGCAAGACAATTGTTAAGTGACTTTTGCCCCATTTTATAACTTTTCTTGCCACAGTTTGTTAAGTGAATCATTACATGTTAAGTAAATCTGGCTTCTCCACTGACTTTGTTTGTCATAAGGTTGCAAAAGTGATCATATGACTTGGGACACTGCAACCATTATAAATACATGCCAGTTACCAAACATTGGAATTTTGATCACACGACTATGGGCATGCTGCAATGGTCATAAGTGTGAAAAAGGTCCTCAGTCATTTTTTTGACTGCCATTGTAACTTCAAGCGGTCACTAAATGAATGGTTTTAAGTCGAAGATTACTTGTATTCCCTTTTCAGATTTCTCTCACTCTCTCTCTGATTTGTGTGCTACTCATTTCATCTGGAGATGACTCATAATGAAGTTTCTAATATTTCTGCAATAATATTGTCTCATTTTTTTAAAATTCCATTTATAACCCGCCCTTCTCCGAAGACTCAGGGCGGCTTACAAGCTTAGCAGTAGCCTTCATTCTATATATATGCCTGCTTATTAAGGCTTTCACACACACCCCCAAGCGGCATTATTACAAAGTCAGCTTATTGCCCCCAACAATCTGGGTCCTCATTTTACCTACGTCGGAAGGTGTATAGTTTATTTTTATTTATGTATATTCTGCCTTTATTATTTTTATAAATAACTCAAAGCAGCAAAAAATATCTAATACTCCTCCCTCCTATTTTCCCCACAACACCTGTGAGGTGGGCTGAGCTGAAAGACAGCAACTGGCCCAGCTGGTTTTAATGGCTAAGGCAGGACTAGAACTCACAGTCTCCTGGTTTCTAGCCTGGTGCCTTAACCACTAGATCAAAAAATACTACTTGCCAAAATCTCCCAAAAAGCATTTTTGATGAAATAACCTAATGGGTGCGCAGGTATATGATTTACGTTTGTTTCTCTCTCTCTCTCTCTCTCTCTCTCTCTCTCTCTCTCTCTCTCTCTCTCTCTCTGTGTGTGTGTGTGTGTGTGTATTTCATATTTTCTCACATTGCTGCTTTTCCTGGCAACTGCAGATAATTTATCTGGAAAGGGTATCCAAATATCGTAGAATGCGTTCCTTTATTTTAGAAACAATATTTTAGAAAATATTCTGAAGAAGATAACAGTAGTGTTTACAGAAAGTTCCTCTGCATAAAACTTGAATTGCAGATTGTTCCATTCCCCCCCTATTTTATATGGAATAAATTCAACATAATATTATATACACCAGTTAGCAAAAGCTAAGCTGACCACAAGGATGTAAATATTATTTTGGATAATAGGCTTTCCCACTATAAAAGTACAAGTTATGATAAAAATAACAACAAAGCCAACCATACACCCCACTGAAAATACGATAGGAGCAATTAACATTGAAACCAGGAATTCTGTGGATTCAGTTCAATCTCTATCTGGAGGCAGTTTCTGAATAACGGTCTTCGGTCTTCGATGCAATGCTATACAGGCTGTTTCAATACAGCAAAGACTGGCATCACATGGAAATGGTTACTTGGTGTTCTTTTTCTCTCACAGCATCAATTTACAGTTTGGAAGTGTGGCTCATCCTTGCAGGATTATACATAATCAACTAGAGAAAGGCAATATTCATAGCACAGCGGTGAGGAACGCTATGCACCTCTTTGCAAGGCCCTAAACTGATGACTATCATAAATTATGTGTGTGTTTTTTTCCCCACTTGCTTTTACATGTTTTTCACAAAAAGGGAAAAAAACTATGGGGAAAAGAGAAACATTTGTTTATGTTTATGTTTTATTTGATTTCTATACCGCCCTTCTCCCAAGGGACTCATTTCCCATTTATCCAGTTCTCTAGCAGCAGGTTCAAATGCAATGGCTTTGTAAGAAACCATATTATGTTCTGTACCTTCATAACTTATAAAGAATTTGGGCCTGTGTTTGTGCACTGACTATAGGCAAATACTGATGACATATTTACATATCAATCATAAGAATAGAGAATAAATGTTATGTAAGCTTTCAGAAAGGTCAAGATAGAAAATGAAGAGTTGTATTATATTTTGTATTATATTTTGAAAGGAAAACAATGAATTTTCCTGATAAACAGTACATTTTAAGTATTTTCTAGATTAAAAAAGGAAGTGAAATCTATTGTGATTAAAAGTTTGGAACAGAATACTAAGTGACAATTGCAGCAGATAATTAAATTTTAAAGTGTTAAATTATTTAGCATCTTCTAAATAATTGAGAGAATTCTACAAACTAAGCAGAATAAGACTGTAAAAGTTTGTGCAATATATCACTGCATTTTATATATGATATATATTACCCCATACCTGCATTACTTTTATTGATATAAAAATGCCTTCCAAAAGCCTTATAAAGGAAATTAAACTATATTGATTTACATTCCCTGAAAAAGAAAATGAAAAGCTGCTCTCTGAGGAGCATTCAGTAGATATATTCAATATTTAGTTAAATTGATATTATTCAAATATATCTCAAATTGAATGTATAATCTCATGAGATATATGTTACAGTAAAAGACTCATTTTGATTCCTTATCCTACTGTTAAATGTGGCTAAGATGCTTTAATTGACTTGGTCTTGGTAATCAATTGTGACTGGAAGGAGAGATTTATAACCAACATCAGACCTATCTAGTTATCATTTAACAGTGCTGACAACAGATGTATGGAAATTGCTTGATGTTTGAACCAAGCTGCATTTAGGTGAATTTTAAATTAAATTAATGTATGTTTTTGAGATGCAGCTTACTCAAGCTTTCAAGATATCTAGGAAAAATAACACAAATCCAATTATAAAAAATAATTAAAATATTTTAATTCTAAAAATTATAAAAAATACAATATAAATGTGTTCAATATAACAGCATGTTTTCGGTGGATGGTTCTTAAAAGGAAAGAGAGAAAGAAATGCAATTTCACCAATATAGTCCTGAAGCTTTTCTGTACTTCTGTGCTTTCATTTTGGTTTGTTTTTTATGCTTTTATATTATAAGATTCTATGGACTTTACAGTCACTATATGATAATGCATGCCACTCTGAATTGTGTGTGGGGTATATACGGTACATTGAATGAATGAATGAATGAATGAATGAATGAATGAATGAATGAATGAATGCTTTGTACAAACTGATGTAGACATTTAGGAAAAAATGTTTACAGTAGCACAGATTGCAGCAGAATCCCTGCAAAGCTCTTCCCAGCTTTGTCCCTACATATTTACAATATGTACCGTTAGATACAAACCAGAATCAAAAATAAAAAAGTCAACTTCTCAAAAAGAGGAAATATAATCCCTCCTGAATTTAGATCAGTACCGATGATAATATATACACACACGTTTTTGTAAGATTTCCTGGTAGCTTCTCATCCTACTACAAACTAGGTCTGCTTAAAGCTAGGTATATAGGTGCTCTTTACCCAGTGCTCTTTTAATCCTTGCAGAACATTTGTTATTTCTTTCCATCTAATCCAATTTACCCATTTAAATAATTATGATGCCATGGAGTACTCTATCAAATGATTTGCGGAATGCAGAAAATATTAAATCTGCAGAATTCTCACAATCTCCCGGATGAAAAACGAGATGTTAGTCTGGCAATATTCTTGAGAACACTATGCTGACTTCTAGTAGTTGATCTCTAAATTCTTTAAAACAAATCCTTATGATCTATACTGGGCTCTACTCAAGAAATGGTACCAGACTACCCAGTGCAAAGTAAAGTAGTTTATCTCTGCCTTTCATTTCTTACCTATTAGCATTTTGGCATCTATGCAAAATGGTATACAGGTAGTCATCAACTTACGATCACAACTGAGCCCAAAATTTATGTTGCTAAGTGAAACATTTGCTAAGTGAGTTTGTCCCATTTTACAACTTTTTTGCCACAGTTGTTAAGTGAATCATTGCATTTGTTAAGTGAATCTGGATTCCCCATTGACTTTGCTTGTCAGAAGCTGCAAAAGGTGATCACACGACCTTGGGACACAGCAATGGTCATAAATATGAATTGGTTGCCAAGCATCTGAAGTTTGATCCTGTGACCCTGGGGATGCTGCAATGGTTGTCAGTGGGAAAAACGGTCATAAATCACTTTTTTCAGTGTTGTTGTAACTGTCATCAGTCACTAAATGAACTGTTGTAAATCGAGGACTACTGGTACTGTCTTTTTTATATTTTGAACATAAATAATGAAGCCTGTTTAGCATCCTTTATATTTTCTGGCCGAGTTCTACAATTCTAGACTGCCTCACTCTAGTCTGTGACCTGGGTCTTTTTCCATGTTATATATGTCCTCTTTTCTATTTTTGGATCTTTCCTGTGGTTTTTTTCTGCTGTCCATCATATTTTCCCCTCATTTGACCTACTTCCAATTGTACTTTCAAATTCTCCACTTTTAGGAGCTCCATTCCTTTCACATTCTCCACTCCTTTCACATGGCTTCTCATGCCATAGGATCCTACATAATACTCTTCTCATATTATTAAAAGTCTTTTTTTTTTTAAATTCAAGACTTATTGTCAAGGTTGAATTGCTAAGATGCCTGCTAACTTCTATCACTATTCAACTTGCCATAGAAACAGGAGGGAAAGGGTTAGAAAGCATGAAAAGGAAACAGGAGTCTAAGAAGCCGTCTACAGACCATGAGAGCCAAGGTCACTAAAACAGGTGTCTGATGGAGAAGTGGACCCTTCTCATAACAAACTAAAGAAGTATGATTTGCCAAGATGAACACTTAGTGGGTGGAGGTTATGGGAAGATATTGTTAACTAGGAAGATTTTCACGCAGAAAAACCAGAACTGGTTTTACTTCTTCAATTTCAAGATGTGTATTCAATAAAACCCCCGAACCTGGAGACAACTTCAGAGCTTTCTGGATTTGGAGAAAACTGAGTCCTAAGTACAAAGGACCTTTTTCAATTGGGAAAGCCATTAATCCAATAACTTGAACTACGGTTCCCAAAAGAATTGAAGTGAGACCACCCAGTGTTCCATTGCAGCTTGTTGAAACCAGTTAAAAAATCTAGCTTAAGGGCAGGTGGAGAGGAATCTCTTCCACCTATATTGGTGGAGGGTGAGAAGCATGATGAGATTAAGAAAATACTAGACTTAAGCATTTTTAGGGGGAAGTTACAGTACATAGTCCAGTGGAGAGGTTACCCCATAGATGAGACTGAATGGGTAAGAGCTCATAATGTTAAGGCTGACAGATTAATAAAAAAGTTTCATGATAAATATCCTCAATGTTCAAGAGGATGATCTCTGAATGTTTGGTTAATTGTGCTTACTGTTTCCCTATGTTTACCCTTCTTTCAGGGGGCCAGCATGTCAAGATTGAGTTGCTAACTTCTATTGCTACTCAACTTGCCATAGAAACGGGGGAGGAGTAGGAAGCATGAGAAAGAAACGGGAGTCTAAGAAGCTGTCTACAGGTCATGAGAGCCAAGGTCACTAAAACAGGTGTCTGACGGAGAAGTGGACTGTTCTCATAACAAACCAAAGTAGTATGATTGGTTAATGTGAACACTTGGTGGGTGGGGGGTTATGGGAAACTATTGTTAACTAGGCAGATTTTGCATAGGAAAACCGAGCTGGTTTTGCTTCTTCAGTTCAAAGATGTGTATTCAATAAAGTTATCTTTTATGGGACTTCAAAACCTTGAAGATTCCTTAATTTTGAAACTGCTAGTTGGACAGTTGACACTTATCTAGACTCAGTTTTAGATTCCCTTAAGAGCAAGAATCCAGCTTCACTTATTTAGCTCCCCCAATGTTCCTGTTACTTTTATTTCCTCAAATTACATACAAATTACAAGGTTTTGTTTTCTCAAGGTGATCTCTAGTACTTGCTTTACCACAACCATTCCTCTACTAAAGCAGGACAAATTAGTAAACAAAATATCCCAGATCTGCTAAACCCTAAATGTATAGAAAGACTGCATCTATCTGATACTGCAGTGAAAATTACCTCATTTATTTAGCATATGGCAAGCTATTACAAATAAAATACCTGGTAGACATTATCATCCATGACATTATTTGTAAATAAAAACATGCTTTTATTGAGAACCTCCATTTTCAATTAAACAAATATAAGATACTTATGATATAAACCCTGCACCATTCTAGAAGCTCTAGGCACTGAAATTCTATATAAATATTCAGAAGCAATGCTACCACACAAAATAAAATACAAAAAACTTTAATGTTATACATAATCCAACTGTTCTAATTAAAACATATTGCCACTACCATACATATATCATTACATATAACTTAATAATATAAACATAACAGTACATTAATCATGAGTTGTGAATTAATAGAAACAACCAGAGGCATCTGTAGAAATGTGATGGCTTTGTCAAACTGAATACCGTGACATAAGTTATACTTCTTGCGTATGTATAATGTTGCAATGGACATACAAAAGGGGCAAAACTGGTGCTGCAATATTCTTGCTCCCCCTTCCCAAAATGCCAATAGCAACAAAACATGTCTTAAAACCACGGCACACACTAACTGAACAATCTGAAATAAATCAAATTATTTATGACATAAAGAACAAAAATCAAATCTCTTTCTACTCAAAACATCTAGATGTGTGGGAAAGAAGTACTGTAGAAACAAGACTGAGTGGCTTTGCATCCCTTCATCCCGGGTCTATTCGGACATTCCACCTCTAGCTATGGGGGGTGAACTATTACCCCCCGTAGATAGGGCTCGCAACTTGGGAGTCCTCCTAGATTCACGGCTCACCTTGGAAGACCATATAGGAGCTGTGACTAGGGGGGCCTTCGCCCAGGTTCGCCTGGTGCGCCAGTTGCGGCCCTATCTTAGCCGGGATGATTTGTGCACGGTCACTCATGCGCTCGTGTCCTCTCGTCTGGACTACTGCAACGCTCTCTACATGGGGCTGCCCTTGAGGACCACCCGGAAGCTCCAACTGGTACAGAATGCAGCCGCGAGAGTTGTGTTGGGAGTCTCCCGATACTCCCACGTTACACCTCTGCTCCGTGAGCTGCATTGGTTGCCAGTTGTCTTCCGGGTGAGATTCAAGGTACTGGTAACGGTGTTTAAAGCCCTCCATGGCATGGGGCTGGAGTACCTTAGGGAACATCTGCTGCCGGCATCAAGCTCCCTGCGCCCTGTGCGTTCCCACAGAGAGGGCCTCCTCAGGGTACCACCGATCAGAGAATGTCGATTGGTGGCCCCCAGGGGGAGATCCTTCTCTGTGGGCACTCCGGAGCTGTGGAATCAGCTACCGGTAGAGCTCCGGATGGCGCCCGATCTTCGCTCCTTTCGTCGCAATCTCAAGACGTTTTTGTTTGTACAAGCTGGCCTAGCCTGATGGGGATCGGTGGGGTTGTTTTATCTTTGGTCTCTTAATTTTATCCTGGGGTTTTTAGAATTGTACTCCTATTGTTTTAACTAGGGCAACCGTTTAATCTTTTTTTAATGTTTGTATTTGGTATTTTATTCTGCCCTGTGAACCGCCCTGAGTCCTCAGGGAGAAGGGCGGTATATAAATGTTATTAAATTAAAATTAAATTAAATCTTAGATTCAAGATGAGTATATCATATGGAAGAAGTATGTTGATTGACATTATTCCAAAAGGTGGATCAGTATATTAGGCATAAAATGGAACTCTAAACATGAGAAACAACTTTTTAATAGGAATAAAAATATTTTGTTTTTACAAAATTAATATAGAAAGGTTCGAAACACCACCTGGCAAGCCATACAGCATTGTAATTGGAGATTTCTAAGGCTATGTAACTGTGGAAAACTCACTCACATGCTTATTTATTTTTTCCTGTTTCTACACTATCAAACATATACTAGATCAAATTTATTGACTATCATGATTTTCAGCCCTTAGAATTTCAGTCTCTCTCTCTCTCTCTCTCTCTCTCTCTCACACACACACACACACACTTACAAATACACACCCTCAGAAGACACTGGCTTGCCACAATATTTCAGATATTTTAAACTTTCTCCTAGTCTCATTCTTTATTTATGCCATTTCTCCAAAGCCAAGAAAGGACATCATTAAAAAAAATAATCAAATCAAGTTTAATTTTCGCATTGGCTACAAGTTTAAAATGGGGGAGGGGGAGGACTTGACCTGAAAAACAGTTGTGCACCTCAAACAGATCTGCTCCATATTTTCCTTTAAATGAGAGGGTGATATAGAAATGATTAAAATAATAGAAGATGGAGAATGTTGAATAGGAAATTAATATAGTTAATTTGTTCTTCTTCCTTTTGGGACAGGTATTCACCCGGTTGCCCTCCGGGTGAGATTTAAGGTGCTGGTTCTTACCTTTAAAGCCCTACATGGCTTAGGCCCAGGAAACTTGCAGGACCATCTGCTGCCGGGAACGAATTCCCATCGCCCAGTACGCTCACACAGAGAAGGCCTCCTCAGGGTACCGTCGGCTAGACAATGTCGGCTTGCGACCCCCAGGGGAAGAGCCTTCTCTGTGGGAGCACCAGTCCTGTGGAACCAGCTCCCCCCTGAGCTTCGGATGGCCCAAGATCTCTAGTCCTTTCGCCGCAGCCTCAAAACACTCCTTTTCCACCTGGCTGACCTAGACTGACGGGGATTTTAATTATATTTACAATTCTAACTTTATTCTTTAATTTATTTTATTTCAAATTTTACTTTTAATTTACTGTACAGAGACCTTTAAGTTTTGATGTTGTTAGCCGCCCTGAGTCCCTCGGGAGATAGGGCGGGATATAAATCCCATTAATAAATAAATAAATTCTAAACCTACAAGCTAGATTTCTGCCTTGAAAGCCTGATGATATTCTCAGGCTGTAAATCCTCTAAATCTCTCTTTGTGGGTTCCCTTCTGCATTTATTTTCACTAAAGAAATGCAATATGACTTACTACTATCATATATATATATGATAAAGACCCGAATACGCCAAGACCTACATACCTGTACCCGTGAAAGTCTACGAATACACACACACACACACACACACACACACGGCCTATTTAACACTTTTTTTAAAGCTTAGCTTCTTTACAAGATCTCCACATTAAGAAAATTTATTAACAAAATTACCAAAAAGTATCTCCAAAAATCAAATAAAAATTATACAACACACATATCTAGTATCCAATTTACTCCTTCACATTAAACATCAATCTCTGTAAAAAGCTTTTACTCTACAAATAACTCCAAATTTCATAATAAAATAAAGCCAATGTTTTGTTATTTTCCCATCCAGCTAGACTGTAGCTATGTTAAAAATCTTCCAAACTAAAGATTTGTCTAAAGAATTAAAAATTAAACAACAGTTGGACAGTGATTAGCCTTAATCTTCCACTGGACCTCTATGAATAAAATATGACTGGAAACAATTTTCTATGTGTTTCAGGCACACAGTTAACTTAGATAAAGATGCCTATAACCATTTGCCTACATAGAATAGAATAGAGCTGGAAGGGACCTTGGAGGCCTTCTAGTCCAGTCCCCTGCTCAAGGATGAGAACCTATACCATCTCAGACAAGTGACTGTCTAGCCTCTTTTTAAAAATTCTAGTGATGGAGCACCCACAATTTCTGGCGGCAAGCTGTTCCACTGGTTAATTGTCCTCACTGTCAGGAGGTTTCTCCCTAATTCCAGGTTGCTTCTCTCCTTGATCAGTTTCCAACCATTGTTTCTTGTCCTGCCCTCTGGTGCTTTGGTGAGTAACGTGACCCCCTCTACTTTTTGGCAGCCCCTCAAATACTGAAATAACTGCTATCATGCCACCCCTATTTCTGCTTTTCTTTAGACTAGCCAAACCCAAGTCCTGCAGCCGTTCTTCATATGTTTTAGTCTACAGGCCTTTGATCATCTTAGTTGCTCTTCTCTGATTTTTTTTCAAACTCTGAACATCTTTTTTGCAACATGGTGACCAAAATTGGCTGCAGTATTCCAGGTGTGGTCTTACTAGGATTTTACAAAGCGGTACTAATACCTCGCGTGATCTTGATTCTATGCCTGTTTATACAACCCAGGATTGTATTAGCTTTTTTGGCCACTGCTGCACATTGCTAGCTCATGGTTAAGTGATCGTCCACTGGGACTCCAAGGTCCCTCTCACAGTTACTGTTTTTAAGCCAGGTCTTGCCTAATCTGTACTTGTACCTGCCTAAATGTAAAACTTTGCTTTTCTCCACATTGAAACTCATTTTGTTGGATAGGGCCCATTGTTCAAGTTTGTCAAGATCTTTTTGGATCCTGAGTTTGTGTTGGCTACTCCTGCAAATTTGATGAGTTCCCTCATCTAAGTCATTGATGAAGATATTGAAGAGTACTGGGCCTAAGACGGAACCTTGTGGCACCCTTGTGGAACCTTGTGCTTACTTCTCTCCATGTGGATGTAGTGCTGTAGAAGACTACTCATTAAGTACAGTTTGCAAGCCAGCTACAGATCCATCTGGTGGTGATGTTGTCTATTCCACTTTTTTCTAGCGTTTTTGATAAAGCTAGACCACAAGGAGTAAGTTGTGGTCTACTTAATCAAATGCCTTATGGCAGATAGCTGAGCAGGCATATGTAATGATTTATTAAAAAGAATATCAAGACAACTTCTGGTTTTGCATCGCAGCAAGATGGATGCAGAAAAGCACATTCTGCCTCCCGCGCTAGATTTCACCCTGCTGGGGGCCCTGTAAAGGGCCTTAAGTCACCCCGAAGAGGCGATGAAGGAGGGGTGTCTTGTTGATCATGGAGAGACGGTGGTCTTTCCATTCATTCTGAGAAAAGCCCTCCAAACCAGCAGGGGAAAGACTGGCTACATTCCTATGTCCAGCCATTAGCTGCTGGCAACCGAAGAAGAAAAACACCAATTAACACATTGTAAACAGCATGTTTGGAACTGGTTGAGAATATTCATCCTTTCTTTATTATTTTACAATTGAATTTCCTGGGAAAGGCTCTCATGAAGCTAAAAACCTCCAAAGGTGAACGGAAGTGGTGTTTTAATTTCTATGGGGGACAGAAATACACAATATTGAAGTGGCAGTAACATAAAGCTACAGTTTTGAAATTTGAGAAATGAAATAATTAAGATTTTCTCTTTGGGGAAAAAATTTGAGGTGAAATATAAAAAATCAATCCTTTGTCTTAAAAGAGGAAAATGGATTTTGAATGACATCTAGTGATGGATTTGAGTACAGCACTATAATTAGCTTCCTGGCTGTTTGGTGACTCCTAGCTTAAGGGAGTAAAGGAAATAAAGGAAAATATTTTGGCATACTTATTACCCTGACCTTTTTGAACTATAAACTCCTACTGAGCTTGGTCTTTTAATATCAAGAGCTAGTGGGAGAGAAAGAAAAAATTGACCTTGATTATGTCTGGCTCGGAGACTTTTGAGCTGTTTTCAGGAGGTTGAACACTTTGAACACTTTGAACATTATGGATTATAACCTTGCCTGACTGACAATTTTTGGATGCCTGAGAGACAGGATCACTATAAAATATTGTTTTTGGGACTGGACCTGTATTCTGGAATTTATTGGATTATATAAACTACATATAAAGACCAGAAAGCTAGAGCAAACTTTGTTTTACTCTTATTGAGACTGGTGATATTAGAGGATCTCCAGGAATAATGCCTCAAGAAAAAACAAACACCTTTCACTCTATGCTACAACTAATGCACCAAACAATTGTTGCATACAACGAGGACATAAACAGAAATCATGAGACTAAAAATAATTTAGATAATATAAATGAGCAAATCTCCAAATTAAATCTACAACTAGAAAGTTCCCAGGCGACTACAAAGTATGAACAAATAAACCAGAGATCAGAAGATGAAGCAGAGGAAATGGGCCCAGAGACAAAAGAGATGAAAGAAGGGAAATATCAACTACCATACACAAATAAAATACCGCAAGACTTACCCATAACAATGAAAATGCAGAAGACCCTTTACCCTTTAAGTCTGCAAGATGCACCTGATGACAAGGAAGAAGATTTTGGGGAATGAAACATAGAGCTGTCAGGAGAAATATCACAATTTGGGAGACAAAAGATGAGAGGAGAAATTGAGGGAGAAAGAAGGTGGGAGTTGCTTGAGGAACATAAATGGGCGGAATTCCCCCCCCCCCAAAATACCCTACCTAAATTTTCTTCCTCATGCCAAGCAACTCTCATAAAAATAGAAAGAAAATTCCTGGGTGACTTAATTGCCTTGGCTTGTAAAGTTTCTTGGCAAAGAAAGAAAGTGAGAGTTAGATTTAAAAAATAGAAGATTTGACCTATTAAAGGGGGCATCATATGTTTAAATACTTGTTTGAATATGATTAAAAGAATGAATGACTCTTAGATGTAATTAGACTTTTATAGTGAAAGATATGATTTAGAATTAAAATAGCATTTTTTTTCTTCTTTTGATATGGGAAATATGAAAATTAGAGGATTGATATGAATAAATTTTTTAGCTATATAAATGTAATTAACATTGAGAAAATATTGATGGGAAATCAAACTTTAACAAGAGTACAAAGAACAGGATATTGATTTATGAATTGATATTATCGTTATTTGTATAATTAGCAAAACATGATGAAGATGTTTATATGTAACTTTGAATACATCAATAGTACCAAGAATTATAATTGTGTAATGAGGGGGAATGGAAAAATATGGGGGGGGGGAAGAGGATCAGGGAAAAAATACTGGATTGTGCAGTACTGAACAGATTTCTATTGAAGAAGTTAATATTAAATATGTGAACCCATACAGCTTGTTGTTTACTAAGCTCTAAAGATTGTAATTCTTAAAAAATAATAAAACTTTTTTTAAAAAAGAATATCAAGAAAGTTTGTTTGGGTGGGATAATTGAACTTTTGGTTGTTTAACCAAGATGGATAGAATACATGTAACTGAAAATCTTTTGCACATCACACAAAATGATTAACCCACACATCAATTCTTCTAGTAAAGAGAAACTATATAAGTGATTTTTAGAATACATCAATTTCTTCCCACTTACTTACTACATAAGTCAATTATTCATATATAGCAAAAAAATTTTTTATCTCTGATTGTACTTTGTGATTCAGCTGGTAACTGGTGACCGATAGTAAGGCATGAGCTTGATGTCTTATCAAATTTGAGCCCATTGAAAATTCTTAGTCTTACTCACACCAGTTACTTTTCAGAAATTTTATTTTCTGATAAGGTGAGTTTGAAAATACCTGTGCAAATTATGCCTGGAAGCCTTCTGGTAATATGATAAATTCTGTATCTTTTGCACTAATTCTCTAGGCATCATTTCTAGTTAACAAGAGCATAAAATTTGTATTACCATTCTAAATCAAACTCAAACTTCTGTATGTTATCTGCCATTAAGCACAATGCCCATGTTCGTATCATCCTTATGGGCTCCAGAAGATCCTTACCTTCTGTTTACTCAAAATATTTGGACTTACAATTGCTATAGCTACTTGGGAAAGCCTTCATTATCTGAAATATCCAGATAATGTTAGTCTAGGGGCTGTTGAAAACAAAATACTGCAACAGAATTATATTGTTTCAGGTAAACACAGCAATTCCTGTAATATATTTAAAGCAGCTTTCCTCAGTCTAGTGTCTTCCAGATGAAGTGAGCTCCTGTTTCAAGAAACAAAAGTGTGCAAGCAAATTGAATAATGATAATTAAAAATAATAACTCCAATTCTGACTTGGGATGGTGAATGCAGTATTTTCATGGTATATGCAGAAGATATCAGAGCAAGGAAAGCTACGGTACATTATTTATCTTGGACATCTTTCTTGTTCTTGCAAACACTGTGGGACTTTTTTATTGTCAGCTAAAGGGTTAGAGTCCTGCTGTTTGCCATTGCTGTGATTGTCAAAACATCTCAGTTAAGGTAGAAATCAAAGCACAATAAAAGATACTGATTGAGGCACTAACAAACTGATTGGTGTTCTTACCTAGCAATAGTCTTTACTATTGATAAGTGCCCTAAATAAGGCTACAAAATACCCCAATCATTCATCAGCTTGTTAACTGATTATTGTCAGAAATAACACATTTCTTCTCAATATTTAAAATACCTGAAAATAAGCTAGTGATGAAAATGTCTCACAAAAATGCAAAATAAACTGGTGACTAATTCAGTATGATGAACAGCTCCTTTATTTTGTTCTGAGAACAATAAAACTCAAAACACAGCATGGTAATAATTACTAAATATTAGTGATCTGATTGCTAAGTTTTAAGTCTCACACCTTTTAAATTTCAATCCACTCTACTGCCAAACCATAACCACAGCTGTCACCAATTTTATCCCCTAACACTTTTGAAAAGCACCAGGCCAGGGTATCACATTCTTCCACAGAACTATGATACAATTAAAAACCAAACAAAATCTGAACAGAATGTTCAGAATCTCTGAAAATTAATAAAGGAACTATTTCTAGTTAGTGATATATTAAAATACATGTATCAATCAACAGATCCTGATTTACAATTCATACACAACTAGATTCCTGGGAAAGATGTAAATTGAATATTCATTAGATGACTCAGAGCAATATACAATCCACAACACATTCTAAAAGTGAAGATTTCTTGTATTTTCAGGTCTATCTTTCTAGGCAACTTGAGTATTTTGCTCAAGAGACGGAAAAATTAAAGCAAAAATATGTCTTTTGGAAGCTGTTTCTATAGTCAATATCTCAAAGGATGGGATGCAATAGCCCTCTGAAAAAGCTTTAGAAAACCTACCTGGGAGGGGTAACCCAAGAATGGTGTCTTGCCATGGGCATGTCCAGACTTGTTCTAATGGGAAAAAATAATTTAGGGTTAACTCGTGGGAGAATCTGGCAGCAAGAAGTGAAATGGATTGTTCTTTAATACTGCAATGTCAAGAAACAGTAATTAGAAGGAGAAATATTCTATCTGCCATTAGACATAAAATTCTAAAGATAATAATAGACCTACAAATAATAACAGAATACAACGTTTGATATATATTTCATTGCTGTTTCTGTAGTATTGTCAAATAAGTCACAAAAATAGGATTCAAATCTGAGGAAGGAAGGCTAGTACCAAACTCTAAGGAAGTGGATGAAAGGGGAAAGAAGTTGAATAAATGTAAAAAAAAATTGGTGTGAAAGAAATAAATAAAATGAGTATCCCACACTTTTAACTTATTTAACAAGGACAGAAAGAGTTAAATGAAAGAAAACTGGAATGGGAGAGAAGGAGTTCTATTTTGATATAATGCAGGAAACTCTCAATCTTGGTTTGGACTCTACAGCATTTCACTCTGAATTTCTGTAAGTCAATAGAATCACAGTGGTCAAAAGTATTAAATGACTGAATGTGAATATACTACATTAACCTCTAAGTTGGCAAAATGCTGATAGTCTCTAAATTACAGGGTCTAGCTTGCACAGAACAGTATGAGTTTGCTGGGCTGTAGTATCTTGGACAAAATGAGCCAAAACAGACTACTACTGAGCACAGCATGCTGCAGGTGTCACTAGCACAATTAAGGCCAATAACTTAAGTTTACACTTTTATTATCTTTTTCAAAAGAATTTGGTAGTATAAAAGGACCAAAACCATAATAAGTAACTGAGTCACCTCTTAGCAAGATGGGTGGTAAACAAGTTTAATAAATGAATAATAAATAAATTTGTGTATGATGAATGAGAGAGAAATTAAAGAAAGAAAAATATATATGCTGTGCACATGTGAAACCAAGAGAAAGAATTAAAAGATCTAAATGAAGGAGGCCTGATCTTGTGGATTGAGGCTTGTTTCTTTACTAAGCAAATTTCTATAGCTACCCCTCTTAACCATAACTCTGGCGAGCAACAAAAACAAGCAGTTGCGTAGCCAAGGGAACCTTAAAAATTATCTGAAGCCTAAAAACCAAACTTACTTACTAAGGTCCACTAACCTCCTAGGACAGGGGTAGGCAACCTTGGCTCTTTTATGACTCATGGACTTCAACTCCCAGAATTCCTGAGCCAGCATGGCTGGCTCAGGAATTCTGGGAGTTGAAGTCCATGAGTCATAAAAGAGCCAAGGTTGCCTACCCCTGTCCTAGTACCAACATTTAGGGCCTTCCAAAAGACAACAAATTAGAGATGGTCTAAATCTCAAAGGTGAGACTGCTCTGAATCCTCCTGGGTCCCTTTGAGTGACATTGTTTCACAGAAGGTATGCATAGCCTCCCACCCTACCAGATCTTGGGGGAGGCTTAAATATCAAGAGACGGGTGATCCCACAACTAATGTGGCTTTGTGCAAAGACTCTCCTAGCTATGACTACTACCCACTCTTTAAGTAGAAGCCATGAGTGCTGGACTTTGTACTTTCAGACTTGCAAGATTCTATTAATGTAGCCTTACAATAAAGTAGATTTAACTCATCTAATATGTTTCCTGTCTGGTTTACCCAGGAGGTCTAACATAAGTCTGAAGGTACAAACTTCCTGCCACCACATTTAACTGATCAGTTTGGGCAGTCCCTTCTTAAGTTTATTTATCTGATCATTAACAACTGTGAGCTCTTCCCTCTCTTGGTTAATCATTCCCTAAGCAGCATCTCTTTCCCTCATCTCCCTAGATCATCAACACAGTCCATTGCAATTAGTTATGTTTTGCTATTCTTATTGCCATAATAAGAATTTTAATGAAAATTCTTAACCATGCTTGCTATTGTTCATTTTTTGGTCCATTAGTGCTCCAGACATCTCCTGTGCCATTTTAACTTTCGGGATTTCTCTAAAAATCAAATGAATTTCTAAGACCCAAGAGTACAGAGAGTTCATACAGTATAGGCATCAACTGATACAACTGCCATCACCAGTTTGGTCTAGTCAAGTGGGTTAAGGCACCAGGCTAGAAAGAGACCCTGAGTTCAAGTCCTGCCTTAGCCATGAAAGCCCACAGGGTGACTTTGGACCAGTCACTTTCTCTCTCAGCCCATCCCACCTCATGGCATTGTTGTTGTAGAGAAAATAGGAGAAGGAAGGTGTGTTGGATATGTTCACCACCTTGAATTATTTGTAAAAATGATAAAAGTGGAAAAAATAAATAGAAATAAAATAAAAGCAAAATAAAATAAATAAAATAAAATAAAAGCGAATAAGACTCAATCAAACTGACAGACCAATGGAGACCAATTAAACTGATCCTTCCATAGCCATAGAGAATCTAAGGCTAACAGAGTGTAATGTGTACATGACAAATGACTAATAACAACAACCCCCAGTGGTGAGAAAAAGCCAAATCTAGCATGGGTCTGTCTAAAACCTGAATCACATTCATGGTTGATAACTCCTGAGCCACCTCCAACTTGGGGCCCCAGAACAAACAGGTTGAAGTTTTCAAGAACAACAAGTCTGGGAAACTCCAGTGTCAATCTGGCCACAGCATCCAACAAGCAAGGTAGGGAAGTGGTTGTGTAGCAGCGAGACTGGTACACAAACAGCAACAGCTAGGTTGGTCTAGTGCAGGGGTGTCAAATTCAATTTCATTGAGGGCCACATCAGCACTGCAGTGGCCCTCAGGGGGCCGGGTGGGTATGGCCTTGGTGGGCGTGACCTACTGGGTGGGCGTGGCTAGAGTGTGTATGGCCTACTGGGTGGGCGTGGCCAGCTCTACATCGTTCGCATCAAGGGTGACTATGGGGGCCTGGGCAGGAGTGGGACAGATCTGAGGGTCTCTGGCAGAAGGAGTGTCTCTGGGACAGGGCCAAGGCAGTGGAGGCCATTCCCTGACTGTTTCCAGTATGGCTTCGTGGGCCACATGAAACCACTTCATGGGCCGGATCTGGCCCCCGGGCCTTGTGTTTGACATGTCTGGTCTAGTGGTTAAGGCATCAGGCTAGAAAGCAGGAGATTGCAAATTCAATCCCCGGCTTAGCCATGAAAGCCAGCTGGGCACTTGAGTTATTTGTAAAAATAATAATGATGGGATATAAGATAAATAAATAAATCCTTTATGATGCAATGAGGCCCAATTTTACAAATAAGGCTTTATATCCAGTGGAGTAGTGCCCTTGTAAGCTACTAGAGTTTCAGAGGTGGCAATAACTGCACCTCCATCCCTGTTTGGAAGTCTCAGTTTATGGAGATTGAGTGGCTTCCCAAAATCACCAATATGAAAGAAATGGAGTGAGGTGGTTTAGTCATGGAGAAAAATGAATTGAAGGAATATAAATAAAGGAACACACAGCAGGTTAAAAGAAAGGAGAAGTCTAAGAAGTTTGAAAATATAAAAGTATATTTGTAAAATATCTCTTCCAAATTATGGCAATATAACAGCACCAATATTATATGTTATAACAGCACCAATAATGCATAAGACTTTTTAGAGTAAAAAAGAAGTGGTTTATCTGGTTACATCCTTAGTTGTTACACTGACTTTGGTCTTTGAAAATTAACCTCAATTAGATCATCTGTTTACATATTATATTGTAATGTGATGAAAGCCCTCTGAAGATATGGATCAATATGCAGATATTGAGATGTAAGGTGGCAAATGAATAATAATCCAAAGTTTCATTAGTCTGTAATTCTTGATATCTAAATATTAAATATTAGTGTACTTGTCTTGAAGCAAGAATTTTTAAGTATTTCAATACATCAAAGAAAAGAATAGATTTACTTTCCCAATCGTATTGTGAGTTTTACTATTCTACATGAAAGACAGCTCATTATTTTGTAGTATTCTTTTGTAAAGAAGATGGCTAGAAAAGAGATATCTTTTTTACTTGCAAGAAATTCTATGCTACTAAGGGTTCCCTAGAAATGTGATGGGCAAGAGAAGACTGTAGAATATTAATCTTATAAACACCAGCCAGTCTCCAGCAACCATTAACCAGTGGTTAAAAGCAGTCTTTTCCACTCTGATGTTCTTCAAATGTTCTGGCCTTATTTGTACATCTAACTTGAGGTCCCATTTAACAAAAAAGAATACAACACAATGTTAATTTACAATTTTCATCCAATGTAGAATTTCCCTGTAAAAACTTACAAATACCTGTATCTAAAGTCATGTATCTAAATGTATATCTCATGTATCTAAATGTCTAAATCATGTGTCTACCACAGACATGTCAAACTTGCAATGTCACCTGACATCGCGCAATGTATCGGGACGGTTTTGCCGTTGCCGGCAATGGGGTGGGCGCAGCTTCCAGCTGATGCATCCGGCCCGCGGGCTGGCAGTTTGACACCCCTGGTCTACCGGTTATATTTAGATACATCTAAATACACATCTAAATGCTCATGAACTACCTTTACAAAAAAAACAACAAAACACCCAGATAGGATATGACAAAATTGTGCTCTTGTATATAATGGAAAACAGGACCTGACAAAAGATTTTAAGACAAACAACCCAATCCTTTTCACTGGTCAATCTCAAATGATGTGGAGATAACAAAATGTGTCATTCTGACCTGAATAAAAGGTTGTTTTCTGCCCCAGATGTATAAGAAAACTTTACTCCAGAAGATGTAGAGGGAAAAATGTTTGCAGCCTATAACTTTTATGTAAAATTAATGTATTTCATTAAAACCAATGAGGCTTACCTGAGTAGACATGGATGGATATTACTCTACTGTAACTAAATAAAAGCTAATATACTGAACACTTTTTTCTTTAAAACACAAAACAAAAATTACAAACTTCCAAACTAAAATAAAAAAAATCTTTTTTATTCTAGAAAAGAATTATTCAAAGGATACTGTATAATTAAATATCCAAATATTAGCAGTAACAGCATAGAAAATAATTTTGTGTATATAAATTAGCATGATATCTAATATAACAGTATGTTCAACATTAATAATATTTTGATACCAGAATCAATTAATCCTTGTCCATTAAATATATTTTGTATCTCCCTTATGGATATTATAAATATTTTATATCTAGCAAAGCAAAAATAATTCATTCTGTAAGTTTACCTGTTATCCAGACAAATACTAGACTTTGAAAATAAGTTTCCATGTTAAATATGTAGATTATCTTAAATGAAAAAAGTTGTGCAAACTTAGAACACAGAAGCTGTTATCAAGTACCGGTAAATTATTATGAATGTTATAATAGTAATTTAAAATTATTGCTTTTTTAATGTAGTCTAGCTGCCTGAGGCTGCTAGAAACTGCTATGCCTGGCTAATGTGTTGAAATTACAATGCAAATTTTTTCTAGAATTTGTGTTTCTTGCACACCATACCTAACCAAGAAAATAATTGGCTTAAACATTAAAGACTGGTGACATGATGGACCCAAACCAGCACAGAGTAACTGAGTAAAGTGTCCTATTTGGATTATCTGTTGTTCACAACAGAATCAGTTTTTTTAGGTTATAGTATAATTTATACACACTATCTAAATTTCTCCTTTAGTTATAGAGAAGCTCAGAACTTGTGTCACACTATTCACACGTATCTTTGTACCTTCAGCTTGTTTCTCATTACTTAGGCCTTAACACAGGGAAATACTGTTCTCCTAACAGCAGCAGTGAAACTGGCTGGTCTTTTGTTAAACTACACATTGTTAGATGTGCAGCACTGTGGAACTGTATCTGAAAACCTTTAGGATATTTTTGTGTTCCTATTATTCTTACCTGGAGAAAGATTGACAGTATTTATTGAATAAATGTTATCAAAGTATATTCAAATATGCTACAGTCTCAAATTTAGTGGCAGATAGATATGTCTTGACAGCAGCATGGGTGGGAATCATTTCCTCATTGTGTAAGTTCACATTGATTTAGTTAAATGCCTATGAAATAACTTCACCCGAGTCCAAGTGTAGCTCATTCCTACAGTATGTGGCCATAGGCACTGCTGTAGGTAAAGATTAATTGGCTTCCAATAGTGAAGAGGTAAAACACAAAACCTGATCACTTAAAGGTAGTTCTGTGTTCTCTGGAAAGGTTAGCATATCTTCGCCATATCAATCATAAAAAGTAAAAAGACAAGGTAAATAAAATGGAAATATATTATTGGACGTGTCACTTTCTAATAGCCACTAGTACAGAGTTTTTCCATCTTAGTAACTTTAAGATATGAGGACTTTGACTCCCAGAACTCTCCAGCCAGCATTTTTGCCAAATCTCTTTTAAAACCAAGCATGACTTTTCTGGAGTTCCCTGGTTATTTTTATTGTTTCAGTTGGTCCAATAACACTTACATATCACACTAGGTCCCATGTCATACATATTACAACATGCACATACAACCTGCAAGGAATCAATCAATGGCTATCTCCTCTCAGCTGATTCCCTAAGTAACTGTCTCTAGAACATTGAAATAAAAATATTTTGAAATATATATTTATCTATTTTATATGGAGGTAATTGAAGTCATTCATTATAATATTTTTGTTAGATGCCATTATAACTCATTGCTTGAAAAATAACTGAATCTGCCTAAAAACTACCTTGAGCCTAAAACTATAACTTGCTTTCACTTTTGGAACAGAATCACTAAATAAAAAACTTATATTGAGAAATCATCCCTTATCTGCCAGAATATACACTCTACAATATTGAAGTAATACTAAGTTTTAACACTACTCTTGATTTAAAAATTAAAAACCTTTAATGTTCCTCTTTTTTTCAAAATAAGTTTTGTTTTCATTCAATGGATAAAAAACAAACATTAAGGGTAAATGATCATATTAAAAATATTATTTTGCCAGTATAAAATATTTGGGAACAATCTGCTATAATACTGTGATAAAAACTGGAAGAGGATGGAAAAAACAAAATAAATTTCCAAAGATTAGAATATAAAGACAAACAAATATTATTTCAAATGTGCTGGCCTTGACTGTCTGAAAACAGAATATTGTTGAAAAAGAATAAGAAGTCCCAAAGTCGTCATCAAATGCAAATCACAAATCTTGATTCTAAATGGTGAGAGTCAAAAGTTATTCCACAATCTTTTAAATAAACAGCTACCTTTAATAGTGTCTTCCAGAATTCAGATTTAACAATAAATCTATTGTAAGCAAATTTTCTCTTTTCCAAAACACAAAATGTGGATCTCATCAAAAGACAAATGAAAGAACAGTACCGTATTTTCTGGCGTATAAGACTACTTTTTAACCCATGAGAATCTTCTCAAAAGTCAGGGGTCGTCTTATACGCCGGGTGCTGAAAATTTAGGGACAGGGCTGGCTGGAAAACCTGGAGCGGATCTCCCATTTAGTCTGCGCAGGGAAAGCGGGACCAATTGGAGAAGAAGCTACAGTCTGTGATTTTTTACAGGCTGGGGTCTGGGCGTCTTTCCTTCTAAAGTTGAAGAGCAGCTGTAGTATATCCCAACTTGAAAGGCAGGTGCGGAAGGCAGCAGCCAGAGCAGCGGCTTAGCTCTAAGGACACATTTGACTCAGGAACTGGGCAGGCTGGCTGGAAAACCTGGAGCGGATCTCCCATTTGGTCTTTTTTTAAAAAAAAATCCCATTTATATCCTGCCCTTCTCCGAAGACTCAGGGTGGCTTACAATTTAAAGCACAAATCAATGTGCTTAGCAATAGCCTTCATTCTGTGTGTATGCCTGTTTATTAGGGCTTTCACCACCACCCCCAAGCAGCATTATTACAAAGTCAGCTTATTGCCCCCAACAATCTGGGTCCTCATTTTACCTACCTTGGAAGGATGGAAAGCTGAGTCAACCTTGAGCCTGGTGGGATGCGAACCTGCACTAATTGCAGGCAGCTGGTGTTACTTAAGGCTCTGTGCAGGGAAAGCTTTAGAGTGAATTAGGAAAAGTGAAAAAGTGAATTAGGAAAATAGGGAACGGTTGCTGGAATTGGGTATGTGTAGTTTAACGAAGAGAAGGGTGAGGGGGTGACATGATAGCAGTGATCCAATATCCCAGGGGCTGCCACAAAGCAGAGGGAGCCAAGCTATTCTCCAAAGCACCTGAAAGCAGGACAAGAAGCAATGGATGGAAACTAGTCAAGGAGAGAAGCAACCTAGAACTAAGGAGAAACTTCCTGACAGTTAGAACAATTAACCAGTGGAACAACCTGCCTCCAGAAGTGGTGAATGCTCCAACACTGGAAGTTTTTAAGAAGAGACTGGACAGCCATTTGTCTGAAATGGTATAGGGTTTCCTGCCTTAGCAGGGGGTTGGACTAGATGACCTCCAAGGTCACCTCCAAATAATAATAATAATAATAATAATAATAATAATAATAATAATAATAATAATAATAATAATTATTATTATTATTATTATTATTATTATTATTATTATTATTATTATTATTATTATTATTATTATTATTATTATTATTTGGAGGTGACCTTGGAGGTCATCTAGTCCAAACCCCTGCTAAGGCAGGAAACCCTATACCATTTCAGACAAATGGCTATTATTATTATTATTATTATTATTATTATTATTATTATTATTATTATTATTATTATAGTTTAATCTACTTGCACTGTTTTATGTTTACATGTTTGATGACAAACAGCCTTATGTTTATAAGTGACAGTTTTCCTACTAAGCACCTGCATGTCATAAGCATTTGAATTAAAATTACCATATTAAAGTCAAATCTGATGTTTTTTAATTTTTATTTGGTGTGCGTTGGAAGAGGGGTAGTCTTATACGGCGAGTATAGCCCAAACCCTATAATTTAACAGGAAATGTAGGGGGTCGTCTTATACGCCCAGTTGTCTTATACGCCGGAAAATACGATATCTCTTTCTCCCTCTGTAGCTCACTAAAGAAAAATTACAAGAATGAAAGAAATACAAAGACAAAAACCTCACAATGACATAAATATAATTTATGATTCATAATTTAAATATATAGCATTAAAATTCTACACTAATGACTATGTAATTTACAAACCTATTGCACAGCTATAAGGATTTATCTCCAATTTTATTCCCATCTTGAAGTAATTTGGAAGATTATTTTTTCTGGCAACGTACCACTAAAGATATAGGACAAGAACCCATAATCCAGAAGACAACTTGGGGGATAACGTCTCCTGATGACTGCTTGGAAGAAAGCACATGATGAGCTTGTATAACATTCTACCAGAAGCTCAAGTTACTGAAACTCAGCAGGGCCAGAAGTGACCTCTTTGAGAATCTGGAATAACCACCGTTATTCAGAGTATGATACTGAGAGAGGAGAATCAGATTCAACTTGTACACAATGTAGCTCCATATATTTAAATATGAAAACTTAACAGTATATAGCACTTTATTTGAGTAAAAAGCTTATTAATGTTTATCATATACTAATTCAGTTGTTAAAAGTTTTACCCAACTCCTAAACATCCCTAGATTTCTTTTCCATAGAACAAGTGTGCCCAAGAAGTGTCTGTTGCCCTGAGACAGCCCCATATTCTTTATGGCATTTCCAATCCTTCCGTGATCTTCCCAGTACCAGGATCTAACTATCAGCCATCCTAAGTAGAAAGGCTCAATTTAGGAAACTCTTGTAACATGGACAACATTGATTGCCTACCTACACTGGGAGATTGAGGCTGGCAGCTGGCCCATGTTGGAAGGATCCATCAGGCATTAGTTTCTGTGTGAGGCAATTACCACTGTCAAGCTGGTAGACAGGTGAATCAGTAGCAGTGGTCCCTGGGAGAGGGCAAAAAGCAGACAAGGCAAGATGGGAGTCATGGGTAGGGAACTCAGGGTCAAGCAGGCACTAGATGAAAAGAGCAGACACTAATAGAAGTGTAGGACTGGAAGTGACCTGATACAAGAAGAGCGATGATGACACCCATCCAACTGCTGTTCTGAACAAAGGAGGTGTGACAAAAACAACAAGTACCAACAATTTTTCCCCCATAAGAAATAATATATTAGTCATGAGGCAACTGACACTGACAAGTTTGAGCACCAAACATACGTTGAGTACCGGGGCAAAATTTTAAAATCAAAATGTGTCAAGCACCAATTTCAACAAGTTTTAAAGCAGTACCAATGCATTTCAAATGTCTTCCATACCATCTGAATAGTGCCATGGATACATGTTTCTGTATTTAAAGTTCAGCTACTGAAGAGTAGTGGATCATTTGGAAGACCATAGGGAATTCTTTGAAGTTTTTGACAACCAACAATGTCTTAATTCTGTAGTGAAGTCATTTCTAGAATTCTACCCCTTCACGGTGGCACAAATCCAAAAAAGAATTACTGGGACTGAAACTGTGCTAAAATCAAGTTACGTGAAAATTAACTAAAACCCACTAAAACTTTAAAGTTGTTAATTTCCTTACAAGCTTTTTATTTATCTATAAGGGACTGAAACAAATGACAATGTCCAAGAGAAAAAATGTCCACCAGAAGATTGATTTTCAAATACTATGTCTGCTAGCTAATTAATTTTCAAATTAACAGATAGGATATCACAATAATCATCTGGTTCCAAAGTTATTTTACTTTTGATTTCAAGAAAACAAGGGATCTACAAAGATGAAGTTATAATTATTTAATTTCTTGTTTTACACACACATAAACATGTCTATTCAGAAATTTTCTCCCAAATAAGCATATCGAGAATAAACTATACACAGTGGCTTGCAGAGGATCAAGTCACCAAAGCTGTGTTGCAACACAAACTCTGTCACTTCAGTATTTGTACAGTAATGTCACACACATATATAAAAGAGGAAAAGTTAATGTCTCAGCAGTGAAAATCTGCAGCCATCATTTTATGAAAGAAAAAGCTAGAACTACCTGAATTTGAAATGATTTGGAGATCTATCTAGCAGGTGCCCTGTGTTATGGGTATACTGTTGACCTTAATTATTTGCTGAACACCGGTATTCAATAAAGGCACTGAAATCAGCAAAGATTCATCATATAGATTATTGGTGCTCTTTAAGTTTGGTTATTTGGTTGTGGACATTTCACTTCCTAAATTAGGTGACATCATCAGTGCCAGCTACAAGATCAGAGAAGCACCAAGAAGTCCACAGTTCAACCCTGAGCTACAAATATTCTCTACTGTTAAAATTATTATAACAGTTCTTTTAGCTCCTTTTATAAAAATCCTATCTATTTTTAAATTCTGCAAAAACATGTAATGTATTGGGCTTTGCCTTGCTTAGGAATATCACGTGGGGTTAATTGCTGGAAGGTTGCTTAAGCAGAGAAGCTGGCTAACGGCTCCCAGCTCCTCAGACAACCCGTTTCCAGTGCCGCCATTAGCTGCCTCTAGGGCAGCAATAGGTTGCTTTAAACCTATTGGCCGCCGCCTAGAGGCCAGGGTATAAATTGCTGCATTTGCAGCCCTGTTTCTCAGTTCAGTTCCTGCAACCAAATAAAGAATGATCTTTGTTGAACTCACTCGCCTCGTCTCGTCAATCAAGCAATGAACCCAGTATTTAACACAGGCGACAAAGGTGGGATCCTGCTCCTCCAACTTAGCTGAAGAGTCACTAGGGGAGAGGCTGAACACACCTGGCGGGAAAAGCAATTCCCCCCCTACGGTCGGCCTAGCACAGCCACGCTAGCAACCACGCGCCCAGAGGAGCAGGACAAGAAGACAATGAGCCCCAGCTGCGAAGACCAGCAGAAATGGCAAAGGTCGGAAAGCTGGAAGAATATGACATAGCTCACCCAGAAAGATGATCTTCATATCTATCCAGGGTCAAGAACTATCTATGCATGAATCAAGTTGCCGAGGATGGCCTGAATGCCGCTACGCTCCTGTGTGTGTGTGGCCCAGCCACGTTCGACATCGTGGAGAACTTGTTTGCACCAATGCCATTGGAGTCCGTAACGCTCACAGACTTGAAGAAACAACAACTTCCAGCCCAAGCTGTCGGTAATTGCTTGGTGCCATGCATTCGAACAGAGGGTTCAGCAACCAGGTGAAACAGCGTCTGAATTCATCGTGGCATTGAGGCAGACCACATGCCTGTGCCAGTTCTCTGACGTCGAGGAGAAGCTACGAGACCGTCTTGTCTGTGGTCTCCAGAATTGAGAGTTACAGCAAAATCTCTTCACCAAAGAGACTCTGTCGTTCCCAGACATGCTGAAAGAAATCATGGCGGATGAAGCCGCCGGCGGTGCCGTACGGGCCATGCGGCCCGCCAAAACAGCACAGCATGAGGAAGCTGTTCACCATGAGGGCGCCAAACATGCAGGAGACCCCGAAGACAACACAGAAGTCAACAAGCTACAAAGACACAACAACTAACAGCGTCACAGCGACAAGCAACAAGGGTCAACTTAGAAGGCAGATCCTTTCCTTAAGTGCTCAGGGTGTGGCGGCCGCTACCAACACATGGACTGTAGGTTCCAGAAAGCCACGTGCCAGGCCTGAAGAAAGACTGGCCACATCACGTCCATCTGCAGAGGTCACCAGAGGGACCAGGGGTGAGGCCACACTAGCCGTTAATTTTAAGGGGTTTTCTGGGCACCTGGATGTTGTTGTAGTAGGGGGTAAGCGAACGAGCCTGATCAGGCTCGATTGGTTTGATGCACTAGGCATCCAAGTAACCAGAATCAACCAGATGCAAGTCGCGAGTCTAGTGACAATATGCGAGGAATTCGCAATGTGTTTGACTCAGCTCTGGGGACGTACACGGGCCCGCCAATAACATTTAAACCAGATCCTACTGTAGTGCCGGTCAAGATTAAACCTCGTAGAGTGCCATTTGCTCTTAAACACAAGATAGACGCTGAGTTAGATAAACTTGTAGAACAGGGAGTACTTGAGCCAGTAGATGGGGGTGAATGAGAGACCCCAATCGTAACGCCACTTAAAGCCAATGAAGAGGTCAGAATCTGTGCAGATTATAAATGCACAATTAACTGTGCAATCAAACAGCAAGCATACCCAGTACTGGTAGTAAGCCACATCCTGGTGTCCTTGCAAGGTGGTACAATTTTTGCAAAATTAGACTTGGATCAGACCTACCAGCATCTTCCTGTTGATGAGGCCACAGCCATGGCACAGACAATTGTAACACACAGGGGAGCGTTTAAAGTGAAACGCCTGCCATTTGGGGTCAGTGTAGCCCCCGGCATTTTTCAAGGCATTATGGAGTGGACGCTCAAGGGCATTCCAGGGGTTTGCCCCTATTTTGATGACGTGCTCATCGCCGATGGGTCCACTGAAGTACTAGCAAGGAGGCTCAGAGCCGTCCTTCAAAGGCTGCGCGAAGCAGGCCTCAAGCTTAAAAAGAATAAGTGTAGTATTGGAGTTCCCTCAACTGAGTTCCTGGGGTTCCGTATAGATGCTGACGGCATCCACCCTGCTGAGTCAAAGGTTAAAGCCATTCAGATGGTACCCGGCCCGAAAATGAAGGGAGAGCTTCAGGCATTCCTAGGCCTCCTAAATTTTTACCATGCGTTCCTTCCTAACAAGGCCGCAGTGGAAGAGCCATTACACCGGCTCTTGGACAAAAATACTGCATGGAAGTGGACTAGTGTACACAAAAAAAGTTTTCAGGAATTGAAGGCTCTACTGTCCGTTAGTTCAATGATCACTCATTTCAAGGAATCTATGCCGGTATGCCTAGAGTGTGACACATCCCCATACAGGGTGGGGGCTGTCCTAAGTCACTTGGAGAGCAATGGAACTCAAGTTCCGACTGCTTTTTATTCTAGGACACTGTCCTCCGCAGAGCGAAATTACACACAAATTGACAAGGAGGCATTGGCCATTGTAGCTGGAGTAAAAAAAATCCACAATTACTTATATGGCAGGGACTTCATGGTCTTCAGACCATAAACTGCTATTCGGGTTATTCACTACAGACAGACACCCCACATCTTATCCCCTAGAATGCTAAGATGGTCCATTTTTTATCGGCTTACAGCTTTAAGCTAATTCACAAACCCGGCAAGGATATGGGCCATGCAGATGGCCTGAGCAGACTTCCACTGCCTCAAATTGAGCCAGATCCAGCCACAGCGGCCCGCGTTTTATCCATTCAGGACTTGCCAGAGTTTCCCCTCCATGCGGGGGGGGGGGAACACAGCCACAGAAATGGCAGCAGACAAGTCTCTAAGCAGAGTGCTATCTTGGGTCCACACGGGGTGGCTAGAGAAAAGCCTAGGTCCTGAGTTCCAGAGCTACTTCACAAGAAGACATGAGCTCTCAGCTCATAAGGGTTGTATTCTTTGGGGGAACAGGGTCATTGTTCCCATTTTGCAATTGCTTCATGAAGGTCATCCGGGTATTGTTCGCATGAAAGCTTTGGCATGAAGCTATTTATGGTGGTCAGGATTAGATGAAGCCATTGAGGCTCAAGTACATGGGTGTTACACATGCCAGCAATCAAGGCCTGAAATGCCGCACGCTCCCGTCCACAGGTGGGAGGAGACACGCACCCCCAGGTCAAGGATTCATATAGACTTCGCTGGGCCCTTTCAGGGACAGCTCTTTCTTATAGTGGTCGACAGCCACTCTAAATGGCTGGAAGTTATACCAATTGCAAATATGACTACTGCTAGGACCATCCCGGTGCTTAGGAAACTCTTTGCAATGCACGGGCTGCCGGACGTCATAGTGTTCGATAACAGGGCCCAATTTACGGCGGCAGAATTTCACACTTTCCTGAGGGCAAACCTCATTAGGCATGCGACATTGGCTCCATTTCACCCAGCTAGTAATGGTTAAGCGGAACGAATGGTGCACAACACGAAAGAATCATTGAAACGCATAGTGATTAGGGACTGGCACCACATACTGGCCAACTTTTTGCTCTGCAAAGATTCCACACCATGCATAGCAACGGGCAAAAGCCCAGCAGAACTGTGCTGGGGGAGGCGACTAATCACGAAACTGGAAAGGTTGCATGTAGACCGGGTGGCAGCTGAGGCCTCTCGGCCAAAAACCCTGAGGGGGCTATAAGTGGGCGACAGGGTGTGGGCCCGGAACTATGGGCATGGGAACTTGTGGGTGCCAGGGAAAATCACCGAAATGTCGGGCCCTCTCTCATACGTAGTGGGCCTAAAGGGCAGGCAAGTCGTTCATCGCCATATTGATTAGCTTAGAAAGCATTTTCCAGAACAGCCACAAAGTGAGGACTTCGTCCCAGGTCCCATCCACGGACCACAACCCGGCAGCCAGGCCGATCAATCTATATGCTCTGAGGTCCCAAGCAGTCAGAGCAACAGGGAGGTGGCCATAGGGGGCCAAAGCCCAGGAGTGCAACATGGGGCCCCTGATGGAAAAAGCCAACGAGAACACTACAGCCGCTGTGCTAACTCTGCGGAATGATTGGACTCTGGGGTGGGCCGACCTGGAATGGCCAGCCAGAGAATTCCGAGTTAGCTAGACTCGTTTGAACTTATGGACACTGGTCTACCCAGCCCGGCGGGTAGGCTGGTAGGCCAGGGAACGCCTGGCTCTCCCAGGCGTTCCATGAGGGTTTACAAGCCCCCCCCATGGCGTATTTACATGATTTTGTTCCAAAATAACTGAGCTATAATGTTGTATGTGTCATTGATTGCTGCTAGCCAGGAGAACCTCTGTATTAGCAAGTACGGACAAAATGTGTCCATTGCAGATTTTGTATAAAACTTGTAATTGCTGTAATCATTCCCTTTTGTTGTTATAATATGTGTATATTCTAGGGGGGGTGTAGTGTATTGGGCTTTGTCTTGCTTAGGAATATCACGTGGGGTTAATTGCTGGAAGGTTGCTTAAGCAGGGAAGCTGGCTAATGGCTCCCAGCTCCTCAGACAACCCGTCTCCAGCGCCATCATTGGCTGCCTCTAGGGCAGCAATAGGTTGCTTTAAACCTATTGGCCGCTGCCTAGAGGCCAGGGTATAAATTGCTGCATTCATAGCCCTGTTTCTCAGTTCAGTTCCTGCAACCAAATAAACAATGATCTTTACTGAACTCACTCGCCTCTTCTCATCAATCAAGCAATGAACCCAGTATCTAACAACTGAATTATGACATTTATTTTATATAATTAAGTTTTAAGTCTGAAACTTAAAATAGTAACAATTCACCTACATTTAGAATTACCATAAAAACATGTAAGGATCTTGCAGGAAATTGCAAGATCACAAAAGGATCACTTCTATAAATCTCATTTTAACATAACATTGCAAGACAAAGTAAATCAAACCAAGAGCCTATTTTCAATAATATTCTGATACTGATTAGGCAAATACTATTCAGAGGCCTATACTTTCCTACTTCCCAGCAACTGATATTGAATACCATAATTGCTTCTGGTACTAGTGGGAATAAAATAGCAATAGGACTCATATCCATTGATAGGTTCATCCTCAGTGTATCTATCAAACAGATTTCATCCTGGTAATTATAATTACACATTGTGCTATAAATTTTTTAAGCTATAAATTCCCTTTGCTTCAGCTAAATTAGGTTCCAGAATATGTGTTTGCTGCCTATTAAAAAGGCAAGCGAGAAGGGAAAGTCATTTCAGCTATTTCTCTTCTCTTTCTTCAGCTATTTATAAGTGAATTATAAATATATTCAAGAGCCCTAAGTATTTGCCCATCATCATCTTGTTTCAAACTGATCAATTATTTGATCATGCTACAGAAAATTGTGCTGATTTCACCATAGTACTCATAAAATATTGTCTGATTCATTGCATGGTCAAGCTTGAGCTAAGATGATGATGGCTCCTGCTGAAGATTGTTCTTTAATCTCCTACCATTTCTTGATGAGCAAAGAACAAACTGAATTGGAATAATTTTGTTGGTTTGCTACTTCTTCACATATATCAAGAAAACTCATGGAAGTAAATCAACAAGACAATATGTCATACTACTGAAATATGAGGTCCCAATGTCACTAACTATTAAGATATTGGGGAAGAGAAAAGAGCTTTATCAAGTAAGTCATGCAATATGAAGTGACTGGATCAAAAGCTTTGAGAAGTCCACTTGTACCTAGAACCAAAAGAAAAATTGGGACCTCATTGAATCACTTAGGATGGGAATATCTGTATTATGAACTTCTGAAATCTGAATATTGCTAAAATAGAAATGACAGGGAATAGGGTAGAAATTCCAAAAGAAAGTGAATAAAAATGGACATTTCCAGTCAGATTAATTCAAATTTTTCTATTCTGGAAATGAAACTGGGGTAGGTATTAGCATCCCAAAATATATCACTGCATCTGTAATGGGACATAACCCAGTTAGTGACAGAACGATTGCATTCAATATTCAAGAACAGCCATTCAATTTCACAATTATAGACATGTACACACTAAATGACAGATCCAAATGATTGATGAATTCCATGGAAGACTATAATGAACAATAAAATAGATCAAACACCAAAGAAGGATGGCCTAATAATTATTGGCAAATTCAATGAAAAACCTGGAGAGGACCCTGTGTTGAAAACAGTTGGAAAAGTCCACAATGTGCAGGATTTCTGATAGATTTCTGTATGGATTACTTACATGTTATTTCAACAGTGGAAAAAATGGTCCTGGATATCTCCAATTAAACAACACTGCAGGCAAGCATACTTTTAAGTAGCAACAGATGAAAAAACTTTATGCTTATATAAAAATAATACATGATGCTGACTATGGATCACACCATCAGCTACTAATCATAGAGAAAAAAAAGTATCAGACTGAAAAAGATTGGTAAGATTCAATCCCAATTAGGTCAGAACCTAAACCCATTCCAGAATAATATAAAACTGAGGTAGAAACAGATTCAGAATTGAGTCTAGTGAACAGACAGTCCCCAAAATTGTCGGAAGAAACTAAAATGATTGTAAAAGAGGAAGATCGAAAGGAGATACCAAAAGCCAGAAAGAAATCAAGAGCACACCCTGCCCATTAAATAAAGCCACAGAAAAAGCTAAAAACCAAAACAAACCAAACGAAAAAGATGTAGGAAAAGTTGGTAACTTAATGCAAATTTCTAGGGACAGTTTAGAAGACATAAAAAAGTGTATCTGAACTCAAAGCATAGACAAACAAGAAAACAGTATGGAAAGAATAAGAGATCTATTTAAGTAATCAGAGAAATCATGGGAACATTCCTACTAATTAGTATACAGAGCAAGTTACTACAACACGGGAGATGAATCATTAAAAACACACAATATTAAAAAAAACAAAGAATTAAAAGCAAGTGACATTTAGCACAAACAGTAATTAAAAATGGTCCCATAAAAACAATTGTTGAAACCTTTTGATAAAATGTTTTTAATTTCTGCATGAAACACAATAGTAAAATAATTCAGAATATACTGAAAAGCATAGACCAGTCTGGCACTCTAAAGATTCATTAAAACATCCTCTTGAACACACCTGTAGATTTATTTACATATAATGCCATTTATCTAATTTAGATTAGTTAGTAACAGTAGAATTATAATTACTGGTTTCATATAAGACTTAAATTCTATGCTACACTCTGTTTTTTCATCCAAGCTTCTCTATCTCCAACTCATTATTGAACACTATGTATTTCCTAGAGTAATGCAATCTGGTCCTGTTCTCTACTCTAAAAAACTTAGGCCTTGTTATTACATGTATGAACTAGAGAAATCTGCACAATTATCTTCATACCATGGGGTAAGTTCTGGCATTTAAAGAAAGTTCTAGCAATCTCAACAGATTGAGATTTGAATATATATATTTTTAGTGAAAATAGTTGTAGGAGAATTTGAAAGATGCTCATAGCTTTTCTTGAAAATAATGAACTATTAAGCAGCTAGATTAAGGATAGACTTATGAAATGATTACATCATAAGTAAGCACAGCAGCACAATTATTTTTGAAAACTTTATTTTGCAAAAATAAACCAATAAACCAATGAAACCATCAAACAAGCTGCAAACATCTCTTTCCCATCTTAGGACTCTACTCTTAAGACACTCTGTTTAACCAATTTTCCCTCTATTAAGTGCAAAAATTGAACCAATTTTGCTTCAGCATCTCACAATTGCACTTTTGATAAATTTGGATTCAAGTATTTAATGTATAAGACCTTTTTATGTGTCAATAGATTCATGGGGTTTTTTCCACACAAAGTTGCATCTAGATTAGAAGAAATTTGAATTACTGATTTTGTTACTTACTTCAGTTTGATAAACTGCCCAATGCTAAAAGTGTAGTTTTCTCCATTATTTCTACTGGCAGCTTTTAAATTCACTTTTGGGTAAAAAATAACCCTGAAATTCCATTTCCAGAAAACTGACTAATGACTCTCATTATTATTGCTTATTAATCCCAATTGTGACATTCCCTTAGTTATGCCAATAGAAAGTTGGAGTCTTCACAGAAGAACTGTGAAATGTGTTTTGACTGAGTCAGCAAGATTGAATTAATCTGTCTAAAGAAGCAATGAATGTCCAGAATGTGGCAAAATCTAGAAATACAACTTACATGGCCAGAGTACAGAGTACAGAAACTTTTTGCTCTTCTCTAACAGATAGCTCAGTTTGTGTTTAGAAAGTCATCAACAAGAAGTTGCCTTTGCTGATCTTCCATTTGTTTAACGAGAGGGTCTAAAACAGACATGTCAAACACAAGGCCCGGGGGGCGGATCCGGCCCGCAAAGTGTTTTCATGTGGCCCGCGAAGCCATCCTGGAAACAGTGAGGGAACGGCCCCCACTGCCTTGGCCCTGGCCCAGAGACCATCCTTCTGCCAGAGACCCTCAGATCTGTCCCACTCCTGCCCAGGCCCCCATAGGCACCCTTGATGTGAACGATGTAGAGCTGGCCATGCCCACCCCTGGTCTAAAAGAAGGAATGGGTCTCTGACGAATGATGTATTTTACAATTTCATTACTGAAAACATGGGACTAAAATACAGCTGACACAATCTTATATTTGAAAGGCATCCTTTACCTAAAAAGGACAGATTTGCTTTTCAAATATGTCAGTGATCTGAAGCAGACAATGAGACTCTCCATTCCTGCCATATGGAAATTCTGTGCTTTAAATTCAAAGTAATTAATTCCTCAATTAATTCTGCATTACAATAATTTGCAAGCTTCTACTATTGACATGTAACTTTTTCATAATAATTCAAAATAGCAAGGTTAAACAACAAGGGTTTACTATTCGTGCTAAGGAGAGTTCCAAGCAGTAAAATTAATGCAAGAATAATTATTTTCCACAGCAAGAAGGTAACATGTGAAACAAGGACATGCAAATAAATATTTGTGTCAAGGAAGTTTTGTTAATATGCCAATGATATTGGATTTCCCAAATACACAACCTTCTAAAATGCAGAGGTGGATAATAAACATCTAAATACTAATAAGCATTTGTTTATTTACATGTGGGATATTGGGGTTGAATAATGCTTCAGATCCAAATGGTGCTTCAAAGTATGTAACACCTTAAAGCAGACATGTCAAACACAAGGCCCGGGGGCCAGATGCGGCCCGCGACGTGGTTTCATGTGGCCTGCGAAGCCATACTGGAAACAGTGAGGGAATGGCCCCCACTGCCTTGGCCCTGGCCCAGAGACCCTCCTTCTGCCAGAGACCCTCAGATCTGTCGCACTCCTGCCCAGGTCCCCATAGGCACCCTTGATGCGAATGATGTAGAGCTGGCCATGCCCACCCAGTAGGCCATATGCACTCTAGCCACACCCACCCAGTAGGCCATGCCCACCCTGGCCATACCCACCCGGCCCCCTGAGGGCAACTGCAATGCTGATGTGGCCCTCAATGAAATTGAGTTTGACACCCCTGCCTTAAAGCAATGCAACCATTTCTTGAGAACGCACAATAAAAGCTTAAAATGTGTGGCTGCTATTGGGGAGAGATTTGATGTTTCATGCTCATGCCCTGAAGCACTTTTCAGATACTAAATCTGAAGCACTGTGCTGAACAGTTCTAGTGGGATGGATGGATGGAGGGATGGATGGATGGATGGATGGAGGGATGGATGGATGGATGGATGGATGGACGGACATAGGATATAACTGGATTCAGCATGCCTGTCTGGAAATGTTTTTCTCCTTTCATATAGAGAGAGTTGGGATTTGCTTTATTTCAGGCTAAATTTTCTCATCTATAAGAATAGTTTATCTCAAAATACATTAAAAAAGCTTCTTTTCCTAACCAAGTTACAAATTATGTGATGTAACCAGGAGTTACTGCTTAAGTCAACATGTGAAGCTTTCTGGCAAACAATACTTCATTATGATCAGATAGACATTTTGATATCTGAAAAACAAAAGTCAGTAAGAAGGTGTTCAAAGAGGCAATGTTTAAAAAATATTGCCATGTATCATTTACCATAACAGCTGTACAGTTAAACTTTAGGCACAAACCAAACTGGAGAGGAGCTGCTGCATAAATAAGATCCCCATGGCAACTAAATGAGCTACTAGATAACAGAAAAAAGGATTTATGTGTTTGCTGAGCTGTCTTGCCCTAGAGGAATTCTCCAGGCAAATGCAGGCCACCTGCCACATGTTATATTAAGCTCAGCCTTCTGGACTTATTTTCTGCAAAAAGGTCCAGCAACTTTTGTTTGAAAGTTTCATTCAAGCCTATTTCCAAGCAACTGCAAATGAAAGCAGCAGATTCTTATTTTCCTGTGCTTTTGCATAACTGTGATTGCACATAAATTATGCATATAATTATGAATATAAAAACACCAAATGATTGTAACTCCTACAAAAAAGTAGCAAATAGGCTAAATTACTGAGCTGTTATGCAAATTCTTCTATTTTATTCCCCTTTCTATGAAGAAGATTTCCTTTTAAAAGTAGCCAAGAAAATGCTTATAACCCAGACACTGACATATTTTTTTAAAAAAAATATATCAAAGGAACTGCTTTGCGAAGGATGGGGGAAATCAACTCTCTATCTCATAACAAATAAAACTTAAAACTGGATTTCAGTGCTAAATCTGAAGAATTTTTCTAAGAAACTCAGAATATCTGAAAGGTCAGCAAAATATCTTTAGAACAAAATGTCACAAGCAAACAATTTAACAGCCTGATACACAAGGCAATAATGGTAGGGAAGAACAGATATTTCTTAATAAGAATAATGCTTGCTCTGAAGGAAAACTGTTATATAATATTCTTTTATAAAATGTACAGTGTTGGTCGAAACCTTCTGTCTTGCAAAAATTCTCAAAGTAGATTAAAAAGTACTTGGGAAAAACGCTTTATCTTCCATTGAAAAAAGGTTGTCTTGTGCTTTGATAAAAAGGAGGAAATTCATTCACATATTTGATTATTATGAATTATTTTTTTCTTCATGCCTATGTACCTGTAATAAGCTACAAGGATACCTGAATGACATTTATATCATGACTTCATCAGACAAATGACACAATTGCATCATCACATCATGGCACCTAGTGCAAGATATCACTTGCCTAGCTGATGTCATGATTCATGTCTTATTTGCCTCTACCCTGACCCCCTACAGATGCCTCTGCCTTAATAAATTAATAATTAATTTAGGATTCCCAATTTTAAAGAAATGTCCACATTTGTTTAATTAGTGAGAAGACTGAAAAGAATGGTATACATGAAATTTAAATTAATGTTACCATACCTAATTAGAAGAGAAGTGCAATGCTGATTTTGTCAAGTTTGAAAAAAGTCCGTCAAGTCTTTTTCACTTTCCATATATGTTGTGACTACAGCTCCCAATATTCCCAGCCAATATGGCCAGACTGGTTGTGAATCTAAAGAACTGTAGGATCCAGAAATACAAACACTGGTTTTGTGTTGTAGAAGGCTATCACGCAGTTCCAATTAAAAACTGCACAGATGTGACAATCCTACCACAAGTTTCGTTTACTCCAAGCCTTCATAGTGAGTACTGTTTATCTTTTTGACAAAGGTGTACCTTTTCGAGCTTGCAGAATGTTTGCAACACAACCTGACCTTGAATCTGTAGTGCTTTTTCATCTAGTATACGGTACCAATTATTTGCTAATATAAACTATAATGCCAAGTGCTTGAACATGCTTTTTCACATGCCATTTACCTATACAGCTAAATAATGCTTACATTTTTCTTGAAACAACACTCCACCCTAGTAAAATTGGCAAATTGAAGTGTTAATATAGAACAGGGAGCAGTGGGAACTATATTCCAAACCTGCATTTCTTTATAGTTACTCTTCTAATCAATACCAAGCTCTATACTGAAAGAACTGAAGCAAAAAAGATTGTAACAATATATACCACATCGCCAGAACTACCTACTGAAATTAGATTAAATTCTATTTGTTCTAAAAATTTCCCAAATATTAATTCATTGGATTGAACCCAGAAGATCTTCTCAACTAATCCTCCTAGTTCTTAATGACGCTTTGCCAGATGCTTATAGGAACTACAGTATACATATGGAAAAGGCAATGAGACTTTTTAGTAATCTACAATATTGCTCTAATAATATATTCATTATCTTACATTCCAAATGTTTTAACTATTAACTATTTTAATAGTTAACTATTAACTAAATTTAGAGAGACTGAGACTGTTCTCTCTTTTTCCCCATCCCTCCCTCTCTCTCTCTTTCTGATACTGTTCCCATATTTAAAATATAATATGCTTCTGCAGGCAGCTCATCATCACATATCTTACCTTGTAGACTTTATTAATCTATTTTAATTGTATTTCCAGTACAATGATGGACATGAAGTTTAACACTAGGATATAGAATTAATTTTTTTCTAATCTGGAATAGATGTTGTTGATAAATGATTATTGGATTGTACATACATTCTATTGCTGTGTTTTCTCTAGCCAGTGTATCTCCCCTGACTTCATAAACAGGGATCTTAAATTATATTAAATGAAAAGAGAATAAATTTCTCAGGCAAAAGGACTTCAGATTGTGATTATTCTTGTCACCAATACTATTTTAGTGAGTTGGTCAGTGGCATAGCAGCAGGACTCAAGGAATGCCAAATTAATAAAAATACATTTCCTAACTTTTTCATCTTGTGTAATGATATAATATACATACCCCAAAGGGGCAGAATATGCAATGTGACACTGATTTAATAAAGCAGACAAGAGCAGCAATATCTCTTGAAGGCTTTGAAGAAGGCATTAGCAGGAAAATGAAGAGAAGTTCCATCATTTCTCAAATTAGAGCTTATTCATTTTCTCATTGGCTATTAGATTATTCACAAAGTTGTACATGTATTTATATTAGCTACCTAGTAGAACTTTTTAAACCACACTTACAGCTAATCATGTTAATTCACAATGTAAAGTCAATGTATATGCCAGGTTCATACACTGAAATCAGCAAGTTTGACAACATCACTATCATCACCCTAAAATCATACACAATTACTTAGAATTTGAAATTTCAATTATTTCAAATGAAATAACTAATGAATTAAATGCACAATAATCCAGGGAACCCTTGATGTGATGTCCCGTTGTCTGGAAGCGGTACAGATTTGGATGGGAGAAAACAGGCTTCGACTCAACCCGGCCAAGACTGAGTGGCTGTACATACCGTCATCTCGTTTAGTCCAAGAGGTTCCATCTCTGACTATAGGATGAGAGATGTTACCTCCCATTGATAAAGCACGCAATCTGGGCGTCCTCCTAGATTCACGACTCAGTTTTGAAGATCACATTGGAACCGTGGCTAGGGGGGCATTTGCCCAGATTCGTCTTATATACCAATTGCGCCCCTTTTTGGACCGAGATGCCCTACGTACAGTCACCCACGCACTCGTTACCTCCCGTATTGATTACTGTAATGCTCTCTACATGGGGCTGCCCTTGAAGACCACCCGGAGGCTTCAGCTGGTGCAGAATGCAGCTGCACGGGTTGTGATGGGAGCTTCCCGATACTCCCATATTACACCCCTCCTGCGTGAGCTGCATTGGCTACCAGTTGCCCTCCGGGTGAGATTTAAGGTGCTGGTACTTACCTTTAAAGCCCTACATGGCTTAGGTCCGGGATACTTGCAGGACCATCTGCTGCCGGGAACAAATTCCCATCGTCCAGTACGCTCACACAGAGAAGGCCTCCTCAGGGTACCGTCAGCTAGGCAATGTCGGCTGGTGACCCCCAGGGGGAGGGCCTTCTCTGTGGGAGCACCAACCCTATGGAATCAGCTCCCCCCTGAGCTTCGGATAGCCCAAAACCTCCAATCCTTTCGCCGCGGCCTCAAAACACACCTGTTCCACCAAGCTGACCTAGACTGACAGGCATTTTAATTAATTTATATTTAGTATTTTTAATTCATTTTAAAATTCTCTAATTTTTTATTGCACTGATGTTCTCAATTTTCATTTTATCTTGATTTATGTACTTATTATATGTTTTATTGTGAGCCGCCCTGAGTCCTTCAGGAGATAGGGCGGGATATAAATCCCATCAATAAATAAATAAATAAATAAATAAAAACAACTGTAAGAATTTTTACAGTTATTGTGACATAACTGAAATTTATAATAAAATTTAACTTTTAAAAATGTTATACTTGCTGTCCAATTTACCTCACAGGGTTGTTATTGTGAGGAAAATAAATGTAGAAAATAATATTAGGCATGTTTGCTACCTTGGAGCATTTACAAAATAATAAAGAAGAGATCTGAGGCCAGATTTTGCATTGTCTCAAAAAAATACAATGCCAATCTTTAATTTGATAAATACTTACATTCTAGATAAGAGTTATTGTGTGTTGAATCATTAGAAAAAAAGCTGCAGATTTTTTTTATTACTAAGACTTGTTTGTCACTCGTCATGCTTCAAATAAGATTTTGATGTAACATATACAGAAGGCCAGCATAAGTTTTACTTTGACTGATTTTTTTTAAGATGTAATCACATAAAATATCTACCGATAGATATGACAAATGCACTTTATATTTCAATGTGTCAAACTATTTCAGTGCCATGAAATTATGTTGAAACTGGCAGGTAAGCACAGTATATTAAATTTTTCTTTTGAATCAACTTCAATTCTGTACTGAATTATTGGAATTTTAGTGACCTTAAGAAGACTGTCAGAAATAATATACAGTAGAGTTTTGAAATCTAATATACTATTATACCTTCTTCATATAAAATAATATAATTTCAATATAGGTAAAGAAGTAAAAAATAACAATCTATTTCAAGAGGATTTTTTATACTTACAGTTTTATGTTACAATTATATTTTGTTTCAAAGCAAATTTAGCTGAATAGTGTTCTAAATATTTTCCCTTGTAGATCTGAGAAGTTCAAAATATTTCTAAAGTACCTCAAGATTCATGCTTTTTGGCATGTAATCATTGGAATTCACAAGCCAATTATCTGCTCCTTTGATACCATTTTTATTTTTTTGTTCTGTTTTACAACCAATCTTAATCCTACTAGCATAATAATAATCATAAGAAGGGAACAATCACATATACAACCAAATTGGAAAATGTGATTATTTTTATAATAATAATAATAATAATAATAATAATAATAATAATAATAATAATAATCCTTTATTGTCAAAGTACAACATGTGTACATTGAGATTAGCTGAGCCTCCCCCTGTGCTCTCTCCCCCCAACACACAGTGACAACAAACCCTCCATCCCACCACACTATGTGAACCAACTACACCACACACCGGCCTCCCAAGTCAACTCTGCATAAGATTACATCCCATTCAAAAGCCTAACAGCCCACGGATAAAAGCTGTTCGTCAGCCTGTTGGTACGGCTGGCTATATTCCTATATCTCCTACCGGATGGTAGGAGAGTAAAGAGATACCATCCAGGGTGTGAGTCATCCCTGAGAATCTTCCTCACTCTTCCAAGGCAACGAGCCCTGGCGATGTCATCCAGTGGTGTCAGGAAACAGCCCACAATGTCTTGTGCTGTGCTCACTACCCTCTGTAATACTTTCCTATCCGCGGCTGTCAGACCGGCATACCAAACCACAATACCATATGAGAGGACGCTCTCTATGGTAGACCGGTAAAAGAGGGTCATTAGCTGTTGTTCTACCCTGTTCTTCCACAAGATCCTAAGAAAGTGAAGCCTCTGTTGGGCCTTTCTAGCCACCTGGGTTGTGTTAACTTTCCAGGTCAGATCTTCACAGAGGTAGACTCCCAGAAATTTAAAGGAGGGAACTCTCTCTACACAGTCCTCCCCGATGTAAAGTGGGGCAGGTTCCTCTTTTTTTCTCCGGAAGTCTAAAACCATCTCTTTCGTCTTGCTGATGTTTAGGTGCAAGTTGTTGTTACTACACCATATGGATAGTTTTTGTACCTCCACCCTATTATGACACTAAGGGGAAAAAATCTAGTTGAAAGAAACCTACAACTAGTCAGGTAGAAGTGCTGTCATTCATATTGTTATTTATAATTGCACAAAAGAAAGATAATTGAGGAAAACATGACGCCAACTGTGTAACCATAATCTTGCTTCCACATAATTGCAATGATAAAGTATAATCTCCTCTTTGGAAAAAAAAAACACAAAATGCTAATACACATCCACTCTCAGTTTTCTGTCTACGGGGTAACATTAATTCATGAAATAAATCTTGTATCACTTCATCCTAATTTAAACATATGCTTCCTGATTCTGTTCTGGATTTTTGTAATCCATACTAGAATACAGCTAACTCCGATTCTTACTCCTCAATTATTTCACATTTTCTATTTAAAAGGATAAAGAGAAAGGAGTTGAATATGGAAATAGTTACCTAGTCTAATCTACATACGTAGCTCATAGGATAATAAAAAAGCAAATTAGACTTTATTCAGTCATAGCATTTCTCCTTAAACCATTTTTCTTTTGTGACTTCTAAATCCAGTAATCTAGTTTTAAAATGTAATCCCTCTTAATCTATCTCCTTGATAGATTCACTTGGTCACTGATAATGTTTTCTTCCTCTGGAACATCTCTTTCATGTCATATAAAATTCATTTTTATAATATTTTTTATAATATATACATATATATTACATACATAATGATTTTTATAATAAATTAAAATATTAAAAACCTATCTGTGATGTACCAACAGACAACTTAAAAACTGTCAACACAACAGATTATAAGCCTTATAAGGAAAGCAACAGCCAATTACGTTTCATGACCCAATATCGGGGGGGGGGAGTGACGAAAACAGTAAATCTGAGAATGATTTAGAGTCCTTTTTTTCCTTGCAGTAATGACTGCATTTTATTCTAGTTTGATATAATTCTTCAAAGCAGTTTTGTTTTCTTCTCTGAGCTCTTAACAACAATTACACACTCAGAACTACTCCTTTGCCGTTCAGAAGCCACAATAGCAGTCTGTATCCAAATGCTGAACTCAGTTCTTATCAGAATGAAATCATCTATGTTACAAAATGAAAAACAAAGCCACCATTCAAAGTTTCGGCAAGAACACTGTTGGACATCTACCTGTGCAGCACTTTTGAAAAGACTGAACAGGATCCCGGGTTTTTCTAAGGATAAGTTTATCCCTGCAGAAATATATGCCAAGGACATCCTAGCCACAATTTATGCCATTAGAAGGCAATGTACAATATTCTCTCAGTCTTATCGGAGGTAGTATTCACATGTTTGCCAAGCAATTTGTATGGTGTTCTCCACATGGTGCCAGTCATTTTCACCATGGGTGGTCTTAAAAATAACTGAAGTCATACAGAAGATAAGAGCCAATTTTGTCCCTTCAAGAAGTAGCACTAGAACCACTGGAAGAAAAGTGCTGGTTAGCAAATTTTGTCTAAACATGAAAAGAAAAACCTTCACCAAAAGTTCTACTTCAAAATAGTGGGATATTTTTTTTGCCATAGGCATTGCAACAGATTGCAAAACACTTTAATAATACACTCTCTCTGTCAGGTATTATTGGGGCATGCAAAATGCATTGGTCATTGTAGCTGATGAATTGGTATGACTTGGTAAGTAAACACACACACAAAAAATATTTAATTAAATATTGAGTCATACCCAGCTTCATTATCTTAACAGTCTTGCCCTCCTTCCTTCTTCAAAAGACATTAGAATTGTAATTTTGCTGTAATTTTCCTACTGAGTTTCATTTCAAATGATTTATATTTGTAATAGTACGTCTTTATAGATTGTTTCTAGAACATACTCAAACAACGTGTTGTTAAGTTATTTCCATTTTTAGGTATCAGTTAGGACTTTACCCATGTTTTGGTCAACTGCTTTTCCTTTTTCTCCAACAGCAATCAGTCCTTACAGATGACTCAATCCAGAGAGAGGAGGCAAACAAGCAGATCGGTAACAGCAAGGAAGAAAAACAGAGGGATTCTAGAGCTAAATCATGTGTATCTTCTAACAAATCAGTGAAATTTTACTGTTGGAATGGTGGTATCTGGCAACAGCTAATAATTATTTAGTTTTCTAACTTATGATATAGTCAATCTAGTGCCCCCACATTCTGGAGTAGAATATGTACAAGTCCTTGCAGTTCTCCTGGGCTAGCCTAAATAAAAGTAGATCAGGACTGCTTATGCCTGCATATCAGTTTTTCACTATTTCTTCTCTCCCAAAGTTTTGTGACTGTAACAGCAAAGTCTATGCAAGGCTGCTGTCCTTCGTATCTCTGTATGTAGGCTGTAGCAAGAAAGTGAACTGGTAGACGAAAATGTCTTAAGCGTTTTTCTCGCTCTCTTTGAACAAAATAATTACAGATAATTTGTGATAATTTGCAGAAGAAATGGTAAGCAAGCTCTCTATCCCCCATTCATGCCCTAAAGTTCAAAAGCATACTATTGGTAGGTGGATTGTTGAAAGATCCCCATCCCAACAGATCATCTTTTTTCACTGGGTGTTTAAATAAATCCCAACTTTAGATATTTCCAAAAGTTTGATTAGAAGGCTCCCAAAGCATTACTTGGGGGCACTAATCTACTGATATTGGAATCTTGGATTTTTTTAATAAAGTTGCCCAGAAATATTATTCTTTAAAAGCATTTCTTAACCTTTATTGTATTATTGCATTGTATTATTATTTTAATAGTATGTTGCTGATAGTAAAACAATCACAGTGAGGGAATTAAAAATCTTATAAATAAATAGTGTAGGGTTTTTGGAAGGATCCGGCAGATCTCCTTTTATGGGGGCTGCCAATATGATCTTAAATTAAGTAGTCTACCGGAAATACTCTGAAACTCTTTCCCATAAAATACTCTCTATATAGGACAGATTCACATTATATTCATTTCTAATTATTTGGTATGTAATATTCTCTTATCCTTCTTCCAACTGGTGTTATGGCTTTGCACAGCTTCTCCTACAAGTAAAAATGTTTTCAGAAGCTCAATTTGTAATATTAGATTACTTGAAAGATTTTGCTGTTCAGTAATAACGTGAACTTTTTAAAAAAATAATTACCAAGTATAGATTGCTTAAACACATGCTGCTGTAAAAACAACTTCAGTGACAATAGGAAATGACAAATCACTGAAGAAATTCATGAAATAAATATTTCTATCATCAAGAATATGTGTATTCAGCTTATGTGTATTCAGAATATGTGTCAGAACTCAGAAGTCATGTTTATTTGCTCATTTCAAAATGAAAGTGACTAAAACTTGTATAATTTGCTAAAATGCATTTTTAGGATTTTCATATCACCATCTGTGCCATTTTTGTTCTATAACATTCTTATGAATAGCCATATTAAAATTAGATTCTAACATAAAAAGTGAAGAAATTTTCAAACCTTTTTTTAAAAAAAATCTGGAATCAAGAAAGTACTTTGTGCATCTTTTATTTCTTTTGAAACTAAAATTATTTACTGAACAAACTGGTGAAAAATATCATAGAAATCATGCAACCAATTACTCACTGTCACTTTTGAGAAAATCAGAATAAAAATAATAATTATGTTTCAATCTTGGACAGCTTTTAGGCATAAAACTTTATGAAAGGCATAAAATGTAATTATTTTATGTATATTTCAAAATGGTTTTTGTCCCAGAAGGAATATGAACAACACCAGAAGGGAGATATTACCAAATTTTCTTCCAATGTTATTTTAAGGAAGGCCAAATCTTGAAGAGGCAAACTAAGAGTTCCAAAAGAATTAGAATTATGTTTTTAAAAAGTAATTGATTGAAATTCTTTCTACTTCTGTCTGTTAAATTTTCATGGAATTCTGACAAACAAAAGGAATGGGGACTTCATAGTACACAAGTAGGCTCAAAACTCAAATGTAAAAGTTTTGGGAAATAGGAAGAACTACATACATACATATGTGAAATAACATGATTCACTGAAACTTAAGGAGATGACACTAATGATTGACACAGCATTGGCAGAATACTATTTATTTAAAAAACCCAGACCCAATAAAAGAGTTGTGGTATTGCACTGTCATAAAGAAAAAATATAGAAATTTTGCATAGAAATTCAGGAATCAGACCATGGAAATCCTGTTGAAATATTTGGGAAAGAACAGAAGCAGTGAGAAGTAAAAGTTATGTTATTATGTGAATTTATTATAGATCACCAAAACAAGGATAAGATACAGAATAGTGCTAGTGAAGGATTGCTTAAAACCTAACTCTGCTAAGAGTCACAGGTCCAAGAAATTATTGTCCTGTTTCACTGAAAGCTCGGACATTCCTTAGAAAGTAGAAAAGCGGAAAAGGGAATCAGCTTAGTTGTTCCTAAACCTAACCAACAGGAAGGAATTGGTTGAAGTATTGACTGGCACCTTGAAATAAAGTTATCATGTCATGTATGAATTAGCAATCTGAAGTATAGGAAATGCTATGAAATGAAGATACTGAAGGAACAATTGAAACATCCACAAGAAGGAAAATAAATAGGTCAGAATTTATCCAAGCAGTGCCTTTAATAATAATGTGAAGTGGAAAAGAGATAGGTATAGAAAATGGGAGGAAATGTAACCAAAGAAAAATATAAGATAACCTCCAGAAATGTAAAAATTATGTCAGAAACGCTAAAACTCAGAATGAGCTGAGGCTTAGGAGAGACACCCAAAATAACAAAACAGAGGTCTTTGGAATTTTAAGATATCAATTTATTGCAGCCATATGGCCAGAAACAGTAAAATATCCAATTGTAGGCTGCTTACATACATACATATATAAACATGCACTGAGCATGATCTAATGTTGAATAAGAACACTTATAATAAAATTAATTTTAAAAAATATTAAAAATCTAAAAATAATATTTTCAAATATATTTATCTTATTTATGTTTCCGATGAATCCCCAATGCTGCTGTGCAGAATCTAGCCACCTGCGCTGTAATCACAGCCTGTTTGTCCTTAAGCAGCCACTGAAGATAAGTAGTGTCAGAATGGCCAGGATACTTATTGATAATTGGAAGGATTTGGTTTTTTCTAATATCTGTATAGAAAGAGCATCAATGGAGTATGTGTCCAATGGTCTCCTGAGCCACAAGAGCAGAGTTTTTCAGTCAATGGTATCTTTTTATACTTGCCATACAGGACGGCTGATGGAAGTGCATGGCAACGTGCCAGCGAAAATATTTTTCAGGGATTTGTTGACTCCAACTGGCTAAGAGAACTGGAAGGAGTGAATTTCAAGATAAAAGATAAGCCAAACAGAGTTTACGGCCATTAGGAGGAGAATATGGTCAAGCACTAATAGATGAAGTTGAGAAAGCAGACATTCTTAACTTCTATTTTCTGGAAATAGAGCCATAACTGATAATGATTATGCCACTGGAGAGATTGCAATTTAAGATAAAAAAAGAAGAGAGAATTTAGCTAATCTGAATGAATTCAAGTCTCCAGGCTATTGAAGGAAATAGATGAGATGATGCAGAATATTCTCAGTTTTCATCTAAACTTGAAAAGATCTTTAAATAGATGATCAAGTGGTATGTTTGTGAGCATTTGAGTGGCATACTATAATGAAGAGCAGCCAGCATGTATTTATTGTGAACAAATCAAGCCAAATTAAACATATTTCTTTGATAAATATTAGCTAGTAGATAGTGTCAGAACCTTGAGAAAGGCTTTGAAGTGTGTCTCACATTTTCTTTACAAAATAGTAAAATATAGGCTAATTATTAATAGTAATTATTAATAGTTCCACTCCATACAGGAGGAAAATACTAAGTAGAGTGAAACAAAGTTCTTCCTGGATTCTTTAGTGTTCAAATTTTTTATCAATGATTTGTATCTTTGAGAGGATATTTTAAAATTTTGCAGATGATACAAAACTGATACGAATGGTGGAGAAGATTCAAAAATATCCAGACAGGCTTATGAATGTATCGAAATGGAACGGACAGAATTTAACTGGAATAAATGTAATCTTCTACATAGGAAAAATGTAAGGTATAAGATAAGGAGACCTGGCTTGGCAATAGTACAGGTGAAATGTGTTTAGGAGTCGTTGTCAACCATTAGATAAACATGAGCCAGCAGTATAATGCAGACACTAAAAAGACAAAAGCTATCGGGGGTACATTAACAGGTGCATAGAGTCCAGATGGCAGAAATTCTTTTATTCTACTCTGCCCCAGTCAGTCACTCTCTGGAGTACTATGTTTATTTCTTGGCCCCACAATTCAAAAAGGACATGACAAACAGAAGCAAGTTCAGAAAAGGATTAACAAGATGAAGAATTTCTTGGTAATTATTATGAGAAACAGTTAAAAGCCTTAAACATCTGAGCATGTTTAATCTATAGATTAAACTGACCTGTATGAAACATCTTTATTGTCTCATCACATATAAACAAAAATTAATTTTTAATTTTGTTGTTCAGGTTTTCACATCATTCTCACATACTCAACTGCAAACAGGTGACATTAAATCTGTCACCATAACAAGAGATAGATGGAAACCAGAAGTATCTATTCCACTGCATCACGCAGTAAAAACAGGCCCAAGAATCTCAATGTTTACACCAGTATTAGATACTCAGCAGTCATTTAAATTATTTCATAATAGCTTCATAGCTTTTCTACAATACAGGTAGTTCTTGACTTAGAATAGGAACTGGGAAAATTCATAATTATGTGGTGCAGTCATTATGTAGTGCAGTCATTCACTAAATTAATGGTTGTAAGTGAGGACTATCTGAAAATCTATTTACCCAAGTTTTGGTATATATAAAAGGATGTATATATAAGACATGAACTGTATGAGTGCAATCCCATGTTTTGTTCAGGATTTCAAATTAAAGCATCTATAAGGTAAGACATTATTTGAACAAATACACTGAAAAGGAGCTGACCACTTCTGCACTGTAAATAATTGGTTCCCTTTTTGAACTGTTATTGGTTTTTTTCTAATATTTAAAGAGAATTTGCCATCCTGTAACTTCAGAGCATTTATTTTGAGTCCAATAATGCTATATGTCATGATCAAATTGAATATTTCCTTCTTAGTGATCCTATCAATGTTATGGCGTCTGCAAATTTCATATGCATTTCCTCCATTAATGAAAATCTTGAAATCTAGTGGGCTTCAATACAAACCCCGCAGCATTCTCTTGATACTTCAGTTTGATGAGGAAATGTTGCTTAGCATTTTTAAATATGATTTTGAGTCAGATAATAAGCATGCTACCCTGCCCTCTTTTAACTAGCTTCTCATTACAATGTTCCAAGGTACTTTATCAAATGCTTTGGAATTCACAACATTCCCACAACCTACTGAAGAAATTACTTGATCAAAATATGATGTAAGCTTATTCTGCCAAGATATTCTTGACAAATCCACAGTGACTTCCCTTACTCAGTGCATTTGTTTTCAATCACTTCATAATCTGTTCCTCAGATATTTATTTATTTATTTATTTATTCGGTTTATATTGATGGGTCTGATGGGTCTCTCACTCTCAGAGACCTCCTTTCTCCAAAGATAGACACATCTTTTTAGTCATCTGGTTCTTCACCCATCTTCCAGGATGTGTCAAAGATAATAAACAGTTTCCATTATAAGATAAGAATCCTGTACAGGATGAATACCAGAATACCCTTATGTGCTGCTCATGGACAGAGATGCTGCTATTTTATCTCTTCATATACAACCTGTAAGTCACCTAAAATTGGTACAATAGGGAGTAATATCAGAAACAAGAATGATTTTAATAGTGAAACAATCTCATTGTTTCATAGAACAGACCTCAAACATTTCAAACTATTAAAAATTAGGTGGTGAAAGCCAAGAGGAACTACTAAATTACAACTGTGTGTTGATTTTAAAATATTTGCTTCCATTTAAAGATTTCAAGTCTTTAATACTATCTGGTTTCTAAAGGCTAAACATGTCTAAAACAAACAACTTTCTCCAAGATTCACCAAAATCTAAAGGCTTTGGCAGCAAATGCCTTATGCATGCATATGCATACTATCACAATATATGGAGGCTCTCATAGTAGCCTTGCCTAGCCTGCAGTACAGGATAAAATGGATATTTCAGTTGCTTCACAGTAGATTATAAAACCCTACCTTCAAATAGTTCACACAGCGCTATCATTCACTTTTCCTCCCATAAACCAAAGTTATGATATACACAAACTATTTTTGTAAATTTGTAATCAGCCAACTTGGGGTGGATTTCAAAATCTCTAATGGAAATATGGCTACTTCTTGTTGGCAAATACATCACTTAGGGACAGGTCTCAAATATGATGGTAATTTGAAAAATCAATCTGACCAATGCATGCATTTATGACCAAAGTTCTAAGATGGTGGCATCTGGATTGGCTGCGGCTGCATTGGCTCTCGAAGGTGAATAGTTTTTGGAGGGATGTAAGGGATACAGGTCACATGATCAGGAAGATTTTAATGTGTTTTTGCTACGTGGTGGAACTAAGATAACATACGATCGACAATCTTTGCTGGCATGGTGAGTTTCTAGCTGTTTCAGAACTGTTGGTGAGACCGTTAGAAGTTGTTGGCACTGTTTGAATTTGTTCTGCCAGCAGCAAGATCTAACTGCTGGCCTAGCGACGGATTCTATTGCAAATCAGAGCTATTTCCAAAGGAGGCAGAGGAGGAGAGGTCCTGGGGCTTATGGAGTGAAGGAACTGGATGAGGCCATCGCAGGCCCAGAGGAAGAGAGAGAGGCTTTTGGAGGAATTGCTGGTGGCGGCAGCGTGCTCCAAGGGCGAAAAGAAGCAAGGCCTCTTTAAGGAAAAGGTGGAAGAGTCAGGATCAGAAAAAGGAAAGGAGGCGAGGTTGTTGTGCAGGAATACAAGCTAATTTGAGGGCTAATCCACATGGAGCTCCATTTCCATCTGTCCTGTTTGCCATCATTCACTCCCTAGAGATTAAAATGGACGATCTGAAACTTGAACAAGGAGTGTATATCGGAGGTGGTGACCCTTTGAGAGCTGTATGCAATGAAATTTCATTTTTATGTATGCTGATTGGTGTACATTCAAAGTGACAAAAAAGTTGTTGTTGTTGTTACTGTTGTTGTTGTTGTTAGTTATTGTTACATTTTGGCACCTAACAAGATAGAACGAGAATAACACTGTGTATAGCTGCATGAGAAAACTTCATCTAAATGAAACAGTAGCAACCAGCAATCTTCACAGTATCTTTTTTTCTCTTTCTGACTCATATGCTTGCTTAGTGACCATTTCACTTCTGATTTAAGAAACAAGATTGCTGTTGCTTAACAAGGAGAAGGTGCAAGTTAAAACTTACCTTACAGTCCCATTTAGCATTTCACAAGTAGAAAGTGTGATTAAACTGGATAAAAGGATTTTTACAAATTATTTTAAACTAAGTTCTGTTCAAATTAGCTTAAACACAAGGTTTGTCATCTTGTTTAGCCATATATGGGCTAGTTATTGTTATACTTTTTCTTTATAATTTTATTAAAGATTACACAAAAAAATAAAAGTGCAAACTAAAAAGAAAAGTAACTCCTCACTTCTGTCCCAGCTAGTATACATTAACTTTAAAACCTTATTACTATCTCTTATCGTACAACTATATTTTTAATCTTCAACCTCACCTCATTCTCTATAAACAATCTTAAAAACTCATCCTTTTCCTAAACAGTTCATTAAGAAATATGAGAAATAACAATATATCTATTATAAATTTAATCTAATAAACCCATTTAAATTCCTTCCATTTATATATAATTTTCTAAGTAAAACATATCCCACAACCTCATCATTTAAAAACATTCTATGAAACTTGAAGTTCCCATCAGGTACAGAAATATTTATATCAGGGGTGTCAAACTGCCGGCCTGCGGGCCGGATGCATCATAGCAAAACCACGCCTACCCCACTGCCGGCAATGGCAAAAAGTCATGATACATCGCGACATGTCACGTGATGTTGCAAGTCTGACAGCCCTGATTTATATAAACTTTCTAAAGGCAAGTGCATGACTGAAACAAAACAGATGTCAAACTCCAATGTTTGTATATCAATCTCTTTTTCAAAAAAGGGGATTTCATGGATATGTGTAAAATAGTTCAGAGAAACTGGTGCTATAAAAATAAGGTCATATTCTCTATTCATTAAACCTTAAAGGTCAACTCATTGGCCAAGGATGCTACAATATATGAACATTTTATCTTGTTAAGCACCACTCTTAACCACATTTTTAAATTTAACAATAAAAATGTAAAGAACAATTAAAGAAATGTGTTTGCAAAAATTTGTATAAATTATAGGAAGATGTCACTGGCTGCAACTTCTGTGGAGTTTTCACATGGTGGTAAAGAGTGATTTATCTTTGCATAATGTACAAAATAGCTGCTACAGGCTGCAAGTTATTCAGCAGCACATTCTTAACAGAAATACCAGCTTGGAATAGAGAAATAGACTGCTGGTTATCTGAAGATTACAAGGGATGAAGAATATGAACACTGGGAATGGGAATTGTGTCTTTATGGGACAATGTTTTCCAGAAGAAATTTTCAAATAAACAATGCTTAAATACAAAATGATGGCTTTTTGATATCATTTCTCTTCATCCAAGGAATATCTGACTTTTCCCTTCCCATACTCTTCTTAAACAAGTCAATCAAATATACATTATACAGATGTAAATGATTTTTTACAGTTTCTTGTGAAGGTTCTTCACCTAGGAAACAACATTCAAATGCCTTGGGATACTAGGCTTAGTAATTCAGGTAATCCTCCACTAATGAACACAATGGAGCATGGAACTTTGGTTGTACGTTGTTGGGGTCATAAGGTGATGCACTACATGCTGTTGTTGTTGTTTTTTTACCATTTTTAAGATAGCTGAAAATAAGTTCTTAACATGGCTGTTAAGTGAATCCAGCATATCCAATTTCAAATTGCAATCATGTGATCATCAGATTCTGCAACTGATCGTGTATATATGAACCGGATGCCAAGTGCCCAAAATGAATCAGAATCAGAATAGAGCTGGAAGGGATTTTTGAGGTCTTCTAGTCCAATCCCCTGCTCAAGCAGGAGACTATGTCAGAGGTCCCCAACTTTTTGGGCACCAGGGACCAGTTCCATGGAGAGAGGTTTTTCCACGGACCGGAGGGTGCGTGGTTTTGTGTACTGCCTGCATCCCACGGATGGGGCTTTGCTTGTTTGTGCAGACTGGTTGCTAGCATGCCGCGGACTGTTACTGGTCCACAGACTGGGGGTCGGTGACCCCTGCTCTATGCTATTTTAAACAAATGACTGTCCAGTCTTTTCTTTTCTTTTTTTTATTGAAAAGTTTTATCATACATTTTATCTTTAACAGTCCCCCCTATCCCTCCCCTATCCCTCCCTCCCTACCCCTCCCCCCTCCCCTCCCCCCGACTTCCCAGAGCTAAGTACAAGGTATAAAAAAAAGAACAATCCCTTTGATAAACATCCATATGCTAACAACCATAAACTCTAAAATCTACCACTCTCTAGCTCATATAGGATAACTACAAACACTATTAATATAGAATATATTAAAAAAAAGAAAAAGAGAGAAAAGAAAGGAAGACTTATTCAAATGCTACATGAAACTTTTTAGTCCCATATTTGTTCTGGATATACTCAATCCATTTTCTCCACTCCATAATATAACGTTCTTGCGAGTGATCTTTCAAATAAGCCGATATCTCCGCCAGGTCAGAAACCTTTAAAGTCCATTCTTCTATAGTCGGCAGTTCCTCCTTCTTCCAATACTGACCTATTAAGAGTCTTGCTGCCGTAATTAAATTCAGCATCAACTTAGTGTCCACAACTGTAGCATCTGTAATTATTCCCAACAAAAAAAGTTGCGGACAAAACTTTATCCTTTGCTTAAAAATCTTCTGCATATTCCACCAAATTTTTATCCAAAAAGCCTTAACCTTTTTACAAGTCCACCATATGTGAAAATATGTTGCATCTTCGTCACCGCACCTCCAACATTTAGGCTGATAATTCGGATACATACTTGCAAGCTTTTTAGGATCTAAATGCCATCTGTAAAACATTTTATAAAAGTTCTCTCTTAAATTTTGAGCTTGTGTAAATTTTACGTTCCTCACCCAAATCCTTTCCCACGTATCCATTGTAATAACTTCTTGGATGTTTTGGGCCCATTTAATCATACAATCTTTAACAAGTTCTGTTTCTGAGTCAATTTCTATCAATGCAAGATATATCCGTTTAATATGTGCTGGACCCTGATTTCTAATTTGCTTTATCAGATTTTCATCAGTCATTGTAAAACCAGTTTTCTGATCTTCTTTCCACCTGGCCCGTAGCTGGATATATTGAAACCAAGTTTGAACAATCTTCTCATCTCGCAAGAGGCTATATGGTTTCAGTCACCAGACATTTCTTTCCAAGCTTAAAATCTCCTTATACGTAGTCACATCATGTTTAAAACCAACATTTATATTTTCTATTGCGTGTTTTGGGATTGCCCACAATGGTATCTTACAGTCTAACTTATGTCTATACTTCTTCCAAACTCTCAACAATGCCTGTCTTAAAATATGCACTCTAAACACATTATCTACCTTCTTATCATACAACAAATATGCATGCCAGCCAAACAACAAGTCGTGGCCCTCAAGATTTAATAATCTCTCTTGTGTCAAATTAATCCAATCACTTATTCCTGCTAACGCAGCAGCTTCATAATATAATTTAAGATTGGGCATTTTAAGACCACCTCTTTCACGAGTATCCTGCATAATCTTAAGTTTAACTCGTGGCCTTTTCCCTGCCCAAGCAAATTTATTGATACCTCGCTGCCATTCCTCCAGATTAGAATCTTTCTTAAGAACCGGTATCATTTGAAATAAGAATAAAAATTTAGGCAGGACATTCATTTTCACTGCTGCGATTTGCCCCAACAAAGACAATTGCAATTTTTCCCAGCTCTCCATTTCTTTTTGAATTTTTCCCCATAATTTTTCATAGTTATTTTTATATAACTTTGTATTAGAGGGCGACAGAAGCACCCCCAAATATTTGACCCTTTTAACAATCTCAAATCCAGTTAGTCCTTCTAAGAGAGCCTTTTGCGAGGCTGTCATATTTTTGGCCAGAATTTTAGTTTTTTGTATATTAACTTTAAATCCAGAAACCTTCCCATATTGTATTATTATCTCCATCAGGTCCACAACAGAGTTCTCCGGCTGGGTCACTGTAACAACCAGATCATCTGCGAACGCTCTCAATCTATAATCCTGATCTCTAATTTGTATACCCCTAATTTTTTCCGAATTCCGTATTTTAACCAATAATATCTCCAATGTTAACACAAATAACAAGGGCGATAACGGACACCCTTGCCTTGTGCCCTTCTCAATATTACATGCTGCTGTCAGGCTATTATTAACTATAATTCGGGCAGTTTGTTTTTGATATAATGCCCTAATCGGTTGCAAAATTTTTTCCCCAAAATTCATTTTATCTAGAACTTTCATCAAAAATTGCCAATTCAATTGATCAAAAGCTTTTTCAGCATCTAAAAAGATTAGCGCCGCAGGGATCTGGTTGTTCCTCTCCAAAAACTCTAACACATCAACTATATGCCTCACATTATTTTTCATTTGCCTACCACTAATAAACCCCGTTTGGTCCCCATGAATCACCTGTTGCAGAACCCTCATCAGTCTATTAGCCAACACCTTAGCTGTAGTCTGTATTTAAAAGTGATATCGGTCTATAATTTTTAACTTGAGTAGCATCTTGGTCTTCCTTCGGAATCAAAGAAATAAAAGCAGTTTTCCAGTCTTTTCTTAAAAACCACCAGTGATGAAGCACCCATTTCTGATGGCAAGCTGGTCCAGTGCTTAATTGTCCTAACTGTTAGGAAGTTTCTCCTTAATTCCAGGTTGCTTCTCTCTTTGATTAGTTTCCATTCATTGTTTCTTCTCCTGCCCTCTGGTGCTTCGGAAAATAACTTGACCCCCCTCCTCTTTATGGCAACCTCTCAAATACTACTGTCATGCCGCCCCCCCCCCCAGTCTTTCTTTTCTCTAGACTAGCCAAACCCAAATCCTGCAACTGTTCTTCATATGTTTTGGTCTCCAGCCATTTAAATATCTTAGTTGCTCTTCTTCACACTTTTTCCAAATCTCAACATCTTTTTGTAATGTGATGACCAAAACTGATTGCAGTATTCTGGGTGTGGCCTTATAAAGGCTTTATAAACTGGTACTAATACTTCACATGATTTTGATTCTATGCCTTTGATTCTATACAACCAAAAATTGTATTAGCTTTTTTGGCTGCTGCCACACACTGTTGGCTCATATTTAAGTGATCATCCACTAGGACTCCAAGATCCCTCTCACAGTTACATTTTTGAGCCAAATTTCACCTATTCTGTACTCGTACCCTTGGTTTTTCATGCCTACATGTAAAACCTTGCTCTTCTCCACATTAAATTTCATTTTGCTGGATAGGGCCCATTGTTCAAGTCTGTCAAGATCTTTTTGGATCCAGAGCTTGTCTTCCCGCCAGCTGTTGGCTACTCCTGCCAGCTTAGCATCATCTGCAAATTTGATGAGTTCCCCTTCTATTCCCTCATCTAAATCATTTATGAAAATATTGAATTGTCCTGGACCTAAAATGGAAACTTGTGGTACCCCACTGCTTATTTCCCTCCTTGTAAATGTAGAACCATTAAGGACAACTTATTGAGTATGGTTTGTCAGCCAGTTATAACTCCATCTGGTGGTGATGTTGTCTATCCCACATTTTTCTAGTTTACCAAGAAGCAGGTTGTGGTCTACTTTGTCGAAAGCCTTTGATGAAATCTAATCTAAGTATACTATGTCCACAGCATTTCGCTGTTCTACTAGTCACTTTATCAATGAATGAAATAAGATTGGTTTGGCATTATCTATTTTTAATAAACCCATGCTGCTTTTAGTTATAACTTTATTTGTTTCTAGATGTTCACAGATCTGTTTTTTGATTATCTTTTCCAGTATCTTCCCAGGTATTGATGTTAGGCTGATTGCTCGGTAGTTTCCTGCATCTGGTTTTTTTTCCCTCTTTTTGGATGATAGAAACTACATCAGCTCTTTTCCAATCCTCTGGTAGTTCCCCAGTGTTCCAGAATTTTTGAAAGATATGAAAGATATGTTCTGAGATAACATCTGCTAGTTCCTTCAGCACTCTGGGATGTAATCCATCTGGTCCCAGTGATTTATATTTGTCAATTTCAGATGTGTACTTTAACCATTTTCCTGCTTATTGTAATTTTTATTTCTAGTCTGTCTTTTACAGTTAGGTTTTGGGTAGGTTGGCCTATAGTTTCTTTTTGCATGAAGACTGATGTAAAGAAAGAGTTAAGCAGCTCTGCTTTCTCTCTGCTGCCTATTACTTCCTTGACATCTTGTCTCTTAAGTGGACCTACTGTTTCCTTGATTTTTTTTTCTTATTTATATGTTGAAAGAATTTTTTTTATTATCTTTGACTTTGGTTGCAAGTCTTTGTTCATTCTGAGTCTTTGCTTTCCTGACTTCATCTTTACATTTTTTTGTACTTGTCCTTTTTGTCTTTCAGTTTATCAGAGAGATTTTTATGCAATCATGCTGGTTTCTTCTTGGATTTCTTTCTCAGTGGTATTGTGCTGGACTGGGCTATTATGATCATGTTTTTCAGAGTTTCCCATGCTTTTTGAGTTGTTTTCCACTTTAAGATTATCATCCATGGAATTTTTCTTAGGCTGTCTCTTAATTTGTTAGAATCAGCTCTTTTGAAGTTTAAGACACTGCCTGGATTATGTTCTGTTGCTTGTGTTTGCATTATATTGAATTTCAATATGATGTGGTCACTCTCACCCAAGGTTCCAGCAACTTCCCTCTATCACTTCTTCTCTATTAGTAAGAATTAGGTCCTGTATAGCTTTTCCTCTAGTTCTCTCCTCTACCTTTTGGATGACAAAGTTATCAGCTAGGTTGGTTAGGAATCTGTTTGATCTCCAAATTGCTGCAGTTTGTCTCCCAGTTGATATCAGGGTAGTTAAAAGTCTCCCATTACTGCTGTGGTATGTTTCAAAAATTTTTGTCTAAGATGGCGGACGTGTTGGGCTGAGCTCCGCGAGCTCCGGTTGTTGGGCGTCCCTTGGGAGCCCCCCAGGGGTCATTTTGAGCCCCTGGGTAGGGGATTTAGACTATTAATTTTAGAGGCAAAGAATGAGGTAGCTTGCTGTTCGTTTTCTCCCGTCTGTGAGTGGCTGCTTCCATCTGTTCCGTCTGCTGCTTCGCCCGCTGTTTCCATCTGCTTCGTTTGTGCTGCCGCTGTGTTCGCTGTGCTTGGTTTCGGCCTGCCGGTTTCTACAGCCTCGGCGTCTCCGGGCTGCTTCGCCTCGATGTCTCCGGACTGCCTTGGGCTGCTCTTGACGGGTTGTGGCTGGTGGTGTCGGCGTTCTCTGCTGCTTTGGGCAGTAGCGCTGTTGCTTCTGGCCGGCTCTCGGCGGTTTTTGGCGTCTCTGAGGTTCCAGCTGATCGGCGGCGGCCTCGGACTTCCAGCTGATCGGCGCCTCCATTTTGGCGCTTCCGTGTTGGCGGCGATGTCGGCGGCGGCCTCGGAGTTCCAGCTGGTCGGCGGTGGCCTCGGAGCTCCAGCTGATCGGCGCCTCTATTTTGGCCCTTCTGTGTTGGCGGCGTTGTTAGCGGCGGCGGCGGCGGGGAGCTCTCTGTTGGACCTGCCTCGGGCCGCTTTCGGCGGCTGCGGCGTCTTCGGGCCGTTTCGACGGTGGAGGGGACGACCGCTGGTCAGCTTGGTGGCAGAGATGTCCCTGGTATTGTTTTTCGAGCCGCTGCCGGCGGCGGAGGTGGCGACGGTGACGGCGTCCTCGGGCTGCCTTTGGCAGTGGAGAGGACGACTGCGGCGACGACGGTGGTGTTGCTGCTTCGTTTGCCTTGTTCCGGCCTTCGACGGTGATGGCGACGATGGCGTTTTCGGGGCTTGCTGGCCCGTTCCATCTGCAGTGATATGGCGGTGGTCGGTGCTTTTTCATCTGGTCTGCGAGGGCCGTAGCAGCTCCGGTGGACTGCCAATTACTAACTCTTCATCTGCCTCTCTATTCCCCTTTGGACTGGGACGGACCTGGGTGCAGGCCGCAGTGGGAGAGCGGCCTGTTTTTACATCGGCACTCCCATAGAGGTGGGAGCTCTATGGGTTATGCCCCACCCAGGGTATACATTCTTGACCATCCCCCTGGTTCAGACTCTCGACCGGTCGTGGGAGGACGGGTTGGGGTCTGCCCCCGGGAGCATCCAACCTGGTGGCAGTAGGTTGGTTGATGGCCTGAATGTTTTACTCCCTTCCTTTAGAACCTCCTACTGGACTTTTCCATTATGGGACTGCCTTATCTGGACTTGTTGGACTTATGTATAGATACTCCAGTACGGACTTGCTCGCCCTCAGGGGTGCCCCCCTCTCCTGGGTGCGTCCCGCCTTTTTCGCCATTCCCAGTCTCGATGAGGGGCCCAATTATTGGGACCCTGAGAGATGGCCGGGTAAGGTCAGGGGCTCTCGATCCAAATTTAATAGGAGGCCCCTGGTTACTTTTTTAGTTAAATTTTTTAGGGGGTTAGGGAGGGGGGCGGGGGGTAATGGTTGTTTGACTATGGGGGGTGGCCATACAACCATGGTGCAGGCCAGGCCTGGGTCCGACTGCGTTCGGGGGGAGCGGGGTGTGGTTACATCTGGGGCTCAGGAGCGGGTCGTGGGATTGCCGATTCCCACGACACTGGGGTATGGCAGCAGGCGTATGGACAGAGGGCCGTATCGTTACCGGGAGGGCCGTCCCCGCTGTTTACAAGCGGTGAGGCGCTCCGACCCTCTGTTTCTTCCCCGAGGTGCCGGGAGCGAGGATGCGCAGCCTCCTGAGCTCCGGCTGGTGTACCTGAATGCCAGGTCCGTGGTTAATAAGGCTCCCCTTGTGCGGGATTTGGTGGAGGGTGAGCATGCGGACCTGGCTTGTATTACCGAAACCTGGTTGGGCCCAGAGGGTGGGGTCCCTTTGGTTGATCTTTGCCCACCAGGTTTCCGAGCGTTACACCGGCCCCGGGCTCATGGTAGGGGCGGGGGAGTGGCGGTAGTTATTAGGGAGACCTTATGCCCGCGGGAGACCACCGTCCCTCAGATAGTCGGGTGTGAGTCTCTCTTTTTGAGGTTTGGTTCGGGGGCGCAGTTGGGCTTGCTGCTGGTGTACGTTTCGCCTAGTCACACAGCGGCAGCCCTGCCTGAGCTACTCGATGTCCTCTCCGGTTTGGTGATTGAGTTCCCCAAACTTTTAGTTTTGGGTGACTTCAATCTACCATCCCTGGGAGGGTCATCTGAGTTGGCTCGGGAGTTCATGGCTTCCATGACGGCCATGGACCTGACGCAGGTAATTTCTGAACCAACTCATGAGGGAGGCCACACCCTGGACCTAGTTTTTTTATCTGGACGTTGGCTGGATGATCTTGGTGGGGGCTCTCCATTTATCATGCCCCTGTCATGGACGGATCATCACCTCCTGCGGCTGGTCTTCCGTTTTACCACCCCCCGCCGTGGGGATACGGAACCAATTAGATGGTACCGCCCCAGGCGCTTAATGGACCCTGATGGGTTCCAGGCAGTGCTGGGATCCCCACCTGCTTCCGTTGCTCACAACTCGGCGGATGCCTTAGTGGAAGCCTGGGAAAGGGCAGCCACTGAGGCACTGGACCGAGTTGTACCCTTGCGGCCCCTGACCCGGCGCAGATCCCAACGAGCTCCATGGTTCTCCGCGGAGCTCCGGGAGATGAAGCGTCGGAAACGGGGCCTAGAGAGCTGCTGGAGGTCCAGCCGATCCGAATCCGACCGATTGCGGTTAAGAACCTATGTTAGGTCTTATCTCGCTGCGATGAGGGTGGCGAGGTGTAATTACTTCTCCAGCCTCATCGCGTCCGCAGATAATCGCCCGGCCGCCCTGTTTAGGGTGACTCGCTCACTTCTTAATCAGGAGGTGAGGGGGGATCCCTTACAGGGTCGTGCCGAGGAGTTTGGTCAGCATCTGTCGGACAAAATCGCTCGGATTCGGACCGGTTTGGACTCCAGCTGGGCAGAGTCTGACGATCAGGACACGGGCGGTCTTGTCAATGTTATCTGGGAGGAGTTTGATTCTGTGACCCCTGATGAAGTGGACAGGATTATGGGGAGGCTGAGCTCCACCACATGTTTATTGGACCCGTGCCCTTCCTGGCTGGTTTATGCAGCTAGGGAGAGGACACGAGGCTGGTTCCAGGCGGTGATATCTGCTTCTTTGAGTGAGGGTAATTTCCCCACCGTCTTGAAGGAGGCGGTGGTGAGACCCCTCCTCAAGAAGCCTGCCTTGGACCCAGCTGTGTTGAACAACTTTCGTCCAGTCTCCAACCTTCGCTTTCTTGCGAAGGTTGTTGAGAGTGTGGTGGCGCACCAGCTCCCTCTGGTCCTGGATGAAGCGGATTATCTGGACCCGTACCAATCGGGTTTCAGGCCCGGGTACAGCACGGAGACGGCATTGGTCGCTCTGGTGAATGATCTCTGGAGGGCTCGGGATAGGGGATGTTCCTCTGTCCTAGTCCTATTAGACCTCTCAGCGGCTTTCGATACCATCGACCATGGTATCCTGCTGCGGCGTCTCAGGGGATTGGGAGTGGGAGGCACAGTTCTTCGGTGGTTCTCCTCCTATCTCCTGGGACGTTCGCAGTCGGTGTTGGCAGGGGGGCAGAGATCGGCCCCTAGGTCTCTCGTTTGTGGAGTTCCTCAGGGGTCGGTTCTCTCGCCTCTCCTGTTCAACATCTACATGAAACCGCTGGGTGAGATCATTCGTGGTTTTGGAGTTGGGTATCATCAATATGCTGATGATACCCAACTTTTTATTTCTACCCCAAACCACCCCAGTGATGCCCTCGCTGTGATGTCCCGTTGCCTGGAGGCGGTTCGGGTCTGGATGGGGAGGAACAGACTTCAACTCAACCCGGACAAGACTGAGTGGCTGTACATTCCGGCATCCCGGGACATTCAAATTGTTCCATCTCTTTCTATGGGGGGTGAGCTGTTACCCCCCGTGGATAGGGCTCGCAACTTGGGAGTCCTCCTAGATTCACGACTTACCTTGGAAGATCATGTAGCAGTTGTGACTAGGGGGGCTTTCGCCCAGGTTCGCCTGGTGCGCCAGTTGCGGCCCTATCTGGACCGGGATGCCCTGTGTACGGTCACTCATGCGCTCGTGACCTCTCGCCTTGACTACTGTAATGCTCTCTACATGGGGCTTCCCTTGAAGACCACTCGGAAGCTCCAACTGGTACAGAATGCGGCCGCGAGAGTTGTCTTGGGAGTTTCCCGGTACTCCCATGTTACACCTTTGCTCCGCGAGCTACATTGGTTACCAGTTGTCTTCCGGGTGAGGTTCAAGGTCTTAGTGATGGTTTTTAAGTCCCTACATGGCATGGGTCCGGAATACCTCGGGGACCACCTGCTGCCGGCGTCAACCCCCCTCCGCCCTGTGCGTTCCCACAGAGAGGGCCTCCTCAGGGTGCCTCCAGTCAGAGAATGCCGGCTGGTGGCCCCCAGGGGGAGGGCCTTCTCTGTGGGCGCCCCGGCCTTATGGAATGAATTGCCGGTGGAGCTCCGGATGGCACCGGATCTCCGCTCCTTCCGGCGCGGGTTAAAGACCCACCTGTTTGAACAAGCTGGCCTGGCCTGATGGGGAGTTAATTTGGGTTTTTAAATATTTGTATATTTTACTGTTTTATCTTGGGCATTAATTTAATTCTATTTTAACTTTTGTAGTTTTGTACTTTTATTATCTGCCCTGTTCACCGCCCTGAGTCCCTAGGGAGAAGGGCGGTATAAAAATTTAATAAAACTAAACTAAACTAAACTACATACATTTGTTAACTGTTAATTCTTGTTAATTCTTCTGCTTGGTTGGGTGGCCTGTAGTATATCCCTAGAGTAATGTCATTCTTTTTTCCTTTTATATTGACCCATATAGATTCCAGGAGGTTTTCACCCTTGGATTTGTGGATTTTTATGGAGATATAGTGATCTTTTATATATAATGCAACTCCACCTCCTCTTTTGTTAGGTCTGTTTTGAATAGTTTTTATCCTTCCATCAGTACATTCCAGTCATGAGTTTCATCCCACCATGTTTCAGTAATGACAATTATATCATATTTACCTTCATGTACTGGTACTTCAAGTTGACAGTTTGTTCCCTGAATTTCAAATGTCTGTGTATAGGCATTTGAGTACTTTATGGGTCTTGGGTATGTTTCTTATATCTCCTACTTTGTATCTGGGTTTTCCATCCTTTCCATCACTGTCTACTTCATTGTGTTTTTCCTTTTTTTCCTTTTTCTTCTTTCTCTTTACTCCCTACCTCCTTATATGATTAGTTATCTAGTAGTTTTTGCTTGGAATTAGGTTCTTAAGGTCTTGAAGATTGGTCCCCTCTGCCCTCAATTTTAGTTTCAAGTCCTCTTGATAAGATGAGCCAGTTGTTTTCCAAATATATTCTTTCTAGTTCTTGCCAGTAGCCGTTCAAGTACTTAATGCAGACCATGGTCTAGGAAACCAAAGTTCTGTTGATCACACCAGTTTTTAAGCCAGTGGTTCATTTCTAAAATCCTTTGCTCCCTCATTGGATGTTGCCCTTTGATTGGAAATATAGATGAAAACACCACTTGAGCTCCTAATTCTTTGACTTTCTTCCTTAGCTGTTCATAATTTCGTTATTGTTTTTAGATTCATTGTTGTCTCGTTGGTCCCCACGTGTAGGAGTAGAAAGGGGTAGTAATCCATGAGGTTGATTATTTTACTTACATTTTGGTTTTTGCTCCAAGGAGACAATGTACCTCCTTAGATTGACTGTTTGGTCTGCAAACTAGAGTTTCTACTCCCCAAAGAACAGAATCTCCTATCACCAATATTCACCTTTTTTTCCCTAGGAAAGTATGTGATACTATTCTTCCTGTCACCAGAATGCTGGGTTGTGGTTCCTTTTTAGAAACTATTGATGACTGCTCTTTTATAGGTGTTTACATATTTTCTTCCAGGGGAGGCTATGAAAGGGATTGCTCAGTTCCAGAGGGGCTTCACTAGAGTGGGCTAGGGTAGATAAGGAGGGGCTTTGCTCTTGCTTGCTGTTTTCTTCTAAAAATGACATGTTTCCAGACTCCTCTGAAGTCAAGCCATTCTACTTGCTAAATGTTTACACTGTTGGGAGTTCTGAGTTCTCCTTTTGGTCCCTTCTGTGGCTAATGTTGATGTTGCCATCTTGATATAGTTTGTAATCCACAGATGTATTAAAAAATAACAGATGAATAAAATTTGAAAAGGAAAACAAAATCCTAGCAAAATAAACTTTGCATCCAAATAAATGTTTTAATACCAGGTTTTCTCTTCTCTCCAAGCTCAGATTTTTCCTCCATTCATTTTCCCCCCTAAAACTCTGAATTCTGCTATCATCTAGCCTTCAGCTATGTCCGCTTGCTTAAGAAATCAGCTTGAAAAAAAGGTGATCATGTGACCAGTGTGTGCATGTCTGGGGGGCACAGTTATAACTTTAGAGAATGAGTGAACAGTAGCCTTTTTAAAAGCCCATTGTAGCTTCACTGACATGGTGAACAGGACGCGGTGGCTCAGTGGGTTAGGATGCTGAGCTTGTCGATCAGAAGGTCGGCAGTTTGGCGGGTTGAATCCCAAGTGCCGCGTAACAGAGTGAGCGCCTGTTACTCGTCCCAGCTTCTGCCAACCTAGCAGTTCGAAAGCACGTAAAAATGCAAGTAGAAAAATAGGGATCACTAAGGTGGGAAGGTAACAGTGTTGAGTGCGCCTTTGGCATCTAGTCATGCCGGCCACATGACCACGGAGACGTCCTCGGATAAGCACTGGCTCTTTGGTTTTGAAACGGAGATGAGCACCGCCCCTAGAGTTGGAAACAACTAGCATGCATGTGTGGGCGAACCTTTACCTTAGCTTCACTGATCATTAAGGAACTGGTTGTAAGTTAAGGACTATTTATGGTATTTGCAAAGAAGAACTTGGAATAGTAGTGGATTCCAAGTTGAATATGCCCAAAGCTATAGAGACAGCAACTGTAATTTTTGATTCCCACAACAGAAGTGTAGTTTCTGAAGTATAGAAAGTAATAATTGCACTCTGTTTTACTTCAGTCAGATGCCACCTCAAGTATTGCATCCAGTTCCAGGCAACACATTTTGAAAAGGATTTGCAAACACTGCAATAACTTCAGAGAAGGGCAAGGAAGATGCTCAAGAATTAAAACTTAACCCTTTGGATACAAACTGAAGGAAACTTGTATGTTTAGAAGTGAAAATAAGATAAGTTTAAGGATACAATAGCTCTCTTCAAATTATTGAAAGAATATCTGATAGAGTAAGCCCAACAGTCATTTTCTCTCATTCCAGAATGAACTTGGAACCTGGAAAAATGAGTTTCAGATATATGAAGATAGATTCAAACTGAACGTTATAAGAAACTAATTGTCCAATAATGGAATCATTTAGCCTAGTGAAGAAAGTCACAGAGATTACCTTGGACAGTTTGAGAAAAACCATAAAAAAACCTTAACTCTCTGGGGTATAAGAGGGAGGGAAGTGAAAACACATTCAGGCTTTCAAATTCTGTTTCTACAGCTTATACAATAAAGTCAATTCCAGTCAAACCTGTAAAGTCTGATCTGGACCACTTCAACAGCTGATATCCAAGAAGATGTGTTTTCCCATTCAATTGAAGTGTTCAAAAGGAGCTAGAGAATCATAGCTCTGGGGTGCTTAAATTTGCATTACTGCACTGAACAGGAGATTGGATTTGATGTCTTAAATGATTCTTTCCAATTCTATAATTCTACAATGATGATTTGCCTTGTCCAGGATTTGCTCTTTTAATTCCAATTTTTGACCAGACATCTCAAGCAATGCAGAACTTAGCAAACAAATCATGTGTTAGATAAATGCAAACAGATATCCAAACATCAGACTGATTTTAGAGTATATTACCTGTTCTTCTATCAAATTCTGATACAGCATTAAATTAGACTGTAATCCTATTAAAAACAATAGGATACATATCTGTTTAAACATATATAAGATTGTTGTCATGTTGTCACGTCATTGTTGAACAAAACAGAACAAATTTTTCAAACACCTCTTATTAATAGAATGAAAAATTATGTTTGAAAACACAATGCTCTTGTTTAGTAAATAGTCCTATATTTTTTCCATAAATTGATTAAGTCTGATACAGAACAATCAGATAATTAATTTGGCCCATAATTAATTATAATTTAAATATTGATTTGCTTCCAAAAATGTAAATTTTAGCTATTGCTAAAATTGTCTTTAGTTAATCTGAAAAAAAGGTTTTTTTTTCAAGACAATACTTATGTGACAGGAAATAAATACAAGCAAACAACAATGTCGTCACTATTTAAAATGTAAGCTTATCTACCTAGCTAAGCATCCTAAAATAACTTTTTCTATTATGGAAAACTACTATAGGCTATTGTGTGACAAATGCATAGATAACACATTATAGCACTCTAACTTAGAGAATGCAAAAGAGATCAGGCTCTTTCTGAATAGTAGATAACTTTTCTGTAAAAGGTTATGCTGCAAAAAAAGCAATTTGTACTTTCTATTAGAAAGATGAGCAAAGAAAACCTTTAAAGAGGAAATTCAACTCCTTACAATTCAAGCTACAACTTAATCTGGACTCAGCTTTAATTTATTTATCAGATCATATCATATCATAAAAGCCTAATCAGAAGATAAATTTGGGCAAAACAGTGTACCATAGGGCAACACATTTTGAACCAAGATACTTCAAATGGGTTGACTTATAAAAGGCATCCAAAATCTAGAACCTATGTCTCCCTTAGAACTGAAATTTGGCAAATTTTATAGAGCATTTTATGACATAATAAAAAATGTCATAAAACATTTCAGGTGGTCAACTCCTTCTATGGTATACAGTTCAACACAAGCTAGTTTCAAGGCAGATGCATCTCAATATCTTCCTGAATTTTAAATAACTTTCCAAGTACATTCGAAACTCTGCCATTGAGAACACATTTGAGGAATTTGGTAAGAAAATACCTCTGAAACGGTGACCCCAGGGGTCACTGGTTGTCTAGTACAAATGCATATTCAAGCTGAACCAATTTTTCCTCAATGCAGTTTTCCTTTCTAAATCTGAATTAATATTTCAATGCCAGGACATATATTTGGAGGATTATTTAAAAATCTCTGCACATATTAACTCATACTTTAATTTCCCCCTTTCTATTATTAATCAAATATATTGGATAAATTGATAGATGATAGATAGATAGATAGATAGATAGATAGATAGATAGATAGATAGATAGACAGACAGACAGACAATTTCTGAATTGAATTGTTCAATATTTGTACATATTATAAACAGTTTTTAAACTTCATATCTAATATTTGAGAAAGGACAGTATATATGCAAAGAACTAACATAATTTACAAAATAAAAATTTTCAAAGAACTAGACATCAATTGGTTTACATCCTCTGGAGATAGATATGAAAGAATATTAAAGGCATTACAGTACAAAACAATAGATGTCCCAAATAAAATTAAACTTTCTGCTTTGTTCACAGAAAAGACACTTGCTCTGCATTCTTCTATTCATTTCAGCACTCGGTGCTATAATGGAATGCTGACTTTATTCTTCCTTTTTTGTTATTCATGTGGACAAGATCTCTTTTCACCAGGAATAACAGAAAGTATGGGATTTATTGCTATAATGAAGTTCTTTCAAATCTCTGTTTTCTCTCCATAAAAGACAGGAGGATGGGTGTTCATCTCATCAGGCAGCTTATTAGGATTAGCACTGAATAAGACACCACAGAATGTCAAGCCTATCAGTTACTAAACATGCATCATACAAACTTTGTCTTTGCGAGAACCTCTGCTCGGCATTTGTCATCCACCTGAATAATTAACAAGTACATGCTGCCTGCCAGCAGCTTAGGGAATTAATTTTGTATAGATTAAATGCAGATCACGTCTACTAAAAATACTCAGACCACACACAAACTATATTACTACCTTTCAGAATTATATACCAAGAAATGCACTGCTTAAAGTTATGCTGTAACCCAAATAGTAACAATTGTAATGTGAATATAATAAGGCTCAAGCATTTGCTTTATATCTGCTCACATTAATACTAATAATGAAGATGTAGTGTACTTTTTAGATTCTCATGGTTATAGTACTGACATTTCCTTGTCCTTGGTCCTGTTCCTTGATAACAAAACCAGAAAACAGCAATTACTAACTTTAGATTATTTTAAAAAGTATTAAAATACTTTTTTGATTTAAGGGTTCCATCAGGCAATATCAAGAACTGAGACTAAAAGAGAAGGGTGTATTCTTTTCAGTTGTACAAGATTAAATTAAACAAAATGATGTTGGGGCTGTTCCAAAGTTTCTCAGAAAATAGGCACTTTGAGGAGAGATTCTGGAAAGAACTAGAGACCTGGATAAGAAAAGTGAGTATATGTAATTGCAGAATGCTACCTAGAAAGTGGAATGTGGCAACGGCAATTATGAGAGGAGAAACCTACAGTCATTAAGGATGGATGTGACTTTTCATTTATTTAAATGATTGATTAAAATATTTATATCCTGCTACAGTCTTCATTTAAAGCAGCTTGTGATGTTAATTAAAATCCCATAAGCTAGAGCATGAAATAGTAAATTCATTGAAAGGGGCATAGTTTGTTAAAAAAAAGGTGGGTAATGTTATATAAGGGATGTGGTGGCTCAGTGGGTTAGGACGCTGAGCTTGTCGATCAGAAGGTTGGCAGTTTGGTGGGTCGAATCCCGAGTGCCGCATAACAGAGTGAGCGCCTGTTACTCGGCCCAGCTTCTGCCAACCTAGCAGTTCGAAAGCAGGTAAAAATGCAAGTAAAAAAATAGGGACCACTACGGTGGGAAGGTAACAGCGTTCCGTGCGCCTTTGGCGTCTAGTCATGCCGGCCACATGACCACGGAGACGTCCTCGGACAAGCGCTGGCTCTTCGGCTTTGAAACGGAGGTGAGCACTGGCCCCTAGAGTCGGAAACGACTAGGACGAATGTGCGGGGGAACCTTTACCTTTACTGTTATATATATGAGGGACAAATAACAGGTGAGAAAAAAAAGAGCAGGCCAAATTGGGCAATAGTGAAACATTCATAATGCATTAACAAAGATGGAGATACAGATTTGGGTGGAAGGGTCATTCAGCATATAGATTACAGGTATTCCTTATCTTACAACCACAATTGAGCTCAAACTTTCTGTTGCTGAATAAGGCAGTTGTTAAGTTAGTTTTGCCACATTTTATGATCTTTTTGCCAAGGTTGTTAAGCAAAATCATTGCAATTGTTAAGCGAATTTAACTTCTTCCCCCATTCACTTTGCTTGTTGGAAGCTGACTGAAAATGTTACAAATGGTGATCACATGAGCCCAGGACAATGGCAAGCTCCTGAATTTCGATCCTATAAGCATGGGAACGCTGCAAGGGTCATGAGTATGAAAACCATCATTAAGTCACCTTTTCAGTGCCATTATAATTTTCAACAATCACTAAACAAATGCTTCAAAGTTGAGGACTATCTGTGTATGAAAAGTACTTAAACTCATTACTAAGGGCAATAGATACATAGTAAAAGCCCAGAATTGAACCTGCAAAGTACAAGGTAAACACAGAATCATAGAAAACTGGGAACTGGTGAGGGTGACTAGCAGCAGTGGAAAAGTCAAAGGAGAATAAAGCTTTTGGGAACTAGAATATATCCTGGTAATTAATTCATTAAATGTATCAACTTTCTACTTGTATTAGCACTCAAGGTGACCTACCAGATGTAAATGAAAAATACAAAGTGTAAAAAATACCATTAAAATCAATAACTGTTCCAATAACTAAGCAATGTGCCTATTCCACATCCATGATTTAGGTTAAAAGGTACATAATAAAGATTCAACTATATTTCTGCATGCTGACATCACTAAATACCAGGAATATCTCTTTAGCAAAATCCCACATGCAATATCTGAGAGACCAACAATTCAACAACCAAGGCCTAACTTTAGCCAAGCTAAACAGGTTTTAAAAGTCTTAACATTAGTATCTTAAATTATACCCAAAGAACAACTGGGTATAAGTGAAGAAGTCATTGTGATCTCTGTATATCTAGCCCTTTAAGATAAGCCAGAAAAAAATCACAGCACTGAATACTAACTCTATTATAAAGTTACATTAACAGACTCTTGCAAGTTTCCCATATGCCACTTTTACTCCCCTCAAAACTGAGACACTCTCTTCACCCCTCCTCCTTTAAATTTCATTTATCACTGTTGCCTTGGCTGTAGCTCTTCCTCCTGTCTCCCAAGATCATTCCCACATACTATTACTTCACCTTGTAGCATTAGGATACTACCACTATTTGCACCAATTGCAATTTCTAGTTGCTTGTCAAGGACAACCCACACCTAAAGCATATTGCACTAGCTAGGACTGAACGGAACCGAGGCATGGATAACCATCACTAGGTTTGCTGTTCGGGATGAGTTGTAACTGATACACTAGCCATATCTATACAGACTTGTTCCTTGCCCTGTTACCTGAGAATCTAGTGAAAGTTGATGATGGAGTCATCCGAGGCTGTGAACCCATTTGTTCAGGAGTAAAGAACTCCAACCAAAACATAATGGACTTCCATCCTTAAATGCTACTTTTCCCTTTATCTATCTTGCCTGGATTTAATTTCAATTTCTTCTTCATTTACCAATTAAGAAAATTGTGCAAAGTTCAAGAGTAGTGCTTGTTTCCTTTGGGGCAGAAGACCAAGGCATCATTGTCAAATTGAAGGCACTGTGTTCTTAGACTCTAGTGGTTTCATGTAAATGCTAAACACATCCCTGTGGAACACTATAGATCAGTGCTTTATATGTCAAACAATACTTTCCTCAGTATCACTCGCTGGACTTGGCCTTGCAGGAAGGACCAAAAGCCCTGTAAATTCTTTCCAAGGTCCAACCCAAATCAATGGTAAAAAAAAAGGATACCTTGGTTGAAAGCAGCTGAAGCTCTCCAAAGGACCAGGAGAACTAAGAGGGTTTCTAGGCAGTTTTGACAGGCTTTATTTGCATAATATAATAAGGTAAGAGTATTGTGCATGCACTCTGCTATTTTATGTCATACATGTATGCCTTATACATCATAATTTGAGACATAGTAAAGCCCTTGCCATACCATAATCCCTTGAATTTGGAAGTCATTTCCAAAAGACCATAACCTTATTCCACATGGAGATCACTTTCCCACAGATTCCAGGAACTTACAGGAAGACAAGAGATGCAGAAGTGAGTCAATCAGAGAAGAGCCCAGAAGAGGCATGCCTGTATGCAGATGTCTCCTGATGCAGAAATCCATAAGAAGAAATCAATCCCATTTCTAATAGTTGCAGACAAGCTGCACATTATACAAGTACTATAGATATGTAATCATAGGGCATTTTTCACATCTGGCAAAGCCTATAACTTAAACACAGTATATGATGGGAAGTAACATCACAACATATGCACATTTGTTAACTATAAGCTCCTTAGTCCTTTATTAAAAGGGAAGTGAGAATTCCTTACCAATGGTTTCCCAGCTTCAAACTCCCTGCCAAGGGAATTGGCTATTTTCTTTCTTAATTGTTATGTTGGTGGGTAAACATTTTTCTTCAAGCAGGTTTGTGAAAATTTAAGGTTGGCCTAATTTGTTTTGGGTTTGGTATTGCATCTTTCTTGGTTTGCTTTGTACTCATAAGCAGCTTTCATTTCATTTTTATTTATTTTTATTTAGCCTATAATTTTTACTAATTGCCTGCTGCTTCTTTTTACCAAAAGATGAAATATCAATTACATCAGCCAAATATAAATTCATTTTCATAATCTGGTTAAATACTGTTTTTGAGATATACACTCAAGTTAGTAGATAATTAGTTTATGACACACCGCCGTTGATATGGGACTTCAGTTTTTTTTTCTCCCCGCATTCTGTAATGACAGAATGTGTGTTGGCAGTTGCACTTTGGGGACAGGGCCTTGCAATCCTTGCTATCATATCGGTAAAGAGGCTTAGTTGTTAGGTCGTGGCATCCTCCACTTTGTGGGTTAGAACAGACAGAAGGTGATGGGAAAGCAAGTGTGGAAGCTGTTTTAGAGATCCTAGTTAAATGAGGGGAGGATATTCTTTGGTACAGCTGTCTGGAATGAATGCAGAGAGACCTTTCTGGCTAGGAATTCTGAGAAAATTTAATCCCCAAACACATCTGTGCAGCATCAGGATGTAGGAGGCTACTGTGTAAGGTAACCTCTGCTCTTTGAGAACACAGGACAATAGGCATGAAAGAAGACACATAGATGGATTTTCTATTTTAGAAAGCAATTAGTCATCAACATATTATTTAGGCAGTAATTTTATGTACTTTTTCCTTCCACCAAATGGCCCCAAGGAGGCTTACAGCAAACATACACAAATATAATTAATGCAATGGCACAAAAACTATGCAAGGTGATAAACAGCAGATCAAAAAAAGTAAACACGAGCAAATAAAAAAAGTAGACCAATCCCAGGCATATTTACTTAAAGTATAAAATCTTCGAACACCGGGATGGATAAAACAGTCGTTTATTGCTAAAAGATCATTATAAGCAATAAAAAGTAACTGTTTAAAGTATATCTACCTTATCTAAGCTTTCACTGGTCCTCTGCCAGCACTGGTTCCGTGCTCTGCTCATTGGCCATGAGATGGACCTTGCTCTAGCCAATTGCGATTGTTCTGACTGTCTCACATCGCTTCCCTTGCAATCCGGTCTTACTGTCCCCCCCTTTTTTAAATTTCTCCTCCCTATCTGTTTTGGTTTGACTACCTTAACTGGTCTTGTTATCTTTTGCTGTTCCTCATCCAATGTCATAGCTGTTGGTATTTGTATTTCCTTGTTCTCTGTGTCCTCCTTCTCTACCCTCCTTGCCTGTGATTGGCCATTCTGTGCTATGCCTGGGTTTCCCTCTTGACTCCCTTCCATGATTTCTGCAAACAGCTCCCCGCCCCGATTCACTTGCACATATGACTTTTTTTCAGTGCTTATCCACTGATCTTTATCTGATCCCTGGACTAGCCACCCCAATGTTTTTTGTTTATTTATATGCCGCCCTTGCTTTCTGCTATCTGATTTAGTTGATCTTGCTGTATTTGGACGTTCTTTGTGTGTTGGTGTGTATGTGTGTTGCGGCGCTCTCTTTCCTTGGTTTGCCCATATCTGTTCAATTGGGGTTGTTTTCAGATCATTTCTTGTCTTCTCGGCTAGTTGTTGCATGATCGGTATATTCTTTTTCTTATGAGTCGTGTTATCCTCTGTTTGCTGTATTTCTTTCGATGGATTACGTGTTCGCTGGTTATTTTCCTTGCCTTGGGATGGTCGCATATATATGTATACCTAGTTCCACAGTTTAACTTACTGATTTCCAATGGGGGAGCAATCCTATGGCAGTAATCTTAAATTTAAGATGGAAAGCAAAGTTAAGAGGAGTATGACGACGTGGAGAAACATGCAATCATATCTTGTGTGAATTTTAGACATTTGCTCTTTCAGAGAATTTCCAGTTTCTTTCTTCCCAACCATAAATAGGGACACATACTATTTATACATTGAACTGTAAATAATGTTATCACAACTGATGTTGTAAAGATTATTAGATATTACTAAAGTTGTGATGGTTGTAGTAAATGTCAGTGTTATCCAGATGACCTGGATAACAAGTTACCATGTTTTTGTAATAAAATACAGGCAGTCCTCACTTACCAACCCCAATTGGGACCAGCAACTCTGGTTGATGAACATCAGATGGCCTCACTGATTTATGACAACAGTTCCAGCTGTGGTCATTAAGAGAATCACTGGGGATCATTATGTGCAACCACGTGTCACCATTTTTTTACTTTCCTATTAACTTTGCTAGTCAGAAGCCAGCTGTTAAGGTCACAAATATGATCATGTGACTGTTGGATGCTGTAACCATTGTAAATGCATGCCAGTTGTCAAGCACCAGAATCACAATGTGACTACAGGGACATTGTGATGACTGCTACTTTGAAGATTGATCATAACTCTCCTTTTTTCAACACCCTTGTAACTTCGAACAGTCACTGAATGAGTGATCAGAACATGAGGACTATCTGTAGTTTGTTTAATTATTGTCTTGCTTTTTTCATTTAATTTCATGAAGTTTCACTATATGTCAATGTTTCTATTTTATGTAGATAATGAGGGCTGATTTATCAGTGTAGGTGTTTCTATCAGAATTCACTTAGATTTAATTATTTTTTAAGGAGGGCAAAAAGAAAGTTTAGTTGGAATGAGGAATAGTTTCAGAAAAAGATTGGAGTGTTGACTGAGGTAACACCACTGATTTAATTTCCATTTTCAAGATCACTAGGGGAAAAATATCTGTGACAATTGTTTTTTTCACAATCATATCCACAAAGAAAACAGTTACTTAGTAGGATGGTGCAAAGTATTCAAAGGGACACTTTGTAAAATATATTGAACGCATGAGGTTGCAGGGGTGATGAGGAAGTTTAAGTCCCATTATGTGAAAAGTCCGGTAGCTTGAGTAGAAGTCTGCTTGAATGATCCTGTATGTCGCCAGATGGTTTGGCAGACAATAATTAAATGTCAAGAGATCAAGCAATACACGTGCATATGCATCATTTGTCAAAAGAAACAGAAATAGCAGCTTTTTCTCTTTGGTGCAGCAAGAAGTAATAATCAAGCATTCAGGAGGTTGATAATGCATTTAAAAATATCCACTTCTGGTGACAGAATAAGTTATGCATAAATCCAGAAGACTACTTCGAAACACCAGAGGCTATCTCTATCAATGCCCATTTAGCATTGTTTTTTTCCCCCTTTCCTTTCATGTGGTTATCAATTTATGAGAACTGTGATCATGGCTTTGTGATATTAGCACCTCTCTCCTAAGATCCTGGCTGAGACTACCAATTCATTTCACATAGGCCAACTGAAAGCCATCAGATACTAATGACTTCTGGTTTCTACCCACCTGGGCTACATTCATAGGGATGACCTAGAGGTGAAGGTCTCCATATCCCATTACCAACTCTCAAACTATCTAGTCTTCCTCTGCAGTAAACATTGCCTGGCAGTATAAAGTCTAGTATGATAGTAAAATGTCTGTATGTGAGAAATCTATCTTCCAATTTATGGCCAGTCAAACCACTCTGTATGGAATGTAATTCAGATGGTTTTTTGCACTGAGTAATATACTTCAGTCAACACAACTATCATGCAAAAATAGCTATAGAATTTGAAAGGAAGTCAAAACAAATTCTCCAAATTGACTTATTTTTAAAGAAATTTATGATCTTGTAAATAAGCCTTCTTCATACCTTCAATCACTTTATGTAGAATCTATCTATTTATCTCTCTCTCTCTCTCTCTGTATATATACATACATATACATATACATATACATATACATATACATATATACATACATACATACATACATACATACATACATATATATATATATATATATATATATATATATATATATATATATCCATCTACTGAGGTTAGCAAGTTTAACAATACTTAAGCAAGCAATGTATTTATTCAAATAATACTGAATTTATGAAATACAAAGGATTTGCATAAGCAAGCCAAAGAAAATATAAGGTTTTACTGATAGAATTTTCAGTTTGCTTGTTATCTCAGCTATACTTTATTTAATATCAAGCTAAAGAGAATTAAAATAGTTAGGTTTCATTCAGCCACATTTTATTATTGAAGCATTTTGAAAACTAAATATAGTATTGTTAACTAAATTTAAAAGTATTACTAAAGCAGTTTCTGGATTTGAAAGGATGGGAAATAAGATTCTGAAATTGTCATGCCTTATAAAACTGTTGGTTTTATATGCAAAGAACTGTACATTTACATTCATTTACTAAATGGGCAAGGATTAAAACAAGTATTTTCAGACTATACTTAAATTTACGAAACAAAGCTCAGTATCAACTACACTTGTATAACTCATTTTGTATAGTCTAATTTCTTTCACGGCTGTTTAATACTTACACGCAAAATTTACATCTAAGGTATCACTTTAACCATAGCTTAAAAGACAAGGTTCCTGAGATCTTCCTATATTCCTATGCAATTGTATGCTATCTGTCATTTTTAAAATGTATAAACGGTTGTTTTGAAAAATATAAATATATGTGTATTGAAATGTAGCTCTAAGCTATGATGTAATCAGCTAAAGAGGAAAATGAAGAATTTTCCCAATGCTCTTTTAGTTGGCTTAAATAATATTGTAAAAATGACACTTCAAAGCCAATACATCTTAATATATAAGCCTTATATATTTCCAAGCCTATGTTAATATAATCTTTCCATACAGTGCATCTTAGTGGGAGCACAATATGTTTTCTTTTTTATATTCATGACAATAAGATTTGTATAAGCACAATATTATCTTAAGGTCTTCTAAAGTGAAGTAAGTCAATAGTAAGTATTACCCTAAATCCAGTGGTGGTATTCAGCCAGTTTGCACCAGTTCGGCAGAACCAGTAGCTAATTTTTTGTTGCCCAGACCCAAAATGGACTTCCGGAAGCGGCATCTATAGAGAGAACCGGTTGTTCACATATTTGAATCCCACCACTGCCTCAATCTATTTCAGAATGTTAACTTTGTTAACAAGTATGATAAAATAGCCCAGCAAGTTATACCAATTTCATTTATCAACTAACTAGAAGACTGTGCTTCTAAGTACAGCTCCCTGCTATATTTAGCTTTATAGGAGAGTGATATTGTCTGGTTCCAGAAAGGAAAGCAACGGTTCTGCAAGATGTTTGCTACTGTCCACTGCAAGATTTATTTTGCAAGATTCCATGTATTCCAAGATACCTAATATAAAGGAAGTAAGTGTATTATTATTGTTAGTAGCAGCAGCAGTAACAGCTTTGGGTAACTGTATCTTGTGAATGTGACTACTCAGACACTTTGCTGAATTTCTCCATTCAGAAAATGCAGAACAGTCTGCAGAGCTAAAGAACTATTCTATATCCCAACAGAAAAAGTAATCTGACAGGCTGAAAGAAAGAGAAGAGGGAGACTCTACTATTTCTGGCACTTTAAACCGGTACTAGAGGCATTCAAAACAATGATAGAACTGCCAATATTTACGCAACATAATCACATAGCTTTCATCACACCTGACAGACCAATCCAGATTTCTAAAGAACTGAGAGGTAAATATAGACACAGAGGTGCAAATATGTCTAACGGGCTATCCAGATGGGTGCCCAGAACAATAAAAAGGTTTATTTGGAGAAAGCATATTAGTTGTTCATAATAAAAACATTGACTGAGAATAATGTACACAATTAAAACAAGTCCTCCTATACATATAAACCATGATTTAAAAAGAAACTACAAATTAAAAAGAAACTACAATCACACAAAAAAAATCACATGAACCCTAGGACCTGCCTAAACTTCCCCCCCCCCCATCAACAAGGTCTTCCAAGTCTTGTGAAATGCCTTGTGAAGGTCTAATCAAAGGTGAATTCTGGTTCAAGGGATGGTCTTACTGGAAAAATTCTGGACCGTGAACTGCACTCTCTATAGGAAGCTCTTTCGTGAAAGATGGGCGTACCACACAAAGAGTGGGAAGCCAGTATTTGGAAGACATCTTTCTCAGTTCATAAGACAACCTTTAAATTAAATGTGAAGTGAGTGGAAGATCAATAATATTATTAACACCAAGAATAAAAGGCCAATAAAAAAATCTGGGTAAATATTAAGAAAAAAGAAGCAATAATGCCACTATTACGGGTGTATACTACGGCTATTTAACTAAGCAGAAAATATTGGTGAAGTCTTTGCAGATCAGATGGTCAAGGTGTTCAGGATACAACATTGCTGTAATGGGGATTTCAATGTCTCAGACATAAACTTCGAATAAAATTGCAAAAAATGGGAGATTTAAAAAAAATCTTGATATGCTTTGCAGGAAACTTCATCATACAAAAGTACAGGAATAAACCAAGGAATTTGATATACTTGATTTAATACTTATTAACAAAAAAGAAACATTCTCTAACTCTTTCTTATGAGAATCTATGAATCAGACTTCAAGGATAATGAATAACTTCTCCCTCTTTGGGGCATAATGGGAGTCCTTGACATATGACCACAGCTGGGACTGAAACTTCTATTACTAAGAATGTGGTTGTTAAGTCATTACATGACTTCCCCAAGTTTTATGAACTTTTTGCATAGTTGCTAAGTGAATCACTGCAATCATTAAGTGAATCCAGTTTTCCCCACTGATTTTGCTTGTCAGAAACCAAAAGAGAAGGTTGCAAATGGTGATCATCTGACTCTGGGACATTGCAATAATGGGGTCTAGAGAGCGATTGGAGGTCCAGCCATTCCGAATCTGACCGATTGCAGTTAAGAACCTTTATAAGGTCTTATCTTACTGCGATGAGGACGGTGAGGGCTAACTACTTCACCACCCTCATCGCGTCCGCAGATAATCGCCCGGCCGCCTTGTTTAGGGTAACTTGCTCCCTTCTTAACCAGGAGGTGAGGGAGGATCCCTTGCAAGGACGGGCCGAGGAGTTTAGTCATCATCTGATGGACAAAATCGCTCAGATCCGGGCCGGTTTGGACTCTGACTGGGTGGAGTCTGACATGGAGGAATCGGAGGGTCCTGAGCATGTTATCTGGACTGAGTTTGATCCTGTTTCCCCTGATGATATGGACAGGATCATGGGGAGGCTGAGCTCCACCACTTGTTTGTTGGATCCGTGCCCCTCCTGGCTGGTTTATGCAGCTCAGGAGGGGACACGAGGCTGGTTCCAGGCAGTAATAACTGTTTCTTTGAAAGAGGGCGTCTTCCCCGCCGCCTTGAAGGAGGCGGTGGTGAGACCCCTCCTCAAAAAGCCTGCCCTGGACCCGGCTGTTTTAAATAACTATCGTACAGTCTCCAACCTTCGCTTTCTGTCGAAGGTTGTCGACAGCGTGGTGGCACATCAGCTTCCTCTGTTCCTCGAGGAAACTGATTATCTGGACCCGTACCAATCGGGTTTCAGGCCCGGTCACAGCACGGAGACGGCACTGGTCGCGCTGGTGAATGATCTCTGGCGGGCTCGGGACAGGGGTTGCTCCTCTGTCCTAGTCCTATTAATCTCTGAGCGGCTTTCGATACCATCAACCATGGTATCCTACTGCGACGGCTCAGGGGGCTGGGAGTGGGAGGCACCGTTTTACGGTGGTTCTCCTCCTATCTCTTAGGCCGCTCGCAGTCGGTGTTGACGGGAGGGCAGAGATCCACCCCGAGGCCTCTCACTTGTGGAGTCCCTCAGGGGTCAGTTCTCTCGCCCCTCCTGTTCAACATCTATATGAAGCTGCTGGGCGAGGTCATTCGTGGTTTCGGGGTGGGGTATCATCAGTATGCTGATGATACCCAACTTTTTCTCTCCACCCCAAACCAACCCAGCGATGCCCTCGCCGTGGTGTCCCATTGCCTGGAGGCGGTCCAGGTCTGGATGGGGAGAAACAGGCTTCGTCTCAATCCTGCCAAGACTGAGTGGCTTTACATATCGGCATCTCGGGCTAACCAAACTATTCCACCTTTAATGATGGGGGGTGAGGTGTTAACCCCCGTTGATAGGGCTCGCAACTTGGGTGTCCTCCTGGACTCACAGCTCAATTTTGAAGATCATATAGGAGCCGTGACCAGGGAAGCTTTTACCCAGGTTCGCCTGGTGCGCCAGTTGCGACCCTACCTGGACCGAGATGCCCTACGCACAGTCACTCATGCGCTCATGACCTCCCATTTAGACTACTGCAACGGTCTCTACATGGGGCTGCCCTTGAGGACCACTCGGAGGCTTCAACTGGTACAGAATGCAGCCGCGAGAGTTGTGTTGGGAGTTTCCCAACACTCCCATGTCACACCTCTACTCCGTGAGCTGCATTGGCTTCCGGTTGCCCTCCGGGAGAGGTTCAAGGTGTTAGTAATGACCTACAAAGCCCTACATGGCATGGGTCTGGAATACCTTGGGGAGCACCTGCGGCCGGTGTCAACTTCCCTCCGCCCAGTACGCTCCCACAGAGAGGGCCTCCTCAGGGTGCCACCGGTCAAAGAATGCTGATTGGTGGCCCCCAGGGGGAGGGCGTTCTCTGTGGGTGCACCGGATTTATGGAACCATCTTCCGGTCGAGCTCCAGATGGCACCTGATCTCCGCTCCTTCCGGTGCGATCTTAAAACCCACCTTTTTGAACAAGCCGGCCTGACCTGATGGGATGGGGTTGGGTTTTATAAATTGGCCTTAACTTTTAATCTGTACTAATTTATTATGGGCATCACTGTTTAATTACTTTTTAATAATTTTTAATTTTTGTAGCTTGTTTTTATTATGTATTGCCCTGTTCACCGTCCTGAGTCCTTCGGGAGAAGGGCGGTATACAAATTAAAATAATAATAATAATAATAATAATAATAATAATAATAATAATAATAATAATAATAATAATAATAATAATAATAATAATAATATTTGAGGGAACACTTGCTACCAGCATCAAGCTCCCTTCGTCCAGTGCGCTCGCAGAGAGAGGGTCTTCAGGGTGCCGCTGGTAAAAGATTGCCAGCGGATAACACCCAGGGGGAGGGCCTTTTCTGTGGGTGCGCCTGCCCTCTGGAACCAGCTGCCCGTGGAGCTCAGGACTACCCCTGACCTACGTTCATTCCGCCAAGACCTGAAGACTTGGCTCTTTGAGCTCTCTGACCCAGGCTGAGAATTTTAACTGGGTTTTATTTTCAGGGATAATTTAATCTTTTATTTGTCTTTTAACTTTGTATTTTGTATTGGTATGATTTTAAAATGCCCTGTAAACCGCCCTGAGTCCTTCGGGAAAGGGCGGTATATAAATCTAATAAAATCTAAATCTAAAATACACACTAATTGTCAAGAACCTGAATTGTAATCATGTAACTGTGGGACACTACAACAATCATAAATGCAAGGACTGGCCACAAGTCACTTCTTTCAGCACTATTGTAACTTTGAACAATTACTAAATGAATGGTCATCAGTTGAGACATATCTGTACAATAAACCTTGATATAATGGAGTCACAGAAAGAAGAGATGTCCGTTAAAATCAGATGTTTGCTAGAAATCAATGGTGAATTTACAAGTGAATGTAATAGTGAGTGGGATTTTACAAACGATTTTACATATGTGTCTCTTTTATTTATTACATCAAAATCCATTAAACCAAGCTCCATTAAATACATCTGTGTGCCCTTCAGGACATTACATCCTCCAATTTTCATTTCTACTAGTTCTGAAAATCACAGACCAAATGTTTGTTTCAGTAATTTAAATGGGTAGAGGTAAATGAGTTTTGTTTTTTGTAAAGTTTAGTTGAAATTTATCCTAATTATGCTAATACGCTTTATGTCAATATCCCTTTTAACTTTTTTTTTAGCATGACATTTTCTCTGAGGGATAGTATGAGGGATAATATGTTTTTTTTAAAATCTTATTTTAGTGTATCAGACCAATGGCCCAAATAGTCCAGTTCTACCCTAATAAATGATAATGAAGTTTGGCCAAAATGCTGCTCTTTTGTGGAATTGCCTCAAGTCAGATTAAAAGAGATATTCAATTCAAAGAAGTATTTTGCCTCAAAAAAGTAAAGGGTCTACTCTGATTCTCCCAACTACTTCCTCTGGGGTTAGCTGCTTCACTACACTAGACAAGGTGGCAAAAGTGTAGAAGACACAGAAGACAGCTGAAGGCCCTCAAAGTGCCCCCATGGAGATTGGCCACACTAAGCCTTTGGTAAGTAGTATTAACAACTATTTGCTTTGTAAATGTTGAACAGGACAACATGTGTAGGATTTCATAGACAGTCATGGTACTTTAACCTGGAATGCTTAAAATCAGAAATATGACTTCATGCATTTAGAACATGTTTTCAAGCAAAAAAAAAGCTATGCTAGATACAATATTAGCCTCAGTTGTTATTTAAATGTTAGACATAAAACTGGAAAGGCTTTAATATGGATGTTATGAATACATTCTATTCATGTTGATAATAAATATTTTAGCATACATAGTTCTAGATTAGGTAAGCTAACCCAATATTCAAATTGCATGTTGCAGTTTCTCCGATTATGCTTTTGATTCATTATATTTACCTGTAACTCACTGACAGACACTGCTTGTACTGCCACCTGGAATACATACTGTGGCCTTCAGAATATAAGCCTTAAGCTAATGTAAACTTGCTACTTCATGAAAGTGACAGAGACATTAAAAGCATGGAGAATGCTATCCCATCATACTGGCATACAGCTACAAAACAAGCATTATATGATTTGTTGAAGATGCTACACACATTGATTCCTATGATACAAGGTTAAGTAATAGTGCAAATAAAACCTGAATATAAAAAAGAAACCAAGTAAACAGAAGGAGAAGGGCGGTTTATAAAAACAAATAAATAAATAAATAATAAATAAAATGTTTTGTATGAAAGTGCTTATTTATTAATTAAACTTATATACTGCTAAATCAAAAACAATTCTGGTGTCAGTGAAGAGTATCAGATATAAATAATCCCAATCCCAGCAGTAAAACCATAACAGTAATAAAAAAACATAGGATAAAGCTAATAGAAGCTAAAATATGAGCACTGGGAACAAATATTTATGTAACAAAGTACATTTTCTTGTGTCAGTACGATCTCAATAACATTATGCAATAGAAATACCCACAGTGACTCTCAAAATCATTTTTGTAATAAAAATGCTGGTCTAAAGGGGATTACCATTAAAGTCCTGGCATTTGTATGCTTAGGATCATCTCCAAGCAGAGTTTAGTAGGGTGTTATCAATCAACAGTGCTTATGTGCAACAGCAATCCTCACTTTCATGCTGAAGCTGGCCAAACTAAAAAGCCACAGGCCTGGCAGAAAATTCTGGAACTTGCCCCCAGCATAGCCTAATAAATGAATTACATATTTCAGAAAACATAGTAAACAAATACAATTCAGATAGGATATGTATTAAGCTGGGGGAAAACATCAAAATAGAGGGAGCTCTTTTCCCTGTTTAATACTTTTATCAGATCTTTCAGACAAAGACAGGGAAAGAGAATAAAAACACAATATACTAGAAACAGTGATCCTGAATTTAAGAAGCAATTAATTAGTCAAATACATCTTCACATTTAGTACCCTAATCCATCCTTTACTCCCGACATCATTAATACTTAGTTTTATAATAGCATAAAATATATGGTCTAACTAGTCTTTAAGGCAACATGACCTGAAATGGTCCAAGACCATGATGTTTCACAGCAGCAGGTATCAGCCAGAGGTCTTTAATGTGTTTGATGGGAATGAAACTTAAGCATGGCAAGCCCTGCATCTACACCAATTAAAACAGGATTCTCATAATCACCTTTCTAAAGTGAAAAGAAGTATGTGTGGTTTTGCAACTGACAGTACCACTTTTAATAGTACTTTTTCCTCTCCAGTTTAGTTTGCTGAATCACCAAGGCTTGAATTAGTACGTATGAAGTACATGTGATAGATATATGATTGGTGGTGGACCAGATTAATCATAAACAGATATTAGAAATCTAACTTTATCTTACCACTGGAGTAACGCCACATATCACAAAACTACAATGCTGATCAACATACCATGTTTCAAGCTATTTTGCTGTTAGTTGATTTTAATATTAAACATCATTGTATTACTACTTTTAACTACAACAAAATTATATAATGAATCAGTAGTCCATAGAAATTTCCACAGAATTCCAAAAAATGTGGAACACTATTCATTTCCCTGGCAAGATAGTAATCTGCATGTTCTTTGTTTCACATTCATCCAGCCACATCTTTTGTTTAAAGAAAATTGCTAGCAGATGAAGAATGAAGGTGGCAACACCTGATCCTTGCTTTCATAGCAGATGTTAGAGAATTATTATATTCATGTACTCAAAATATTTTACACACAAAGACACATACACACATAATATCCATGTATTTTTTTACTAAGTGAGTAATTAATTGTAATAATTAAAATTACTTCTTATAATAAACCCAATGGAATGTACACTTTAGAAGGAAAAAAAAGATTGCAATAACAAATGTTTAAAACTGGTTTAGTTACGACTTAGATATTACAGGATAGGAAGCCTATATGTCACAGCCTTTTTCATTTTCAAAGCTCTGGAAAAAATGCAAATGTCCTAAACATGTTCTTCAAACTAATGCAGCACTAACACACCAACCACAAACCAATTGGCAGAATAGTTCAACATCCATTTGTTTAAACAAGGCTTTCACAAACAAACCGCAGGAATGAAGAGACAAGCAGTCAACTGTATTCTTTTGTCTTTATATATGACAAAGCCATGACTGTGAATCTGACAAGAGCCCAGCTCCCATTGTTGGTTGGATGTTTATCTGCTGCTATTCTCTTTTTGTGGATTCCACAATGTTTGTTACAGATGCAGATCCTTGGCCTGTATACATGACTGGGTTTCCAGACTAGTATGCATTAGAGTTCCTTTTATCATTTTCCAATGGACAACATGCTATATAATTATCAAAGGTAATCAGCAATGCATCATTTTTAAAAACATGATCTCATCCCTGAAAACAAAGAACAATACCAGTAAAAATGGGGGAATCTAGAGGTTATTTTATTTTTATCCAACCTTTCTATAAACATGCATACTACTCCTTTGTTAAAGTTAGCACAAAATTAAAGGAGCCAAGTTTGAGTTCTAAAAATTACCCCCCATAGAATGGTATATTGAACTTATCACAAAGGGTCTCCCCCCCCCCAGGACTCAGGTCATTCTGAAATGGGATGTAGCAGAATAATCTTTGATGGATCAACTTCTATTTTCAGCCCACTCCCCACCCCTCCCAGTCCTTGCTGGGAACTATTTCTGTACCACTGTCATGGCAAGGGATATTAGCATAACAATTAATTTTATGGTAATTAAAAAGGATTTGTAAGACTCTATGGCATCCTTACACATGTTTCTCAGAGGCATTGGTGTTGTTTGCAGCTGACTAGACGAATGTCTGGTCATGTGAACTACAAACTCTTATGGGGTAAGTATATCATCAGTCTTAAAGGAAAAGGCTAAAACAATTTGTGAAGTATGGACATTTTGTCAAGGATCATGTACAAGTAGTCCTCAACGTATGACCACAATTGATGGGTTAGGGTTGGGGTTTTAATATGGCTTTTAATTATTGTTTTATATTCGGGCATAATATTTAATTGTCTTTTAACTTTTGTATTTTGCTTTTATATTTATTGCCCTGTACACCGCCCTGAGTCCTTCGGGAGAAGGGTGGTATAAAAATCGAATAAAACTAAACTAAACTAAACAATTGACCCCAAAATTTCTGTTGTTGAGATATTTGTTAAGTGAATTTTCCATTTTACAACCTTTCTTGCTACAGTTGTTAAGTGAATCACTGCAATTGATAAGTTAGTAACCCAGCTGTTAAATGAATCTGGCTTCCCCATTGACTTTGCTTATCAGAAGATTGTAAAAGGTAATCACATGATTACCTTGGGACACAGCAACGCTCATAAATATAAACCAGTTGCCAGGCATCTGAATTTTGAACACATGTTCATGGGGCTGCTGCAAGGGTTGTAACTGTGAAAAATGGTCATAAGTCACATTTTTCAGGGCCACTGTAACATTGAACATTCACTAAATAAACTGTTGTAAGTTAAGGTCTACCTATATAAAAAGGCGAGGGCTTGGATAGTTGAAAATTGGCATAAGGGAAGTTATTGTCTGTTTGACACACAGATGGGACTTTCCACCCTTCCTGTTTCTCCTGGGCTACTTGGTTTTAGGCAGGGATCCATTACGTTGAAGTTCATACCAGACTAGGCACCTTGTCGCCATCTCAGGGGTTGTTGGGGAATGAAAGTTCATAAAATCTTCAGGAGAAGGCTAGTGGGGAGGAGATAGTAGGAACTGGTTTGTTTCTTATCTGTTCTGTAGGAAATGCATTTCCAAAATGTTATCCAGGGCCTGAAGTAGAGACCTTCCATTTTTTCTTGTTTCCTGGTTATTTAAAAAACAGTTTTTGTTCTCTATTTTGTATTTTCTTATTTTTCATATGTCACCTCAGCATCTCTTTGACTGTTGCATGGCCTACTCTTTAAAAGCTCTTATCATTAACAGCTGCCATTCCCAATCTTGTCTGATCTTTATGTATTGTTTCCCTATTCATCAAATGTTTACACCACCCATCACACCTGGCGATTTACAACTGTTAGCTCCTGCATTGCAATTCTTACTTCTGATAGCTATTACCCAACATTGTTTCTGGATAATCCTTGCTTTTGACCTGTTCTGCAGGTCCTCATTTTGACTCAGGTTCAAATTCCTCTCATCTATTTCTTCTTGTAACAACACATCCATATTTTGCAACTAGCCTGGAACTGACAGAAGTTGCATATCCCTGTTGTTGGGCATATAGGAAGATCAATAATAGCAACAGCACTTAGATTTATATACTGCTTTATAGTGCTTTACAGCCCTCTCTAAGCGGTTTAAAAATATCAGCATATTGCCCCCAACAATCGGGGTCCTCATTTTACTGACCTCGGAAGGATGGAAGGCTGAGTCAACCTTGACCTAGTCAGGATAGAGCTCCTGGCTGTGGACAGAGTTTGCCTGCAATATATATTGTAACCACTATGCCACCATGGCTCTAAGTTACAGTAGGAAGTCAACAGAGCTTGCTAAAGTAATCATAGTTAAAGTTAACATTCTTCCTGAATGAGAAAAGCTTATGTATTAATAAAATAGAGGGACAAATATTGAGAGAATACTAAGCAATTATTAAAGAACAAATACATTTTTGAAAAAAATAAAGTTTAAAAGTCAGGCTTTATTTTAACACAGTGCTACTGGTAGCATTAGATAATTGGTTTACTAAATTTGTATGCCACATGACTCTCAATGACTTTGGACTCACAAGTAAAAACTTTAAAAATATGCAGTGACGAACAAAAATAAAGAATAAAAGATGGCAGAGAAAAACCAGGTAGGAGTAACAAAAGAAACAAACCCACACAATCTAAAAGAGCTTCACTCATCCATACCAAAGGGCTGGCAGAAAAACCACCGCGATGTCACTGGATATTAAATAATGAAGTTGAAATTTTGCTATGTAGTTATATATAAAATGAAACAGAAGAACATATGAGCCAAACTAAAAAAATTAGATAAGCCCTATGTGCTTTCATAAATGGAGAACTTTCTGCCTTTTACCTTACATTTTGAAAAGTTAGGATGTGGGTTACTTCTTTAAGCTGAGTTGGGTAGCCATATAATTTTTTTATCTATCTATCTATCTATCTATCTATCTATCTATCTATCTATTAATAAATAAATAAATAAATTACTGATAAACTAAACTAAACAACTAAAATATTTTTTATGTTTTGCACTATGAAATAGAAACCACCAAATTTGTAGTAAACAAGGCAGTGGTGGGATTCAAATATGTGAACAACCGGTTCTCTGTGTGGATGCCCCTTCCGGAAGTCCATTCTGGGCCTGGCCAACAAAAAATTAGCTACTACTTCTGCCGAACTGGTGCGAACTGGCTGAATCCCACCACTGAAACAAGGTAATTATTACCCCATTAAGTTCCCAAAGGAGGCTTGTTTAATTAAGTTCTTTTGCACACTTTGACTTTGGAGAAGTCTCAAGCACCTCCGTTCCCAGCACTTCCAATTGTGTAGCATCACTGAAGGTTATGATTTCTCTCAGGAGATGGAGAGTTAAGGTGACGTAGAACCACACCCATTTTCTTTCCTCCATATCACTCCAAACAAAACAAAAAATCAGAGGGGAGGACATTTTTTTTAAAAAAGCAGAAAACCTATAGATCAGGGGTGTCAAACTGCCAGCCCGTGGGCCAGACACATCATCCGGAAGCCGCATTGCCGGCAATGGCAAAACTCTCCAGATACGTTGCACGATGTCACGTAACATCGCGAGTTTGACATGTCTGCTACAGATTGTTGAACAAAGAAAATAAATTGTTTTCTAAAAATGTTTTTTAAAAAACTAGGTTGATGGGAGAATTTTAAAGCTAAAGCATTTCTGCTAAAAAATAGAAAACAGTAAAATTCTCTTCCTTTTCTAAATTATGGTACGGATAAGGGCTTTCAGAAACAAAAATGTTGCAGCTGGAAAGGAAGAGTAACATTTTATGACACTGGAAAGAGTTTGAAAGTTGTACAAGTATATTTAATAGTCTTTCATAAACTCTTACCATTTAACATCTTTTCTTAAAAAGCATTTCATTGTGACAATGGTATAGTTTTGTTTTTTAAAAAAAATTCTCCCAAAATTTCTCTATTTCCCACTTGAAAAAACAAATAGGAACTGTCTAGAATTATTCCTCCACTGCCCCACAAAACTGTTCCTTCTTTAGGAAGGATCTAATGCAGCAGTGACGCTAAATTTGCTAAGCAGGTTCAGACCCTCAGGGATAGCATAGTAGGTGTTATACTAAAGATAAAGGGTGAGAAGTAAACAGGACTATACATCAGTGAGACTGTTAAAAAGCTGGAAATGTGGAAGTATGAGCAGTTGTTAGATACAGTTACACTACCTCTATAGAAAAAATGAACTCTTCAAATTGGGTTTTGCTGATTCATATAGTCTGTTATAGAAAAGGCTTGTACTTGTTAAGCTGGTAATGTAAAAAGCTGAGGCTATAATTCTATTCTGTACTTTATTGCACTGAAAAAAGTTGGTAGTCAATCTTTTTTTTCCTTCCTCCTATACCTACCCCCTCCTTTCCCTTTGTTTTTCCTTCTTCATTTTCATATCAACTTTATTTTAATCTGCATCTTATGTACCGTATTTTCCGGCGTATAAGACGACTTTTTAACCCATGAAAATCTTCTCAAAAGTCGGGGGTCGTCTTATATGCCGGAAAATACGGTATTATGATAATTTTAGTAGAAGGCTTGAAAAAATACAGTTGCACTACTTCTGAAAAGCCAAATGAACATCCTAAGTGTTGTCCTAGAACTGGAGCAAAAAAACCCTCCAATTTGTCAAGTTCTGCCCCAGTTGATGATATAATCACATGTAGACTGTTCTACAATAAACAAACTCTATACGGGACTATTTTTAAATTAATTCAGATATTTTGCCATGCTAAACTAACTTCATAATCTTTTGTTATCTTTTTGTCTCCATTTTAAGTGGTAATAGAATTATATATTAATAAAAAGAAAGCCTTTTTTACCTCAAGAATAGTTTCATGACATGTATGGTTTATTTAAAAGCCGGAGAGACCAATGCCCCACAGGAAGCTTAACTCTGTAATTCAAAAACTCAAAATTGAAAGAGCCTTGGTGGAGCAGTGGGCTAATGCCTCCTTAAGTAACACCAGCTGCCTGCAATTAGTGCAGGTTCGAGTCCCACCAGGCTCAAGGTTGACTCAGCCTTCCATCCTTCCGAGGTAGGTAAAATGAGGACCCAGATTGTTGGGGGCAATTAAGCTGACTTTGTAATAATGCTGCTTGGTGTGTGTGTGAAAGCCCTAATAAGCAGGCATATACATAGAATGAAGGCTACTGCTAAGCTTGTAAGCCGCCCTGAGTCTTCGGAGAAGGGCGGGATATAAATGGAATTAAAATTTAAAAAAAATATGCCTGCTGTTAGCCTAATGGTTACCTTAAGCAGAGACCATTTTTTGAAAATAGAGCAACTGCTTATAAGACAATTAGACTGATGGGCACAATTTCAGTGGTGGCCTGCAAATGTAGAAGCCTCTCCTGTGAAATGTATATTAAACTTTTTATTTTCTTTTTCTTCAAGACCTTTTTGCTCCTGTCCAGTTTGAATAATGATGCTGAGCTGGAATTCTAAATTGTTGCTTATTTATTTTTGTATTATACTTTCTATGGATTGCTATGGGGAGATAAAGTTGATTTATGCTGATGTTTTCCTTGTAATGTTTTATATGGATTTTCATGCTTTTAGTTACATTTATATTATTTCTGTATATATTCTTGAGATTCCTATTCTGTCCATTCTGAATACAAGAATAGAAAACTAAACAAATAAATGTTGCTTTTCAAAATTGTTTAACATCCATTTCAAAGAGCTATTGTCAAGCATTTGTATAAATTACATTGCAACCATAAATTCAAGACATTGCTCTTGATATTTCACAAACCTCCAGATGCTGATGAAGCATCCCTTATCACTAGTTACATTGGTGGGCTTAGGAGAATAGTTGTTCAGCAAACTCATTACTTTTTGTTGTACTGAAGAACTATCATATTCAGAACTCAGTAAATATCATGTATTTGTAATGGATGCTGAATTTACAAAAAATGATTTAAACAAAAATACTGACTTGGCTCTTAATAGAAATGGTTTGCAACAGTTAGGAAAAATAATCCACAAGATAGGTTATACAAATATAACCTGTAACTAGAATGTCCAAATTTATAGTACAACCCAATTTTCAATGCTTCAATAGTGCAGTTTTGCTATCCTCATTTCACCACTATTTGAATAAAAGCTCACAGTAAAAAAGAAGAAATTTTAACTTGTTTAAAAATTGTAATTTATTTATTTTATGGAATTAAAGGCATTTAGATAGTCTACAACATCCATCAATGAAAAATAAAATATCCATGCAACAGAGAAATAAAACTAAATATTAAAATAAATGAATCATACACCTTTGATGCTATAACCATTGGTATCAAATCATGTCTTAAAGGCATTTTCACATTTCAAAGGCTTTAATTTTGTTTATAAAGGAATTCTTAATATCTGAGATGTTAGTGTAGCAATATATACCGTAAAAAATGCTTTGAACTGATCCTAAGTTCCAAAACAAGTTTTTTGTGGATTATGGATCTATTTAATCTCATCAGACAAAGTATATAACTAAAAAGAAAAGAAGTTGTTAGCATAACTTTATCCTTAGACATTATATTAAAATAATGGGATGCAGAGGGAGAGAGAAGTCATTCACTAGAAAACTTCTCAAAGTTCACGTGCAATGTGAGATTTTAAGGGTAAGTAATATGAGATTCCTACTACATTTGTTGGTAATGACTTACAAAGCCCTACATGGCATGGGTCCAGAATACCTACGGCAACACCTGCGGCCGGCGTCAACTTCCCTCCGTCCAGTGCGCTCCCACAGAGAGGGCCTCCTCAGGGTGCCTCCGATCAAAGACTGCCGATTGGTGGCCCCCAGGGGGAGGGTGTTCTCTGTGGGCGCGCCAGACCTGTGGAACCGCTTGCCGGTTGAGCTCCGGATGGCCCCTGACCTTCGCTCCTTCCGGCGCGATCTAAAAACATTTATTTGAGCAATCTGACCTGGTTTGATGGGTTAGGGCAGGGGTTTTAATATGTTTTTAATTATTGTTTAAAATTTGGGCATTATATTTAATCGTTTTTTAACTTTTGTATTCTGTTTTTATACTTATTGCCCTGTACACCGCCCTGAGTCCTTCGGGAGAAGGGCGGTATAAAAATATAATAAATAAATAAATAAATAAATAAATAAATTTTCATCCAAATAACTTTTTGAAATCAAATCTAAATGTCCAAATATGTGTACTGATTTCCCTTTTCTCCATACAAGCAATTCCTGGGTTAATAAAGAGTTCCATTCCTGTGTCTTTAACTCAAATTTGTACGTAAGTTGGAATTATACATACAAATGGACTTCCTTTATTAAAAATGATGGATAGGGTTGTCCTTCCTCAAGCTGACAAACCACTAAAATCGTTCAACATTTTAAGGAACCATCGAAAATCGCTAAATACAGGGAGTAGCTTCAGTGCTAACTAAAAGCACTGCATAGTTTCAGCAGTTCATCAGTCTGAAGAAGGATAATGCTATCCACCATTTTTAGTAAAAGGCATTCCATTTATAAGTAAGTTGTCTATAAGACAGATGTCTATCCAGCCACATATAAATATAAATGCATTAATTCATATATTTTCATTCACTGCTTATTTCATAGTCTTGAAAACAAGAAGTACTGAATTACTACTTTTGTCTTTAATCATACCGTTAATAAAACAAAACTAATAAATAAATAGAATGAAAGCATAGAAGACCCAACCAACATCACAGAAGTACACTTTTCATTTCTATCTTTATTAATTGCTATATGCATCCCAAATTATTCCAAATAGTCTTTAGGTTTTCATAAAAACCTTAAGTTGAATGCAAAATGCTGCAGAGGGCAACATGCAGTGCCTTCTCCATTAAACAGAAATAGTTAATATCCAGCAAAGAGTATAGGATAAATAATTATAAGAAATAAGAATTAAATAAATACTAAGTAGCTTGTGTGAAACTTAAAGTGAAAATAATTGTATGAACTGCATATAATTTATAGAATTTATTTCTATTGAATCTATATTGGTCAATAAGACTATTTCATTTTTTCTTGAATTGAACTAACTGAACCTCCATATTTCATTTGGTAGACAAGAGACTTGGTCCAATAGTTGTGATATAAATAATATCAGATAGTAAATCTCTCTAGCTCCATTACTTGAAATGCTACCGTATATACTTGAGTATAAGCCGAATTTTTCAGCCCACTTTTTGGGCTGAAAAAATCCACTTCGGCTTATACTCCAGTCAACAAAAAAAAAGAACTTACCGAGGACTTGCGCGCGGCCGAGCTACTTTGCCTGATGCTGCTGGGGTCGCCCGGGTGCCTCTGCTCGCCCTCAGCAGCACCTGGCCCGGAATCACATGCGAAACAAGCCCGGCAGAGGAGCCGGAGCGGCGAGCAGAGGCGCCCGGCCCAGATCCTGCAAGGCCCGGCCGAGACACGCCCCCAGCAGCGGAGCTGCTCCGGCTCCTCTGCCGGGCTTGTTTTGCATGTGAGCTACTTTGCCTGATGCTGAGAAGACCCGCTTGGGCACTCGGGTTGCTGTCAGTCTCCGCAGGCCCTTCTCGTTTCCAGGAACGTCAAGCGCGCTTGGCTCTCCACCCCCACGGCAGGGCAGGGCAGGGCAGAGACTTGCTCGCCCTTCTGACGGCCCTGAAGAGAAACGAAGGGCTTGCAAACTCCCCGCGAGAAGCTGGGCGAAGCGCGCGGCTGGGCGAGTGTGTGCCTGCGCGCGTATTTACGAAAGAAACGCTCCGAGAGTTCTTCTTTCTCCGCCCCCTTGGGGGGAACTCTAGCGACTGCTATAGCCGCGCTTCTCTTCTCGGCTCCGAAAATAGGGATTTCTACTCTCTCTCTCTCTCTCCCCTCCCCACCCCGCATTCTCCTGCCTCTTCGATTGCGACAATAAAAGGCCGAAGGGTGCGCTGGTTTCTTCCTCCTTCCTCCCCCCCTCCCCTCCCCTCCCCGATTGTCAGGTGAGGCAGCTGGAGGTCTGGCCGGGAGATTGTAGCCGTTTTGAAACGCCGCATCTTGAAATGCCCGATCAGCTGATTTTCGGGTGGAAGAGCCGCGGCTTGAATCTGTTTGCATCTGCCTGAATTAGACCGAAACGGCCTGAATTTGACCAGAGTTGCTTTGTAATGGCTGGAGGAACTGCAGAGGAGGTCTTGCCGGGAGATTGTGGCCGTTTTGAAACGTCGCGGCTTGAAACGCCCGATCAGCTGATTTTCGGGGCGGAAAGAGCCACGGCTTGAATCTGCTTGTATTTGTTTGAACTTAACCAGAAACGGCTCGTAATGGCTGGAGGAACTGCGGAGGGAGTGAATGCTCCAGCCTGGAATATTTGGAAAGGCTGGGGGAACCGGATGAACTGCAGCTTAAGCGACTGTTGCCGGAGGAGCCATGGCTTGAAACACCCCAGTTTTGGGGCAGCGTTTGCTTGTTCCCTCCCTCCCTCCCTCCCTCCCTCCCCTTTCCCTCCTCTCTAAATCCTTCCTTCCTTCCTTCCTTCCTTCCTTCCTTCCTTCCTTCCTTCTTTCCTCCCTCCCTCCCTCCCCTTTCCCTCCTCTCTAAATCCTTCCTTCCTTCCTTCCTTCCTTCCTTCCTTCCTTCCTTCCTTCCTTCCTTCCCCAGCCCTAATCCGGAAAGTGGAAGGAAAGAAGAGTAAAGGCTGGGCGGAGGAGGAGGGGAAGTTTAAAAAGGGGGCGGCGTTCCCTTTAAAAAGCCGCCCGCCACGCCGCGCTCCCTCGCAGCACTCGCGGCGGCTGGCTTCTTGGCTCCCGGTCTCCCCCAGGCTTCCCGGCTGTGATTGGCGAGCGAGCCTCCCGAGCTCCGGCGGCCGTGACATCAGCAGAAGCGGAGCAAGCAAAAGCGAAGGGGGAAGGAAGTTCACCAGCAGCACCTTGAGCCCGCTCCGAGCGCTGGCGGACGCGGAGCCGAAAGAGAAGCAGCATCTCTGCGCGCCCGGGCTGCTGGGGTGAAGTTGCAGCCACCGCACCAACCAGCCGAGGAGAAGCAAGAGAAGGAAGTCGCCGCCGCTGCCCAGGCTGGGTTTCCTTGAAGGCTGCTGTTTGCACCCGGGAAGGAAAGTGCAGGAAAAAGGGCAAAGTGGCGAGCTAGCCCGGCATTCAACGTTTCTTCGCCGCTGCCATCCCCGAGAAGGCGAAGGGCTCCTATTTACAGCCACCCATCCGAGAGAAAAGCGGCTGTCGGTGCATCGTCGGCCTTGATCCGGGACGCAGCCTGACCTCCCCTCGTCCCGGGAGACTCTCGCTTCCCCCCACCCCCCACCCCCCACCCTCCCTACATCCAGAGCCTTCCAGATCTTCGTTTTTTCTACCCTAGCTGAATAGTGCAGGGTTGCCTGCGTGTTTGCTTGTTCCGGGTAGAAAAAACGCTGTCGACCCCGGCATCTTTTGCGGGGAGGGGTGAGGTGGGGTGGGGTGGGGTGGAGGAAGCAGTTTGCGAAGCAGCCGAAATGGGGGTGTCAAGCCGACCAGGAGGAGGAAGAAGAAGAAGAGGAGGAGGAGGAGGAGGAGTGGGGGGCACGCGGCGATCCCACTTCGCTGCTTTCGCCCGGCGCCCTTTTCCGACGTCCGCATCACTCCAGGCTCAAAGGGCGCCGTCTGAACGGAGAATGCGGGGAAAGTGGACGTGCCGCCGGCGCCCTGCTCCCAGGCCCGGATTGGCTGGAAAACATGCCTGCTCGCGAGTAGGCAGGCGAAGATCTGGAAGGCTCGGGATGTAGGGAGGGTGGGGGTGGGGGGTGGGGGGAAGCGAGAGTCTCCCGGGACGAGGGGAGGTCAGGCTGCGTCCCGGATCAAGGCCGACGAAGCACCGACAGCCGCTTTTCTCTCGGATGGGTGGCTGTAAATAGGAGCCCTTCGCCTTCTCGGGGATGGCAGCGGCGAAGAAATGTTGAATGCCGGGCTAGCTCGCCACTTTGCCCTTTTTCCTGCACTTTCCTTCCCGGGTGCAAACAGCAGCCTTCAAGGAAACCCAGCCTGGGCAGCGGCGGCGACTTCCTTCTCTTGCTTCTCCTCGGCTGGTTGGTGCGGTGGCTGCAACTTCACCCCAGCAGCCCGGGCGCGCAGAGATGCTGCTTCTCTTTCGGCTCCGCGTCCGCCAGCGCTCGGAGCGGGCTCGAGGTGCTGCTGGTGAACTTCCTTCCCCCTTCGCTTTTGCTTGCTCCGCTTCTGCTGATGTCACGGCCGCCGGAGCTCGGGAGGCTCGCTCGCCAATCACAGCCGGGAAGCCTGGGGGAGACCGGGAGCCAAGAAGCCAGCCGCCGCGAGTGCTGCGAGGGAGCGTGGCATGGCGGGCGGCTTTTTAAAGGGAACGCCGCCCCCTTTTTAAACTTCCCCTCCTCCTCCGCCCAGCCTTTACTCTTCTTTCCTTCCACTTTCCGGATTAGGGCTGGGGAAGGAAGGAAGGAAGGAAGGAAGGAAGGAAGGAAGGAAGGAAGGAAGGAAGGAAGGAAGGATTTAGAGAGGAGGGAAAGGGGAGGGAGGGAGGGAGGAAGGAAGGAAGGAAGGAAGGAAGGAAGGAAGGAAGGATTTAGAGAGGAGGGAAAGGGGAGGGAGGGAGGGAGGGAGGGAACAAGCAAACGCTGCCCCAAAACTGGGGCGTTTCAAGCCATGGCTCCTCTGGCAACAGTCGCTTAAGCTGCAGTTCATCCGGTTCCCCCAGCCTTTCCAAATATTCCAGGCTGGAGCATTCACTCCCTCCGCAGTTCCTCCAGCCATTACGAGCCGTTTCTGGTTAAGTTCAAACAAATACAAGCAGATTCAAGCCGTGGCTCTTTCCGCCCCGAAAATCAGCTGATCGGGCGTTTCAAGCCGCGGCGTTTCAAAATGGCTACAATCTCCCGGCCAGACCTCCAGCTGCCTCACCTGACAATCGGGGAGGGGAGGGGAGGGGGGGAGGAAGGAGGAAGAAACCAGCGCACCCTTCGGCCTTTTATTGTCGCAATCGAAGAGGCAGGAGAATGCGGGGTGGGGAGGGGAGAGAGAGAGAGAGAGAGAGTAGAAATCCCTATTTTCGGAGCCGAGAAGAGAAGCGCGGCTACAGCAGTCGCTAGAGTTCCCCCCAAGGGGGCGGAGAAAGAAGAACTCTCGGAGCGTTTCTTTCGTAAATACGCGCGCAGGCACACACTCGCCCAGCCGCGCGCTTCGCCCAGCTTCTCGCGGGGAGTTTGCAAGCCCTTCGTTTCTCTTCAGGGCCGTCAGAAGGGCGAGCAAGTCTCTGCCCTGCCCTGCCCTGCCGTGGGGGTGGAGAGCCAAGCGCGCTTGACGTTCCTGGAAACGAGAAGGGCCTGCGGAGACTGACAGCAACCCGAGTGCCCAAGCGGGTCTTCTCAGCATCAGGCAAAGTAGCTCACATGCAAAACAAGCCCGGCAGAGGAGCCGGAGCAGCTCCGCTGCTGGGGGCGTGTCTCGGCCGGGCCTTGCAGGATCTGGGCCGGGCACCTCTGCTCGCCGCTCCAGCTCCTCTGCCGGGCTTGTTTCGCGTGCGAGCTACTTTGCCGGCCGCTGCTGAGGGAAGATCTCTGGAGAGGAGCATAAGGTGAGCTGCTGCATTTCCCAGCCTCGGCTTATACTCGAGTCACCAACTTTTTCCATTTTTTGGGGGTAAAATTAGGGGTCTCGGCTTATATTCGAGTCGGCTTATATTCAAGTATATACGGTAAGTCTTACAGTAAGTTGTTGACTGTGGTTTTTAACTGAATTATTTTTTAAGTATAAGTAAGCATAAACTCATTAATTCCTAGCCTTCTTTAATCACTTGTGCACTCAAAACCAAATAATGAAAAATTAAAAAGTAGATAGACATTTACAGTATATCAATATAATTAAAATAATGTATAAACATAGTTTAAATCACTAGTATAAAATACACCTCATTTTAAAAAATAATTATTTGAAGTTTATTAACACAAATGGGTACTTGTTGCAAATACAATTAAAATTGTTTTGTATGGTTTCCCGAACTATGCCTTTATATACCATAGGATTCCCAAACTTTCTAGAGTCTGAACTCACTGGCAGCTTGAAATTGTGTTAAGGATTATTCTAATAAAATATTTGTCTTAATTGTGTGCCATTGAAAAAAGCTAAACTTGTAAGCTCCAGCCACCCACCTTTTTAAAAATATGTCCTTTGGGAATATGTGGATTATATTCAGGATTAATGTATTTGCCTCAAAATAATATTTAAAAACAACAACATCAGGACCTTGGCTGGAAGCAAGGATCCTGACAATTGGCATCCTAGATCTATGTTAAATATTTTGGTTCTAATTATATGAAAATTAACAGCTCTGAAAAGCATGTATGTTTGTCCTATTATTCTGCAGATGCAAACTGAGGTTAGCACTTAAAAGAGACTTACGGTATTTCTTTAGTTGTGATGGATAAACATATTCCTCATTTCAACTTGCAAATTAAAAAAATCAGTTCAGTTATTTTTCAAGGCTGGTTCATATCTCAGAAACTGGCATTTTCCAAAAGACAAAAGAATAAAATAACATAGTTTTCAAAATACTCATATAAATCAAAGTGTAATGTAACCTTCAGACACTTTTTAAATCAAAGTAAACAAGACTGCAGAATGTTAGAAATGAATCAATGTATAAAAGGTAAATTATTTTGACTAAAAATATACCCTGCCAGAACAAAATAATTTTAATAAAATTTAACTGAACTTTTTACCTGCATAAAAATATATCTGCACAAATACAATTTTCTGCAGATGACTTATTTGGCCTGAAGAACCTACTGAGATATCACACATATTTTCATGAATATTGTCCCAAAACCATTAATTAAAGAATGGCCTATTCCATTGGGTAAGATTCCAACATTTAAGAACCAAAATATTTTTAAAAAATATTCAGCATAAATCAGTCTGTCAGTGAGTCTGTCTGTCTAGTGATATTTTCTAACAACAAATTAAGACTAGGATGCTGCTAGTCATATGAACTATTCCAGGCATTCTAATTTTTACAAATGCACTGAAAATACAAGCAAGTTTTACGTCTGTGAAACTTCAGTTTTAGGGCTAATATTATCTATCACAGGGTTCTTGAGTTTGGATATGGCTTGGGTCCGGATTATCTAAGGAAACACCTGCTGCTGGCATCAACTTCCCATCGTCCTGTGTGCTCCCACAGGGAGGGCCTTCTCAGGATACTGCCGGTTAAGGAATGCCGGTGGGTTATTCCCAGGGGAAGAGCGTCCTCTGTGGGCGCACCGGCCCTATGGAACCAACTTCCCACGGAACCTAGGACTGCCCCCGACCTTCGTTCATTTCGCCAGGACCTGAAAACTTGGCTCTTCGAGCTGTCTGGCCCAGACTGAGGGGTTTTAATTTTAATTGGGTTTTAGTTTAAATTTCGGGGACTTGAATTAATTAATTGTTTTAACTGATTTAAATTTTTGTGTGTTATGCTTTTAATTTTCCCTGTAAACCGCCCTGAGTCCTACGGGAATAGGGCGGTATATAAATTTAATAAAAGAAAGAAAGAAAGAAAGAAAGAAAGAAAGAAAGAAAGAAAGAAAGAAAGAAAGAAAGAAAGAAAGAAAGGGCTTCACGATGGGAAAAATTTAAAAAAAATTCAAAGGACAAACTAGATGTGATATTTGCTGTTTTAAACATGCAGCTTTAAAAAAATGCAAATATCAGCTATCAAGGGTTTATAATTACTAAACGTGCAGCTAGCCAAAATGAAAAAAAAATAACCTCTGTTTCAATTGCAATGTTTTCCAAAATTTTGATCCTCTGAAACTGCTATTTGCATTGGGAAGAAATTTCCTTTTTACATCCATGCAGAGCAAAGAATAAAAAAAAAAAGCTACTGGCGCAGAAGCATTAAGAAAATTACTTCTGGCTGGTAGAAAAACACCTGCCACAGAAAAAAAACCCTGTTAAATTTGTTAAATAATGGATAAAAAAGAACACCATATTAGTTCAGACCAAACTGCCACGCATTTTGTTCCTTAAGTAACCAGCCACATACAGGAAACTTTTTGTGTCCTACATGTTTACAAATAAATCTCCTTCTCAGAACACCAAAATAAACTATTTGGGAATTCATAAAAGTAACAATGAAATAAGAAAGCTTCTTCATTAAATTTCAAGTGGACTCCAGCTTTGTTTATAAGCACCACAATGTAAAAAAGATATTGAGACTCTAGAAAGAGTACAGAGAAGGGCAACAAAGATGATTAGGGGACTGGAGGCTAAAACATATAAGGAATGGTTGCTTGAATTGGATATGTATAATTTAATGAACAGAAGGGCGAGGGGTAACATGATAGCAGTGTTCCAATATCTCAGCTGCTGCCACAAACAAGAGGGAGTCAGGCTATTCTCCAGAGCGCCCAAAGGCAGGACAAGAAGCAACGGATGGAAATTAGTCAAGGAGAGAAGCAACCTAGAACTAAGGAGAAACTTCCTAACAGTTAGAACAATTAACCAGTGGAACAACCTGCCTCCAGAAGTGGTGAATGCTCCAACACTGGAGGTTTTAAAGAAGAGATTGGACAGCCATTTGTTTGAAATGGTATAGGGTTTCCTGCCTGAGCAGGGGGTTGGACTAGATGATCTCTAAGTCCCTTCCAACTTTATTATTATTTTAAAATTAAATTTGGCTAATATCAAAGACTTTAATCTTCCTCCAGGGGCTCTGCACATTCTAAAAAACTTCAATTGTTCTGAGCCCACAATTTTCTGTCCTTAATTTGAGTTTGGACTTACATAAGATTTGTTGGGACAATGAGTAAACAGTCATTTAAAAAGCCACTTAATTGTAATAACATGGGGATAAGAACATAATAACTTTCCATCTGGTAGCCTGGGCTACGTAAGTATAAATGTATACTAAAGTTGAATTAAAATGTTTATTAAAGCCTTTTCTTTTTTATTATCAATTTACACTATTCATAGACTTGTAAGAATATTAAAATAATAAGTTTTGGTGATTTAAGCTTCTTTTCTTTGTTTAATTTTATAATCTCTCTTGATCTATCTAGCATCAGTTCCATTTTATAATTAATAGTAATTCTATATCATGTTTTATTATAACTGATTCATCTTGATATCTAACTAAAATGTTAAAGTTTTCATCTGTTATGATTTATTATTGAAGCATTTCAGAATAGCTAAATAGACAACATCAAAAGGGGGAAACAACCTAATAATGTGCAAAGAATAATAGTCAAATCAGTAAGATTAAACACAGATAGCCTGGCAACCAAACAATACTGATACCAAATGCTTATTGTAGCATTAAATTATGTAACTCTTACCGGAACTGATCATAATTTTTGTATTTTATTTTGACACCAATCAAATCCAGAGAAATGATCATAGCAACCGGTAGCAGTGTACTCCAGTTATGCATGTATTTGTTCATCACAAAATATATTCACATTTTCTGCATCTACCAACCTGTTGAGCATCTGTTTACAACTGATTCACATACATGAACTTCATTCTGACCACAAACATTAATGGCTGGATCATGGTTACTGCTTAATTTATTCATGAAAGAAAATAATAATTACAATAAAATCCTCCACTTTTTAATAAAAAGGTATAAAACCCAATGCTGCATTATATTTCCTTGCTCAGACCAATATACAGTACTGGATTCTTCCAATATGCCTGTAACATTCTCTACCCACCAACTGACTCGGATACTGTTAAGAAAAGGACAAGGCGAACAACTGAAAAGCAGACTCAACCTCAATTTAACTGTCCTGTAAGGTACATACTAATTAGCTTCAAAGCTATGAAATCCTAGCTAGCATGTTAAGTCTGCTACATGACAGTATAATTTGCCTTCTTAAAGGATTATGCAAATTACAACTCATCATTCCATTACACGACTGAAAAAAGTGACAGCTAATTTATACATAACACACCTTTCAAATCCCTAAGATGTGAAGCACCTGTGCAATATATTTTGCCTAGGTTTTTCTGGGTTTAAGTACTTGTTTACTGCAATACACAGAAGCATACCTAAGAGATTTAATAAAGTCCTAGAGGTTTATTTATTTCCCTTTTAACTTCAAGAGCACAATTCCCAAGTATGAAATCAAAATATTGTATATCTGTTCCCAATTTCAAAGATATTTCATTCAAGAAGAAGTGTATGTTTCAATACATGTTCGACTTGCTATTCAGAATGGGACAGCACTAATGCACGAGCCAGAAGAAAGACTCACACAGATTTCAACATACTTCTGGTAGGTAGATTCACAGTAGATTCCGTCATATCTGTAGATTTTCCTACATTCTGACTGGTTGGGTAGAGGATGCTGGACAGTTATTCTGTAGAGGCATCAAAAACAGATATACATGACTAGAGATTCTCTCTACAGTCAACTGTAATGCAGGACAATTAGTACTTTTCAAGGTACTTTTATTGTATATTAAGTCTATCTCATCTTGCTATATTAACTACATTATAGATAAATAAATACAAATTAGATTCCATTGCAGGAATACAGCTAAAAGTATCTAAAATAATTATTTATTACAATATATATTTCTCTCCTCAAAATGGATAAAAAGGGACACATATAAAACCTTCAATTTTTAATGTTTATTTGTATATACATACATACTGTATGTGTGCATGTGTGTGTGTGTATATGTATATATATATATATGTGTGTGTGTGTGTGTGTGTGTATATATATGTATATATATATATATGTGTGTGTGTGTGTGTGTGTGTGTGTGTATATATGTGTGTGTGTGTGTATGTGTGTGTATATATATATATATATATATATATATATATATATATATGTGTGTGTGTGTGTGTGTGTGTGTGTGTGTGTGTGTGTGTGTGTGTGTGTGTGTTAAATGTTTGTTAAGCGTTCAGAATACACTTGCTTAGTCCCAGACACGGGACAAATCTTATTTCCTGTTTCAGCCTAGCCCAAGGCCATCTACAGGCAGTAGCCACAGCAGTGGCAGCTCATATTTGTGTACATTTTTTGCCTTGCTAACACACACTTGCTGCTGTGGCTACTGCCTGTAGATGGCCTTGGGCTAGGCTGAAACAGGAAATAAGATTTGTCCCGTGTCTGGGACTAAGCAAGTGTATTCTGAATGCTTAACAAACATTTAACACATATCTTCCTTGCTTCTCAGCTAACAGAGAGAGAGCGAGAGAGCCTGTGGCCTAGGGGTTAAAACAACTGCTTAAGACACAGTCAGCCCAGGTTCGAATTTCAGAAGGGTATGGCTGACTGATGAGAACAAATAAGTTTGAAATGATCATATCGGTCTCCCTTTATTCTTTGTTAGCAAGCCAAAAAATTTACACACACACACACACACGCACAGAGACACACACACAGACACACAGACACACAGACACACACACACACACACACACACACACACACATATATATATATGCACATACATACATATAAACACACACACACAAAGACAAAGTAATCAGATTTACTTGAGGGCTCAGGATGTTCAAAACTGATACAGAATTTGAAAATCTAGCTATTTAATAGTCCATTCCTGTTTCCTATGATAACAAAACTCTGGCTAGCAATCTAATTGTCACAGAAATTAAGCACACTACACAATTTTATGGTCTATAATTAACAATTAAATTCAAGGTTGCTTTTGTTTTTAATGATGGTTCTTAAAAAGTTCTTATAAGATTCATTTTAGTTTTTAACTTGTTTGACCAATTTCATATTCATGGCATTGTATCAATATACATAACTAAGAATAATAGTTCAAAGGAACTAAAAGTGATTCAGTTTGAATCTTTTTCCATCAGTTACTTTAAATCTCCAGTGAATTATAATTCCTATTTAGACTTTCCTTCTTAATATTAAAAATGTACTTAGGCAACTCAGCGTAACTATTCCTTAATATTTTATGTACTTCTTCTTGAAGCTATACAAAATTTCAATTTTTGAACAAAATTAACATTAACATTCTTTGAATAAAACCAAAATGATAAAATCAAATTAACCCACATAGACTCCATGCAATAACACCAGGATTTCAATTAAAATAGAATTTAAACAGAAACCGATCCATTTATTTATTTATTTTTGTTAGTCATATGATTACAGCTTAATTGGTTGGGTTGGCAATATATAAGCCATGATTTGTAATGTATTGTATCCCTTTAAATGTGTAATGATTGGCCAACGCTGTGTTCTTTCAACGGCCATAAGAGGGAGCCAGAGACATAGCTTCTCTCTGTGTTAGTTACTTGCTTGCAGATTATTGTTGATTGTGGTTTTGCTACTGTTTGCTAAACCCGAAGAACTGTGTTTTTGACTTTTGGACTGGTAAGACGACTTTGTATTGGATAACTCTTGAACTGTTGATATCTTCTCTGTACCCGTGTATGACCTGGACTGTTTATTCTTGACTTGTGCTACTCCTAAAAGTAAAGTTTTTTTCCTTTTTTACACACCTCAGTGTATCAGTGTGGTTGCTGTGTAAAACCTGACTACTCTCAGTACCACTTCTTCTGTGCATTGTCCTTGTTGGCTCAGGAGATATTCTGCACAAACCCTGTCAATTTTATTAAATTTGTTTGCTGCCCATCTCACCATGAGGGTTCTTCCATTCCATGTAAACCAAATTTTTTAATCCTATCAAGTATATTATAATTTCTGGAACATATGGAATTCCATCATGAACTTCTTAAAAGTAATACTGTCATTTGGTTAGAAAATGCCACAATATCTGTAGCTACTGTATATGTCAAACTCGGGCACAAAGAACATGAGTAAAATTCACAGCAACAGCCTTCCTAAAGCAAACCACTAATATAATTGATATTAATATATAAAATTCCTAATTCTTGCATAGCAATTAAAAAAGTGAATGCCAGGAATCTGAACATTAGGTAGCATATATATTTCACTATCATGCAAATCACCTGCTGAAAAGCAAAAGGGATGCTAGTTAGAAGTAATAAAAAGGAGGGTTTTTTTTCTTAAAGCTCGTTGCACAGTCTTCCAGACAGCTTATCCTGAATTAATTTTGATAACTCATTCACCAAACCTAAAGTCTGGTTATATGTATTCCATTTAAAACTTTATATTGCCAAAAATCAAACTGCATTAGCTTTTTTTTCCTAGAACATGCATAGTCTTCTTCATTTATGTATTTACATTAATTTCTTCTCTATATTTTTGTGAAGTAAAGAACTGAATGAAGAACTACTATTTGAGTCTAATCAATCTAAACTAAGTGAAATTACTTTTTGATTCTCTTGGAAAGTATTTCCAAATAAAATTCTCATTCTCAAATGATCATCTTTTCAGCAGATTACCTCCATTGTGGAAAAAGTTACTATTTTTATTCACTACATATTAGCAAAAGTTAATATTTTTATTCACTACATATACAGCGCAGATACAAGTTAGGATATTTTTTCCTGTAATTAACAACCTTCAGAAATTTAATGTCCTTTATGTCCTTTCCTTGGGTAAGGGTAAGGGTAAGGGTAAGGGGAAAGGGAAGGGAAGGGAAGGGAAGGGAAGGGAAGGGAAGGCTCCATGGTGGGTAGTGTTTTAAAAGAGATTGCACATTTTCACTAAGAGTTTCAAAACACCCCTTTAAATATTGTTGGTTTTTGCACATCATTTTTCCTTCCACCTTAACATGTCATTTTAACTCTAGATGGGTGTATCATGTAACATGAGGAGGAACTTTGAGTGCATTTACATACATGTGAAACATGTAAGGCTATGACTAATTTTAACTGACAGGGCAGAATTTAAATAATTAGTTACAAGAAGTCAAACTAAAGGAAAAAAAGGAGGGAAGAGATGGTTAGAGGCAGAGTAGTAAATTGTTCCATTTTTGCAGGTAATCTAAATGCAAACTAGAAGCAACTTATCATGAGAATGGATTTTCCACCATCTGGTCAAATAACAGGGGATTTGTCTAGTGGCAAGCAAAGAATGGAATGATGTGAGAAAGATTAGCGGGCAAGTCCTACAGTTGGCTAAAATGTATTTTGTGCAAACAAGAACAGATGACGCCTTAACAATTACACCTGTCAAAAACTCCAGAAAGCAATCCATCTCTGAACAGCCCAGTTGAAAACAGGCTAGTTCATAACAAAATGAATTTTTTTAAACAATTGCCAGCCATAACAGTTTGATGCATGACAAGCTTAGGAAGTCATATTCCACGTTCTACTGAAACCTTAACTAACTAAACTTTGGCTTTTTGTGATCAGTAAGATATTAGATATTAAGATGTTAAACTGGGGGGAAAATAGAAGTAATGCAAATAACTGTAGCATCTCAAAGGCAAAGAAAGTTGGAGTTTCCTTTTACCATGTTACTATGCATAAGCATTCTAACCCTCAAAATGGTTTCTCTGGTATAAGGGCAAACTTCAGTCTGATGGTAGAGATATGTTCTCCAAGCTTGAGCTACACCTGAGCTACAGATATTTGCTACTATCGCAAACCTCAATCTCTGGGTTATGAGGACTATAGCTTTTACCAGGGTGTTATTGCTCACAAGTAACCTAGGAATAGAAATAGATTCTTGTGCAAGCCAAACAACATGGAGTTTGTTGGGAGACAAGGTCTGTCAAACATGGTCCTTACAAGAAATTCCTAAATTATTTTTGCTGGCAATTTTTTCCCTCAGAGGGTAGACAGTCAGCTACATTTAACTCATTCAAGGAAGCAGCAGCAGCAGCAGGGCAAAGTGATTATGTCTTGCTGGAAGTCTTCAATTTAAGAGAAAGCAGATTTTAAAGAATTCAGAACAGCGATAAAAACTGCTGGGAAAAGAAGCTCATAAGAAATGAAACTTCCTGGAAAACGGGTAGACATAAAGGACAGTTGCAAACAATTTCTGTTTTAAAAAAATTAGGGAAAGCATTCAGAGCATGGCTACTAAAATTCTATCCAATCCCTTTATCAGAAGAGGCCATAGAAGACACTTTTTGTGTGGGGAAGTCTTGTTTCCACTTGTTTTACATTTAGTGTGTTGTTACAGTATATATGTTTGAACTGAAGAACACACAGCAAGTTGCAAAGGGTCCACTCTACATAACACAATAAAAATGAGGAAGCTTGCTTAAAATGCAAGAGACAGCAGCATTCTAAGCCATAGAGATGGAGAGGGATAGTACTGTAGTAACAATACTATCTCCGCCGCTCCTTTTTTCTTTATCAACTTCTTCCATCATATCAAATTTGGTCTGTTCTGTTGTATTCAACATCTGATTGGCAGAATTTCTCATCCTTCCTTCTGAATTCTGGTCTTCAACACTACCCATTATTTTCTCCTCGTCGCTCAAGTCACTGATGCCTCTCAACAGGCATTTTTCTCCCTAAAAATGGATTGCTTTAAGAACAAGTTCAGACACATCTTAACATGCTAAATAAACATTAATTATTTTTAAGGGTGCAGTTAAATTATATGGCATACATATATTTATTTTTGCAAAGTTTATTGACTATCGATTATTATATGAAAAATATAATAGGCTAAAGTTTTCACTGTTATTTGTTCATATTTCATATAGAAATACTTTTTCAAAAGTCAACATAACTTAGTACCAAGATATCAATTTAAGTTATTATGTGAAAAAAATCTGCTCTTTTTCCCCACTAAAGCTGAAGGACAAAAAATTACTATTTGTTTTGCCAAATGCTTGAACTTAAGTCTTCATGCTGGATATTCATGTAAATTTTTAATATGTTAGCTACTAATTTTAAAGAGTAGAATATAGACACAGTGCATCATATATAAAAACTTCATAAACATACTCAATAGGCAATGAAATAAAAAAACACTGTATTAGAAAAATATGTCATAGTTTAAATTAATGATCAAGCGTTATAACATTTGCTCTTGTGAAACTTTTTTTTTTTTAAAAAAAAGTTGGCAATATTAAAATAACTGTACTGGAAGAATGTTTTCAAATCAGAAAAAAACAATTCTTCATGAGATCTTTGAATGCTATTCTTATATGTATGCATCCAAGTGATAAAAAATGTTGTTTCTCATTTTCCTTTTAATCAATTAGTATATGCTAATAAGGCACACTGAAATATTGCTCCTTTTCTATTGATTGCACTGTTGCATCTTTTACTCTTTACTCCTACTGTTATGTATGGGGTGGGAGCAGCACCTCTGCAGATACCACCAGGTGGCACTGTGCTGTGGCCAGATTGGCTGAAGGGTTTTCGGCGGGAGATACGGATGGATGGATTGGCCAGAGTGATACCTGGCTAGGTATATAAGGGGTCCAGGTAACCCCCTTTGTTCAGTACGTGCCTACCACTAATAAAGAGCTGACATGCGGTACTCATCTGTTCCTTCATTGCCATGCGGTTCAGAACCCACTACACAATAGTGTCAACAAGGATGGGATGCTGTTTTGCTCAGAGCTGAATCACTAGCTGAAGTCACTAGCTGAAATCATGAGATCGGAGGGAAAGAATTCTTTTCTCGATCCCTTACTGAAGCAGCATCTTAGGACTGGTCAGACCATAGCAAAAGTTACTCAGATTCGTGAGTTCGACATTCACCAGCCCGAGCGATGGGAATCACACCTGGGCCAGGTCTAAGGGTACCTCCTTGTCAACCAAATTACTGAGGATCGCATGAAAGCGGCAGCACTACTGTACATCAGCGGGTCTGCCGTTTATGATGTGGCCGTCGGGTTGTTCGCACCGACGCCCATCGCAACCGTTCCCTACCACGATCTCATAAGCAAGCTGAACGTGCATTTTATGCCTAAGAGGTCTGAGATGTCATGGAGGTTCCAGTTTGTCCCGCGGATCCAGAGGCCAGGCGAGTCAACAACTGACTTAATTGCAGACATGCAACAAGCCGCTCGTCTTTGCAAGTTTCCTGACTTAGAGGACCACCTGCGAGATCATATCACTTTCGGGCTGAGTGACAAGCAGCTGCAGCAGAAACTGCTCGCGAAGCCGAAAATGAGCCTGCAAGAGGTTTTGGACGAGGTCCAGGCATATGAGGCAGCCAGTGGTGACGGTCAAACAACCCACCGACCCAGCAGCAGCTCCGGGGGATCAAAGCACCAGGAGAGTGCTGCGTACTGCGGAGCGGACGATGACAAGGCGGCAGAGATCGACGCGGTAGACCGGAGGCCGGCACAGCAACTAACACGACTGCAGGTAGACCAGGGGGCTCAGCGGAGACCGATGGCGTCGCAGAGAGCTGCCGGTGGGGCCGGTACTGACGCTATTCAGGGAGCCGGAGCAACCAGTCCCAAGTGCGCCAGCTGCAAGGGGAACCATGCAAGAGTGACCTGCAGATTTCGTTTGGCTAAGTGCCGAATCTGCGGAAAAACAGGCCACATCGCTGTGGTCTGCCGGAGCCGTCAGAGGAATGAGGACGTGTCACCAAAAGGTACTGGGACACCCCAAAACGCAACCTCCAACGCTGTAGTGAACCTTAAGGCTGTTTCCCACTTGGGGGTCCATCGGCTACTCACCCCCAAAATTATGCTAGAGTTCCACTTGCAGGGCATACCCTGTAAGATGGAGCTAGACTCCGGAGACGCTGTATCAATAATCTCTGAGGAGACTTTTAAACAAGTGTGCGGCCAGAGCAACCAGTGGGCTACCTTAAGACCTACTAACCTAAAACTAACTGACTTCCAGCATGCTCCCGTGAAAATTAAGGGGGAGGGCACTCTGTCGGTGGGGTTCAGAGGGTTTCGTGGGAACTTGGATGTGTTGGTAGTTGATGGCCGAAGGACTAGCCTAGTGGGGCTAGACTGGTTCAAGGCTCTGGGCATAGGAATCTCAGGGATCCATAGGGTCCAGGCCACGAGCCTCGAATCCATCTGCAAAACATTTGCAGACGTATTCAAGGACAAGCTAGGCACATACACGGGGCCACCCATCAAGTTTAAGCTAAACCCCAACATCATGCCCATTAGAATCAAACCCCAAAGGGTTCCTTTTGCCCTTAAAAATAGAGAGGGAGTTGGACAAGCTAGTAGACCAGGGGGTGTTAGAGCCCATTGAAGGGGGGAAATGGGAGACCCCTATAGTTACCCCACTAAAAGCTAACGGGGAGGTGAGGATCTGCGCTGACTACAAATGCACAGTGAACCGGGCCCTCAATTCGCATGCTTACCCGGTTCCGACAGTCAGCCACATCCTCACCTCTCTTCAGGGCAGCACCATTTTTGCAAAGCTCGATTTGGCACAAGCGTACCAGCAGCTCCTGGTTACCTGACTAGGTATATAAGGGGTCCAGGTAACCCCCTTTGTTCAGTACGCGCCTACCACTAATAAAGAGCTGACATGCGGTACTCATCTGTTCCTTCATTGCCATGCGGTCCAGAACCCACTACACAATACCTACAACCTACATTTGAAACTTAAATTCTCTAGAATATATGGAAGTGTTTTTTCTGTGTCTTCTGTGCATTAAAAATACTGTAATATCTTAAGCAACAGAAAACTATAATCTTCGATCAGTAATCTCCAATTCTTATTTTCCAGACTTTTGTAAGACTGACCCAATGGCAAAAAAAAAGATAAGTGAAGCACCTTAATGATGCAAGAGAAATAATTCATGATATTTTCCAAATTCAATTATCCAAATTTTCAAATTCAGGATAAGCCATTTAAAGCCAGACAATAGAATATGTTTTCTTTTCTTTCATTTATAAAAATAGCTTTTGAAAATAGACAGCATGGACCAATCATACCATGGGTCATTACAACCCTCATTGTAGAAGCTGAGATACATTTGGTGGGGGCACCTTAGTGATAGAAGACCCTGGCTCAAGGTCCCAATGGTCATTCTTGTGCCATCCCATTTCAATGCTGTGAGCCTCTGTGGGTGCTGTGTGGCTTGACCTTTTTTTTCTTCTCTACCTGATTGAGCCTCCTCCCTGTTGGCGTGTAGACAGAGCGAACTCCTGTCCATATTGGCAACCCTCTCCCCTCCAAGGGTTCTTGGACCTTCTTTCAAGAGAGTCTGCACCCACATCTGCCCCACTGAGATGTTTCATTGGCCCTGTGATGTGAGGTGTTGGGCACAGTCAGCCTTCTCTATGGCAGGATCACAGTTTGAACTGTAAAATAATCCTTTTCCATCTTCCAGCACTTTCTAGGTTGGAGTTGTGGACAGGTTTGTTTGCAATGGTGAATGTAGGAAACTATCTATACTCCGTCTGGTGATGCATATATATACATATTATTTCAGTTGTTAGATGCAAGGTTCTTTTATGAAGAACCTATCTGAGTGACAGAAATTGGTAAGTCAGTATCCTGCTTCATTTCCATTTCTTAAGCTATACAATCCAACTACATTTTCCATTTTAATATTTCAAATAAACTCTGATTGGCATTCTAGTCTCCAATCACAAGCAGGAAATTTTGCTTGCATGTTCTGTCAATTTCAAATGGATCTTGATCATAAAACCCATCAATATTCTCTTTTGCTTTGGTGATTGAGCATGAACTTGAATGGTCATCACATTAGTTTGTCCACAAGTCAAGTAGTGTTCTTGTTATAATCTTCTTAACTATAAAGGCTACTTTGTTTTGTACTTTGCTTTCCATGTTTTGAGTAATAAAAGATGTGATCTACTGACTCAAAGTATGTGATCCCAATCCACCTCCTTTCCCTGATGCCTAAGATGTCAATTTTCATTCCATGTTCCTATTGTAATTCTGTCTTTGAGCTTCAGATTTTGTTTTCCTGTGTAGCAGCAGCAGCAACAACTTGACATCTTGAAAGCTTAATTTAGTCATGTCATAAACATCATTAGTACTCGAAAAGATCCTCAGTTCTTCCTCAGTAGCACGTTGAGTGCCATCTAACCTGAGAGGCCTATCATCCAGCACTGTATCTTCAATTGTTTTATCTTCTATCCATGTATTTTCTTGGTAGAAATACAGGAGTGGTTTACCACTGCCTTCTTCTGTGCAGTGTGAATTCATGCCTTTGCACTGTCACTAAAGTGATAATGTGCCTCCAGCATTATCCTATATCACTGCTGATGTATATGGGCACCTGTCAGGTGTGAAGAAACAGGATCACACAATAAGTTCTATTTAAGAAGTTTTATTGCTGAAGCCTATACACAAGAACCTAATCAACTAACAGTCAGCAGTAAATTGGCACTAGGTACGAGTTAACAGAATTCAAGGGACGGCTGGACATAGATCACTTGTGGGAATGTAATGACTCCAAACTAATTCTTCTTTTGAGTTGCTGGGCAGTTGGGATGACCTTCACGCCTTGGGTGAACTTGCTGGGAATATATACTCTTGGCATATATTCCCAATTTTCTTACTTATCCTTCCCTGGAGCATACACCACCCACCACAAAAAGGCAATACATCAGGCTTTGTGGGAGATTATGAATGGTAAGTTTGATTAACTTGATTAATTTGGATGAATAGTTACATTTGATTTCACTAACCTTCAACAAACAAATGTGCAGTTTCAGAATGTTTCTGCTCCATGATGATCACAGAAATTCAGATGCTTATAGTTTAAGGAATATCTATTAAACAAGACAGGTTCACAAAACCTATGTACAGACAATGGACAGTTTTATTATTTATCCATGTACACATAATATGCAGACTGGCCTATTACGATGTGAAGAATGAGGATTACCTTTAAATGAAGTTAAGAAACTTCATCTGATAAGAATATGCCCATCCAAATGTTGGTGAAACTAAGTTGTCAAATCACATTAAATATATTCTGACTTTATTGATTATGTGAGATCAGAAACATAAGAGGCAAATGTTGGCTTCATGTTTAATGCCTCAAAATTTTGGGATTAATTTATTTGAAAAACAGCTGTAATCTGTAACGTGGAAGTATCAGCACTGCAGTATTCTTTCATTTATCCATGTTCAAAGGCTGTGAATTCAGAGGAACAGACCATCCTGCCCAAGACCCATGTCTCTCAAATCAATTTTCATCAATGGTTCAGCAGCCACATCATTATAAACTTTTAGGAAGGCTCTGAAGAACATTTTTTTAAATATTTTTTTTCTCTGTAATTCTGCTTTACTGAACTTTTGTTCAATTCCACATACATGACAAATTTCAATACTCTTATGAGATATTTAATTTTTTTAAAAAAAATGTATTAAATGTTTATGTCACCAAATCTATTCACATATATAGTAGCTTACAAGCAAAAGTTACAACACAAAACTATAAACCATAAAACATCAAAGGTAAAAATATAAATAAACATTTCAAACCTAACATTAAGCTGACACTCATTCATCCGCTTGGTCTTCAACCTAGTCTTCAATGTTTTTCTGAAGGCCATTTCAATGGGAGTGAACCAGAGACCTACAAAAAGGCTGTTCCCTAATACCAAAGCCATAACTTAAAAGCACTGTCTCCTGAAGTGCAAAATCCACAAGAGCTTCTCCCATGATGAATATAAAAGACAGGTCAGTTCCGGTTAGGAAAGCCAATTATTATTCCCAGTAGTCTCTGGTTACATTGTATTTTATTGTTATATTGCATACGATTTTACTAGATCGGGCACCTTCAGGAAACATTTGACTATGATGGTGAAGAATTCTACCACCACTACCACCCTAAAAAAATTAGAAACAAAATGTTGTAGCAAACATTTTTAAAACATACTGTGCTTTGTGACTACAAAAGCAGACTCCACAAAGAAAGGAAAACAAAAAATAAACAAAAATTCCTATACCTTACACCAGTTTCCTTGCCTTGTCAATTATATCTGCCAATTCTCAATAAAGCTGAAGCTAGAGATTTTCTCCCAACAAATGTGGTGGGACTTAAATATGTCTCTGTCTGCAATGTGTATTTTTGTGAACAAGCATATAAATATCACTGAACACTAGTGAGAGTTCACACCAAAAATAAGCATGACCAAGAGAAAAAATTAAATATTAATTGAATCCTAATTTTAAAATGACTACAAAATACGGCACCACATTCACTCTATATATAGAAAGAGAAGCAGGCCTTGAATTATCACCAGAGTTGTGCCCAGAATTATGGCCCTAAATCATTGTAATCGTAAGTCTAGGCATGACTGGGTCCAAATTTTTGTGGTAGTCATTAAGGAAGTGCTCTGGTTCTTAAGTGAACACTGCAGTATTTAAACAAATTTTCCCCAATGGATTTTATTGCCAAATCCCAGAAGTAAACAAAACCAGGGAAATAATTGCAAATCATGGTCACATGACTGTGGGATGCTGAAAATGGACTTGGAGATGAGTCAGTTGTCAAGCACCCAAAAATGTACATGGGGGTGTGTAGCCATTGTAACTTTGAAAATAGTCATAAGTAACCTTTGGGGGTCGGCATAGCTTCAAACAGTCATTAAGCATCTATTTGTATGTCAAGAACTCCCTATACATATAATCAATGCTCTTTAAAGATTTAACTACACAGAAAAAAAATACATAAATCTGAGAAGAGTAAGTGTTATGTACTGGGCTTGTGGTAATACACCACGTGCGTTATTGGAGCAGCCAACGGCTCTCCAGCAACCCAGACTGGCCATCTCTGGTCCTGCAATTGGCTAGCCCCAGGTGGCAAGAGTGGGTTCAAACCCATTGGCTGCCGCCTAGGAGCTAGACTATATATTGTGGCTGGTTGTAGCCTAAGTTCAGTACAGTTCCAGCAAGAATAAAAATATGAGTTATCCTGTACTCAGCCTCGTGTCATCATTCCTGCACCCAAGAGCCCACGACTTAACAGTGGCAACGAGGGTGGGAACTTGCTTTGCCAATTAGAGGTGAAGTCAACGAGGGGTCGGCAGCACATGTTGGAGGGAAGAGGCATTCCCCCCCTCTAGGCTGGCTAGTAAGCCACGCTAACAGCCTCACGCTCAGTGGACGCATTCCCTGAGCCTAGAAGCAGGATCCGAAGATCGCAGGAATTTGAAGGAAGTATGCCGAAAGTCAGCAAGCTAAGCGAATTTGACATGAAGCATCCAGAAGAATGGCCATCTTACCTCTCGCAAGTAGAGAACTATCTGAGAGCAAATCAGATTGCAGAGGAAGGTCTGAAGGCCGCAACGTTGCTTTGCGTATGTGGCCCAGCAACCTTCGATTTGGCAGAGAATCGAAGCAGTCTCATACGCAGACCTTAAGAATGTCAGAGATGGCGTGGAGATTCAAATTTGACCAAAGAGTGCAGCTACCCACGGAGACAGCTTCGGAGTTCATTGCGGGCCTTAGACAGGCCACACGCCTTTGCAAGTTCTCAAACTTAGAAGAACAACTAAGAGACCGGCTCATCTGTTACCTTTGTGACAGAACCCTTAAGCAGAGACTCTTTGCTAGACCCAATCTAACATTTTCCGAGGCACAGGACGAGGTGATGGCCTACAAAGCCACCAGGGGCACAGTGCAGACAGTTCAGCCCACCAAACCTTCAAAAGTTGAAGAATCAATCCATCTTGAGGTCACCAAATGCACCGGAGAATCGTCAGAAGAATCCGAAATCAACAAACTCCAAAGGCAACCCAACACGCAACACCGCAACAGCCACCAGCGAGAGGACGGTTACAAGGCAGTTCTCTTACTGAGATGTAAGGGGTGTGGAGGCAACCATATTCGCACCAACTGCAGATTTCGTTCAGCCACGTGTAGAGCTTGTGGAAGAATTGGCCACATCGTGGTGGTTTGCAGAGCCCGCCAGAGAGACCGTCCACCCAAACACCAGTCGGAGGAACTGACTAGGAGAGGTACTGGGGCCCAGGGTCCAGTTAGTGTGGGATTCTTCAGAAGCCGGCAAAGCGTTTGCCGCACTGGGGCTCAATGCCCCCTCAAGCCTAAACTTAAGCTCTTAGTAGAGCTACAAGGAGTTCCATGTAAGATGGAGCTGGACTCCGGCTCTGCCGTCTCAATCATTTCGTAAGACACATACAACTTTGTGTGTAGGCACAGTAACAATTGAGCCAAACTAAGACCCTCAGATATCATTTTAACTGATTTTCGAAATGCTCACGGTAAAGTTAAGGGTGAAGCCATCTTATTGGTAAAATTTAAAGGGTTTTTGGGGCACCTGGATGTAATAGTAGTAGAGGGCCAGAGAACAAGTCTCATTGGACTTGATTGGGTTTGGGCCAGGAACTATGGTCAAGGGAATTTATGGGTTCCTGGTCAAATAACAAAGGTATCCGGACCCCTATCTTATGAAGTGGGGTTGGGGGGAGGGCGACTGGTCAGAAGACACATTGACCAACGCAGGAAAAGTTTTCCAGAATAGCCACTAAGTGAGGACTGCATCATAAGTCCCTCCAAAGGTCCTCAAACTTGTGGCTGAGCCAGCCCTCACTTGGGCCACCAGGGTTGTTCCTTCTCAGCGGAGATAGAATATGAGGAAGAACTGGGTAGCACGGGAGTGTAACATGGAACCCCTGACGAAGCAAGGCAACCAAACTTCAGCAACCGCTGTGCATACTCTGCAGAACAAACTGACTCTGTGGTGGGCGAACCTGGTGAGGCCAGCCAGGGCATTTCGATTCCCCTTGACACAGGAGCACAAGGAAACATGGGTCTACCCAGCCCACTGGGTAAGCTGGTAGACCACAAAGTGATGGGAACTCCAAGACGTTCCTCTAGGCCACACAAGCCTCCTGCATACCTCACAGATTACATTGTAAAATAAAGGGATGTATAATGTTGTAAAACTTGTACCACTAACTACAGAAACTTGTGCATTGTGAAACTGCTATTACTGCACTGTAAGCCTGTTCAGATGTTGTTTAATCTCATTGTTGTCACAGTGAATTTATTATTATTATTTTTATTATTATCACTACAGTTGTATGTGAGTTGATTAATAAGCCTTGTCAGCTGTCAAGACTAATCGTGGGTGTTATAGTCTGATCTAAGAGGGAGGGGTGTTATGTACTGGGCTTGTGGTAATACACCACGTGCGTTGCTAGAGCAGCCAACGGCTCTCCAGCAACCCAGACTGGCCGTCTCCAGTCCTGCAATTGGCTAGCCCCAGGCAGCAAGAGTGGGTTCAAACCCATTGGCTGCCGCCTAGGGGCTAGACTATATATTGTGGCTGGTTGCAGCCTAAGTTCAGTACAGTTCCAGCAAGAATAAAAGTATGAGTTATCCTGTACTCAGCCTTGTGTCATCATTCCTGCACCCAAGAGCCCACGACTTAACAGTAAGCATAAATTTTCACATGCTTACTCTTAAGTCCATTGAATTCAATGGTTCTCACCCACTGGAAAGTATGGACAGAATGCTTTACAATAGGAAGGTTTTGTTATTCAGTGTGCTCCATGTATGTTGGAGTAGAAACTAGAGATTTTGAGATGTTTTATTTTTTTCTTCTGCTTGTAAGAAGTAAATGGGCTGAAAGAGCTGCAAGTTCAAAGAACCCCATTGATATTTGTTTTCTATTTAAGCCTCAGGATCTAGTCCTGTTCAATCTTCTGGATAGCCTCCTCTTACGCCCCACTATGTGTAGGAATGAGAATCTGCCATGTGGACTCTATCAATGGAAATATAAATGAAGACTCACTCATCCAGGCCAAAAGTATCTAAAAAGGTTAAATCATGGCAACTGGACTAAAGTTTATTAAAACTGTGACATTTTGTTACTCATCCAAGTAACTTCTTTAGTCAAAATGAAAATTTGGGTAGAGTGTCAGAGAGTCGTTGGAATGAACCAATCTTGCCATACAGACTACAGGGGGTTTCTCCCAAAAATGAAAAACTTGGTCCAGTTGCCATGATTTAACCTTTTTTTGATACTATCAATGCAAAGTTTTTATCCACCAAGTGAGCATTTTGATTTCTCGGGCTTTTCATTCACATAGGAAATCTTTAAAATAGAAGAGACTGAGGACATTGACTGTATGCAAGGAAGGGGATATGGGGAAGCCAAAATTAGTGTGACTCTATTTCTTACCTATTTTTGCCCACCTGCTTTAATTTTTAATTTGAAAACTCCAATCTATTTACTTCTTTAACTGCATCTTCCTCTATTGCTACATTCTTAGTAACAATAGGGTAAGTCTAGTGAGCTCACCATATCTCTCTTAAGTCCCATCAGTTGTTCATTCATATCTTCTGCCTCCTTTTCAGCCACTGTTATTATTAGTACCCCTTGCCCATTTAGTCCCTTTCAACCGCATCTTCTGCTATTATCGTATTGTCAGTGAATATGACATCCTAACCCCATTCACAGGTAATTCATTATTCAGAGAATAACCTCATTTCCTTTTTTGGATAAATAGTACATAAGAAATAACACTATGCTGATAGCAGCTGGCATGAATGAAATAAACAGAAGTATAGGTTGGTACAGTGTGCTAGGAGATTGTCAAAAGCAATATTCCATTTTGATGTTTTACGTATAAGATGATTGCTCTGCATATTACTGCATAAATAAAAAAAACCAAAAGCAGTGCAATTATTGTTTTGCACAACTTCAATTAGTTATGTTTTATAAGCAGAAGCTTTACATTATTCATTATTTGAATATTAATTCAGCAATAGTTTTAATGAATACAAATGTATTTAGCAGGTAAAAAAATATTCCCAAACCACAATGATTTAAAATCATCTCGCCACAATTTATGTCCTATCAATAAGCTAAGCACTTTAGCACCAGTGCAGTTTTTTGATTTAAAAGCCAGTAATGGCTTATTAACGTAATCTACCTAAGAGAATAGTGAATGTACAAATATTTCTTATAACTTCAGTATTTTTTCCTCATAAACCTATGCTAAATGGCTAGTATCTTCTTAAAATATTATTTTCATTTTTGTAGAGATTTCTATAAACATTTAAATTTTAAATTTGGATTTTTATTTATTTGTTTTTTGTTCGATTTCTGTAGCCACGCATCTCAAGAAATGACTCTTTAAGATCAGATTTAAGATTCTGATAAGGAAATACAGTATTAGGCCTTCTGGAAAAAAAAGACAATTCTTTCTTTCTCACCTAATTGCGCTAAATTTATAATACGAAAGTAAAAGAAAGTAACTTTTTACTTAAATACAATATATCTTATGATTATACCTGATGTCTTCTATAGCCAAGTGAAAACTTTAGCCCAGAAATTTAGCATCTTCCTGGTATGAAGTAATTTTGCATAAATATTCACTGTACTTGTTATTGAAACAGTTCAATAATATAAGAGCATGCTTCTTGATGTAAATTAGAATTAGAAAATTACTATAAGTGCATTATTTAAAATCATTCTTTTGTTATCAGCATCAGTTTTAGACAAAAGCTGAGAATCGTTTGTGAGATGTGGCAGACCCAGGCTGTTCAAAGCAATTGCTGTTCAGCATGAAAGCTGCAATGGAGGTCACAGAAAGAGGTCAGCAGGAAAGATAGTGTATCGATTTCACACCAGGAATAGAGACGAAGCAAGGGCCCACTCTTGCAATATGTGATGTATTTCACTGCAGTTTAAGGCACATTTCATTCCAATTCAGAAGGGAGAGGGGTGCAAAGGGCGAGCGGATTTCACACAGAATCATGATGAATTCTGAACTTGTGTATTTCAGTAAATACTGCCTTCCTGACATTAAGCATTTCTATACAGCCTAGTGACTAAAGCAGAAATTAAACTGCAGCAGGTAGCAAGCACTGCTCCTACTGAAAGAAGAGCAATTATTGTTGTATACACCTTTCCAGATACGACATAAGGCAAAATGCAAAAATAAAAAAGTTCAAAACTATAGCATTCATGTGGGTAATTGGCATATACTAATGAGCTATGCAAATTTATCTTTATTATGCTGCATACAAGAACTATCAGACACTTGAAATGTTTTGACTTCATTTATAAAGTTAAAAGAAATAACAATTCATTTCAAGGTAATATTTTATATTTATCAATACTAATCAATACTATCAACGATATAATACATTCTGTTAAGAGTTATTAGACCTATCAATTAATACTGAATATTTAACAGAGAGAGAGAGAGAGAGAGAGAGAGAGAGAGAGAGAGAGAGAGAGAGAGAGAAACAAGGTATTTACTAATACTAAGCATAGTATTCCAATTAACCATGATTTCCTGTATTAGATCAGTGGCCCCTCAAACTTTCTCGTTCTGCGCACACGCAGTGGTGGTAATGGGGACGGGATTGTTTCATGCACACGCACGCCACTTGCATAAATGGAGCTTCCCACGCTTGCACCAACCAGTTGCCAACAGGCCATGGACCGGTATCAATCCACAGACTGGGGGTTGGGAACCCTTGTATTAGAGTCTTCTTTCTCCGTGTATTCAGAACAGAACACAAAATAAGATAGCTTGTCAGTAAGGATGAATTATTTCATAAAATCATATTTTGATCCATATTTTGATCCAAAGAATCAAGCAATTAGACAAATGTAAATTGTATGGAAGCTGGAAATTAGCCAGTCTAATATCATTTATCTACTTTCATAATATCAAACTATATCCATTAACACTGAGTGCGTGAGAGAAAAGGACAGAAATATTTCAATGATTTCACATTCAACTTTATACAATTTCAGCTACATACAGAACTATGCAGTACACATTTCTAATCAGCAAGATGCTACTTTATTCCCATAATGTTCTCTTTTTCTCCTTCTTTCAGAACTCCTTTAAATTCAAATATTGTTTTTCTCAGAATATCACAACAGAAGTTCCAAATTATGATACTATCCTATACTAATTTACATGACTAATCTGAAAAGACCAGATCTCACAGATCTTGACTGATTTCAAAAAGCGAAGCAGTGTTGGAATGGTACAGTATCTGAAATAAAGCTACCAGATATGGGCTATAAAAAATAGTCAATCTACTGCCATCTGGTAAGTATCTAAAGTTTTGCATGCCACATCTCGAATCTGTCATTTGGATGAATAAGAGAAATCCTAGGAAATCCTAGGTCTATATCTTACACTCTGAAACAAAGCAAAACAAAACAAAAATCATAAACATGGTAATAGCAAACAAATTCCATATGCCTGAAAATTAAGTTCAGCTAAGTACATAGTATTAAATTCAGCTTCTGAAATGCTTTCACCCAAATATAAACTACATTTAGCAATTATTTCATTCTAACAATAATACTGGGAACAAATAGTGTGAATATAAGACAAGACATTTTAAGATTGATTTAAAAAAATCCAACTAACAGCTTTAAAATCTGTTTAGTCTGTACTTAATGAGTATCTGCTACAGGGATAGCCAACATAAGTACGGTAAGCCTTATTCTTGTGCCTATGTAAACGTTGACAGGTAATTTGGTGCACGCAATTAATGTTATTTTCTGGAGCAACCTTGGGAAACAAAATACTCCTTTAATCAAAGGAAGGCAAAGCTTTTATTGGTCTGGATATGCTGCAAAGAGCGAAGTCCTGTGTATTATGCACAACTACTATTTTTATTTCTGAAATTACATTCAGGCAAAGAGACAGACTCTGATCATTCTAGTTAGCAATTTTGCTACCACTGCATAAATAGCTATGGGTTATCAGGACTAACCAAGAGATCTCCTAACTCTGCTTAGGATATTTCAAAACTATGTTATTTTACAACATAATTCCATTTAAATAAATCCATTTCTCCAGGGGTAGCAGTTGAAATTAAGGCGAGAATGTTTTTCTGATATCATAGGAATTACCAACTGCTGAAACACTTATTCTTTTAGTTTGAGATAATAGAACTTTAAAACGGAGGCACACACACACAAAAACTTTTATGTGTTAAAATAGTCCTTAAAATAAAATAAACCCACCATATCAATCTGCCTTCAATCACGGACAAAAGCAAAGTTTCCTAATTTCAAGTCTGACAAGTCTTAGAAAAATAATTTTTGTAGTTTACTAGGTAAAATGTAATGTATTGGGATTTTACTTGAACTGCTTTCATCGCAGAGAACTTAGTTGCACTGGTGCAGCTGGAGTCCGTTACTTTCACGGACCTGACGAAACGGCTTGGTGACCATTTCCAGCCCAAGCTGTCGGTGATTGCATGGAGCCATGCCTTCAAACAATGAGTTCAACAATCCGGAGAGACGGCCAAGGAATTCACTGCGACATTGAGACAAGCTTCGAGCCTGTGCAAATTTGCAAACTTAGAAGAAAGGCTTCGAGACCAACTCATCTGTGGACTACGGAGCAAAGAGCTGCAACAGAAACTTTTTGCAAAACAGACTCTCTCACTCCAGGAAGCCTTAAAAGAAGTCATGGTGGACGAAGCCACCGCTGGAGCCGTGAAGGCCATGCGGCCCACCAAAAGCACTCAGCACAAGGAGGCCATCCACCACGAGGACACCGAAATTCCAGAAGACGTTGACTCTGACCATGAAGTTGACAAGTCCAACGGCACCACGACAAGGAACTGAAGACTTCTTATAAAGCAGTTCCCTTCTCTCAGTGTTTGGGCTGTGGTGGCCGCCACCAACGAGCAGACTGCAGGTTCTAGACAGCCACAGGAAAACTGGCCACATCGTGTCAGTCTGCAGAGGTCTCCAGAAGGACCGCCAATTGGATGGTTCGATCAAAAGAGGTACCGGGGCACCGGGGCCACACAGTGTAGGGTTTTGCTACAGCCGTCGCAGCTCGCCATCCCCTTAAACCCAAACTTCGGCTTCAAGTCGAACTGCAAGGCGTCCCTTGCAGGATGGAACTGGACATGGGCTTCGCAGTGTCCATCATTTCCCTGGAGACTTTCTGGTTTGTCTGCAACCGTAGCAAGAGATGGACCAACCTTAGGCCATCCGACATCATTCTGACTGACTTCCAAAACACCCGAGTTGCCGTCAAAGGTGAGGCCACTTTGGCCGTCAATTTCAAGGAGTTTTGGGGGGCCCTGGATGTGATTGTGGTGGAGAGCCAGAGAACGAGCTTAATAGGGCTTGATTGGTTTGATGCTCTGGGCATCCAAGACACCGGAATCCACTGAACACAAGCGGCAAACTTGGCGTCAGTATGCAAGGAGTTCACAGATGTTTTTGCCATAAGCCTGGGAGAGTACAAGGGCCCTCTGATAGCTTTTAAACTTGATCTTGCCCTAATGCCTATTAGGATCAAACCCCGTAGAGTGCCATTTGCGCTTAAACATAAAATTGATGAAGAGTTGGACAAGCTAGTCAGCCAGGGGCTACTACAGCCCGTAGATGGGGGTGCATGGCAAACCCCAATTGTAACGCCACTTAAGGCCAACGGGGAGGTCAGAATTTGCACTGATTACAAGGGCACCATAAATAGAGCACTTAAACAGCATGCATACCCAGTGCCAGTTGTCAGCCACATCTTGGCATCATTGCAAGGGGGGCACTGTTTGCTAAATTAGATTTGGCAAAGGCCTATCAGTAGTTACCTGTGGATGAGGCCACAGCAGCTGCACAAACTATTGTGACACACAGGGGGGCTTTTAAAGTCAAACACCTTCAATTTGGGGTTAGCGTGGCCCCAGGAATTTTCCAAAGTGTTATGGAGCGTACGCTCAAGGGCATTCCAGGGGTTTGCCCCTACTTAGACAATGTGCTCATCACTGGTGAGTCCACTGAGATGCTTGGAAGGAAGCCCAAAGCCATCCTTCAACGGTTCCGCGAAGCGGGCCTTAAATGAAAAAGAAATAAGTGTAACATTGGGGTTTCTTCTACTAAGTTCCTGGGTTTTTGTATTGATGCTGAAGGCATCCACCTTTCCAAATCCAAGCTGAAGGCCATTCAGCTGGCACCTAGCCCCATGTCAAAAGAATAGGTCTCCTTAATTTTTACCATGCGTTCCTTCCTAACAAGGCCGCAGTGGCAGAGCCGTTACTCTGGCTCTTAGACAAAAATACCACATGGAAGTGGACCAAGGTTTACGAAAACAGCTTTAAGGCAGTAAAATCACTGCTGTCTTCCAATTCAGTGCTTACGCACTTTAAAGAATCATTGCCTGTATGCATTGTGTGACGCATCCCCTTATGCGGTGGGGGCTGTTTTAAGCCATTTGGCAAGGATGGGACTCAAGTCCCAATTGCATATTATTCAAGAACATTGTCCTCAGCTGAGCACAATTAAGCTCAAATTGACAAAGAGGCCTTGGCCATTGTGGCTGGGGTGAAGAAATTCCATGATTACTTGTATGGCAGGGAATTCAGGGTCTACACTGACCATAAGCCACTGTTGGGGTTATTTACTACAGATAGGCAGAAGCCTCAAAGACTGTCCCCTAGGATGTTTAGCCTACAGCTACAGGCTGATTCATAAACCCGGCAAAGACATGGGCCATGCAGACAGCTTCAGCAAGTTGCCATTGCCACAGGTAGAGCCAGATCTGGCTCCAGCAGTTCACATTTTGTCAATTCAGGATTTGCCTGAATTTCCCCTCCCTGCTGGGGATGTGGCTGCAGAAACTGCTGCAGACAAGGTTTTAAGCAGAGTCTTGTCATGGATTCACACAGGGTGGCTGGAAAACAGCCCTGGACCAGAGTTCCAGAGTTACTTCACATGTAGACACGAGCTTTCAGCTCACAAGAGTTGCATCTTATGGGGGAGCAGGGTTATTGGATAAGGAACTGTGTACTTCAGTCTCTGCATGAGGGACATCCAGGCATAGTCCGGATGAAGGCATTGGCACATAGCTACCTATGGTGGCCAGGGTTAGATAAGGCCATCGAGGCCCAAGTACACAGGTGTTACACGTGTCAACAGTCCAGACCAGAAATGCCACATGCTCCTGTCCACAGATGGGAGGAAATTCATACACCATGGTCAAGAATTCACAATGACTTCGCTGGGCCCTTTCAGGGACAGCTATTTTTGATAGTGGTTGACGGCCACTCTAAATGGTTGGAAGTAATTCCTACTGCAACTATGACTACTGCTGGGACCATCCAGGTGCTTAGAAAGCTTTTTGCCACACACAGGCTGCCGGACGTCGTAGTCTTGGACAATGGGGCCCAGTTCACAGTGGCAGAGTTTCAAACCTTCTCGAGGATTAATCTCATAAGGCATGCAACATCAGCTCCCTTTCACCCCTTGACTAACAGGCAGGCCGAATGCATGGTGCGCACAACAAAGGAGTCACTCAAGTGCATAGTGACCGGAGATTGGCACCATAGGCTGGCTGATTTCTTGCTTTGCCAGCACACTACACCTTCTACAGCAACAGGGAAGGGCCAGCAAAGCTTTGCTGGGGAAGAACGCTCATCACAAAGCTGGACAGGTTGCATCCTGACCGCGTGGCAGCAGACAACTCTCGCCCAAAGGCTCCAAGGGGGTTCGCAAGTGGGTGATGGGGTGTGAGCCTGAAACCATGGGCATGGGAACTTGTGGGTGCTGGGTAAAATTGTCAAAATTTTGGGACCTCTTTCCTACGAGGTGGCTCTGGATGGGGGGGGCGAGTCGTTCACTGCCATATTGATCAGCTGCGGAAGCATTTTGCAGAACGGCCACTAAGCAAGGACCTCATGGCAGGTCCACAAATAGAGCCAGAAACAGGCAGCCAATCAGGGCAGTTCACATGCTCTGAGGACTCAAGCAGTCAGTACGACGGGGAGGTGGTCGTAGATGGGACAAAGTCCGGGAGTGCAAGATGGGTCTCCAGACGAGGAAAGTCAGGACAGCCACTGTGCTAACTCTGCTTCTTCCTTGGACTTTGGTCTGGGCCGAACTGGAAAGGCCAGCCAAAGGGACTCGAGTCAATCCGACTCTCATGAACACGAGTCCTGGTCTACCCAGCCCGGCGGGCAAACTGGTAGACCAGGAGTTGCCTGGATCCCCCACGCAGTCTGCAAGGTTGCGCAGACCACCACCACATTTGCAAGACTTTATTCTCAAATAATATTAATAATGTGTGTACATTCTAGGAGGAAAGGGTGTAATGTATTGGAATTTTACTTGAACTGCTTTTCACATGTCTTTTGAATGCTGTTTAAGGTTGCTCAATTGAGGTGTCTGTGTAACTGTCGCTGGCTAGCCAGACATGCAGTCTCCAAGAAGATCATTGCATGATTTGGGGCGGGAATGGGTTCCTTTAAACCTAGTGGCCGCCGCCTAGTGGCCAACCGTATAAGTAGCTGTGCAGAAGCCTCTGATTCAGTTCTGTTCCTGTTTGCCTCAATAAAGAAATGTTCCTGTTTGAAACTCTCTTGTTTCCTGCCTCCAAAGAACTCACTACACAACAAAATGTTCTTGTCCCAAAGTTGATGGTGCACACTTGAAGGCATTCTCTTCTCAAATCTACAAGAAGTTATGCCATTCTATTCTAGCATAGGAGAACATTATATTTCTTTTCATTGTTTGTTTTTGGGACAACAGGCCACAACCATTAAAACACAGGGGGCCTTAATTCTAAAACCTCTCAGCATGTGTCACTGTTTTTTAATCCATTAATAATCTTATGCTCATTAACATATCTTGATGAGCTCAACAAATTGCTAAAAGAAGGGGGCTATCTTGATAAAATGTAAAACGTTTTCTAGACTATTTAAGGTCAATATTTCAAAACAGCTACCGTATGTGTCTGATTCCCAGTTGTTAGTAATATTTGATTCAGCTGACCATGGTTGAAGAGGTCTTTTTCTGTCAGTATGTCAAAAATAAAATGAACTAATAATTTTAAGGACTTCCTTGGGAGTCTCATTTATTTTAAAAACTGACTTGAATGTTTAATTTGTAAAACTTTTAGATTTAGCAATGTATAGTATAATCTATTATGATTGATCGCAGAGTTAGCTAGATTGGCATTTTTGTCTACCTATCGAGTCTTTCCCAAAGATAGGATAGGGATAGGCAGATACTGTTGCTTACTAATATTAAAATTATTATCGTAGAATGTAAGCAAATGCAAGTAAAGCTGGCTCTTGCAATTGACTGGTGGTGATTCTGTCACTGTCAATGGTGTTCAAGTGGTGCTCCAAATTTATTATTATTATACCACCAAATCAGAAAGATGTAAGGTAGTTTGTATTTTAAAAAATCAATAAAATGAAAATACAAAAAGTACAAAAAAGATATGACGCTTTGGGGAACAACATCAAGATATCCCTCATCAATCATCAGAGAAGTGAAGACCTGTATTTTATTTAGCAATTGTCCACAACATGTACACCTGCCTTATTGTGAATTCTCAAATATAGTCGTATATTTATTTCTACATACTCAGATATAAGGCAAACTATTCAAAATGTATTTTGAATTTCCCTGTGAATTCCCTGTGAATCATGAGTTCATTAATAAATTAAAATCAAGGAGATCTATATGCATCAATAATTATTTTAATTGCCTTTTCTTGCTTTACCAATTTACATTTTAAATATTTCCTTCATCAACCTTTAACAGGTTCATAAAGAAAATATTTAGAAAATAGGAAGCAGCTTTTAACTTTTGAAATATAACTTGCATGTAAATGTGTATCTGAAGATCACTGTCTAAAAGTTAGTATCTCATGTAAAATCGTGTACTTAAAACTGCCATTTTCAGAGAAAAAGTGATATTTTTTCTGCACAGACGCACACCATGTATATATGGTGAACAAAACAAGCTGAACAAAACAGTCAGATGGAAAAAAGACTGTTTAAGGCCCAAACAGTGAAAAAGAAGGAAGAATAGTGAACAGTGCCTGCAATAGCAGGACTTGGCAATGCTACAAAAAAGGAAGAGGTAAATACCCAGAAAGAAATAGGTCCCAGGTGAAAGGATAGGCAAGGTCAAAGATGAAGAAATCCATTCATTTGGCATTTTAATAGGAAAGTAATCTATATGTACTTCCTAATGCTGTACTCTAAAACACTAACTCTATCCTTAGCATTACATAGCCTCGCTTTGTTTTTGAAACTGATTGTTAAAATTATGCCTTACTTTGCTACATTAAAATTGCTCCTCCTACCAAATAAGGATTCTTGCCAGGTTTGGAAAGTTTATTTCCATATAAGTTTTGCCACTTTTGTTTCAGTTTTTAAACTCACTATCATTGCATTTTAATTTTGCTTCAACAGTAATATAGCAGTAATGTAACTACTTTGAAACTCATCAAATTTGGTACTCAACAATTTTGATGTAAACGTTTTGTCCTGGTAATCATCACTTATACTCAGTGCACAAACTAGAACTTGTCACTGTCGGCTGCCTTGTGACTCGTTATTTTTTCTTATGAGAAAAAAATGTTTGGTACTCAGTTTTTGGTACTCTTCGCATCTCCCAGAACCAATTAAGGATGAGTACCGTGATACCATATACTATTTACACTAATTTTGATACCTATATTAGGATGGGCAATGACTCTGGTATAACCATGATACATTTGGGTGGGGAAGACAGAATTGAAAAACAGAAACAGTACCCAATATAAGAGTTGGGATATTGCACCCAAACCTTAAGAGACGGACAGAATATACATAAAATAAATACCTCTGGAATAGCATTGGCTGCATTATTCCTCATTTTGCAACTCAAAATTGCTTCACAAAACTCATTAATTGGACCCTATTATTGTTGGATAATGTTGTCTTTAATGATCATGTGCATAGCAAGTTTAATTGCTGTGCATAATACTTAGCAGTTCTATTAACTGACTAAATAGATAATCCTCTGAAGCTTCAGAGTAAAGTACCATTGCATCAAAACTTATTCTATCATTGAGAATGTATCAGAGACTTATTCTCATTTTATTTATTAAAAATCTGGTGTAGTGGTTAAGGCATCAGGCTAGAAACCATGAAACCTGATTTCTAATCCTGTTTTAGGCCCAAAGCTGGGTGACCCTGGCCAGTCACTTTCTCTCAGCCCTAAAAGGAGGCAATGGCAAATCACATATTAAAAAAAACCTTGCCAAGAGAACTGGAGGGTCTTGTTCAGGCAGTTTCCAAGAATCAAATATGACTAAAAGGGTGTATTGATGGTGGACTAAAAGAGCAGTTAAGATTTAAAAAAAGGCAAGATATTCGCCTGTATTGCTCTCCCAACATTTAAAAATGATATGGCTAACAATTCTGGCAAGTACCCCATATATTCAAAGAGATTATTTATTAGGACATTTCAAAAAACATGTCAGCTTACCTGCAAATGTATTACTAAAAAACAAAAAGGCCTAAGCAATGCAATTATTTCTTTAAAGCCTTATGTATGTATTTTGACAGAGAAGCTAATCAAAACTTTTCTCATTTTATATCTTAAGTTAATTTTAAACGCAGTTTATTGCCTGACATGAATTCAGCAGCAAGTAGAAACTTCCCAGGTTGACGTGCTGGGGCAGCAGAAGGTCACTTTTTAAAGCCCATACTCTCTTGGGAGGAGAACCTGGAAGGATGCTGTTTGAGCAGCAATTTATACTCGGCACAGTAAGTCATTAGATGACAGTCAACATTGCAAGACTTTGCCACAAGTCTGCTTTGATTCTGTATCTGCAGCTATGCATAGTTATCATTCAGGAAAATAGTTTTGAAAACCTAAAGGGTCGAAGGAAATGGTCAGAAAAGAATACTTTCCCAACTGTTAAAAAATGAATGTAACTTTTTATTTCTTAGGAAAAAAAACAGTCCTACAATACAAGGTAAAAAAACAAACACTAAGTAGAGGCTATTACAAGCCCCTTGGCATGAAAGGACTAACACTGTGGTAATGAAAATTGTGCAAAACAGTTTTGGTGTCTGAGAAAATACAGGGTTCTTCATAGTCAAGAACATGTAAAAGGTATTGTCACAGATTTGTTCTAAGTGAAATAAATTAAATAGCTTGTTCTCATTCACATAATCCACTAAATTAATTCACTGAAATGCTTCTTTTACAATGTTGTTTTACCCAATATGGACACAACCTAGTCTGAATAGGTTAGTCTCAGCTCTAATCTAGTGCTGAGCTGAAATTTCCCAAGTATGCAAAATCTAAAAACTCATCTTAGACTTTAGCACATTTCCAGGCACACTTTGGTATTGTGTTACAAGAATGAATGGGTCCTAAAATAAATCACTATTGCTAGATCTGTCCATTTTCAGAACCTATACCAGCTTCCCTATATATATGAGACTCCATTTCCTTCAACAGAAAGAGGTATAGTAATAAGCAGAGGTTATGAATCTACAACTCAGAAGAAACATGAAAATTGTTGAAGTCAGCAGAGTAAGAAATAAATATTTATCTAAATAGTCACTGAGAAACAGAAGACACTATAATTGAGTGTGGTTCAAAGGCATCTTTACCAGTAAGACTAGAAATCTGATCACAGATTTCTTCATTCACGGTTTACCAATGAATACTATAGACTTCAGAAAAGATCACAATGGAAACATCTATTCTAGTCAGACATGTACTTTGTTTCATATCTATGTTGTATAATCAATCTGAAAACTGACAATTTTTTTTAATTCTCTGGGTCCACATACACAGAGAGAGCCTGCGTGGTTGAGATGTTGGACAAGGAGCAAGAAGACCCAGAGCATACTCTTCTCTTAGGCATGGAAACCAACAGGGTGACCTTGGGCCAATCAATCCCTCTTAGCCCAAATCACTATCAGTCTCTGTAAGAAGCTAGTCACCTTCTGCAATGGCAGGTGCCATTCTGTGATTTGAACAGTGATACAGATATTATACACACACACAAACACACACAAACATACTTTTTAAAAAAATACTGAAGTCATGCAAGATCATCAAATCTCACAAGAATGCAAACTTTCACAGGATTTTGATGTTTTCACTGGAAATCTCACACTATTTTATGGAAGTGCCATGTCTATGAGGACATTCATCAACACACATTCCTGTTCTCTAAAGCAACTCAACAAAAATATGGGCCAAAATGCAGAATAAATACTATTTTGTCCTTACAAGACAAATTATGTTGTTTCACAATTCAGACATCATCACCACAGAAAAGACACATCCATATACTTCCTTGCTGTAAATTTCTTTCATATAGGCACTAAATTGAGGATTCCAATAAGCAATCTCTAATTACTGACATACTTAATTTTACACTAATATCAGGTGCTGAATATATCCAGGCTAAGCCAAATTGGGAATTTAGGAAACTGGCAATCCTCTTTGTGTTACACCTTCTTAGAATCTGGTTGTTCAAGCTGAATAGTAAAGTGAGCAATGTTTCTTTGTAAAATTCTCTCCCTCATTTCCCTCAATAGTACCTGCTTGATTATGGCCCACAACCTATTTTTTAAATGATGCTGTCTTTAACAAGAACTTCATCATTCCCAGAGGATGATTCAAAATACCCCACTAACCCCAAAGAAACAGATTATGGACAGCAGCTCTATATAGAAAGGCATGGTTTTGAGGCTTTATGCAGTATGCCATTAAGAAAAAGGCAAATGAAAAACTGTGGCTGACTTATGAGGTCCGCAAGATGCTGAAAGCACGGAATGTGGCTTTTAAATCTGGTGACATGCTGGCACTTAGAACAGCCAGAGCAAATCTGAAAAGTGCTGTAAAGGGTGCAAAGCAAACCCATTGCCAGAAAATACAGAACTTTCTTCAGGACCCGACAAACACCAGGCGAATGTGGCAAGGCATCTAGGCCATTACAAATTGCAAGGTGACTCCATCGAGATGCAAGGACAACACAGACTTCCTAAACAAACTGAATACATTTTTGGTAGATTTGAGGCATCAAACAGCACTCCTGCTAGGAAAGCTGTGCCCCATCCTGACGAGCAAGCACTAAGCTTTGATGTCACCCAGGGCTTTTTTTCTCATAGAACGCTCAGAATGGAGTTCCGGCACCTTTTTTGGATGGAACCTTGTAGGGTAGGCAAGGCAGGTTGTGTGACATGTGCGAGTTCCGGCACCTTTTTCTTTTACAAAAAAAGCCCTGATGTCACCTCTGTCCAGAAAACACTGCAGAAAGTTGACATTTGGAAAGCAGCAGGCCCAGATAACATCCCTGGATGTGTCCTTAGGGAATGTGCCGATGAGCTGGCCTGTGTTCTCACAGATATTTTCAATCCCTCATTGGAGCAGGCAGTGGTCCCATCATGCTTTAAGATGTCCATCATCTTGCCAGTGCCAAAAAAGTCCACAATTACAGGCCTCAATGATTACTGCCCACTTGCACTGACATCCACCATTATGAAATGCTTTGAGAAGCTGATAAAGGACATTATTTTATCCAGCCTCCTGCCAGTATTTGACCCACTTCAGTTTGCCTACTGACCAAATCGCTCTACGGGGGATGCTATTTCTTCCATTCTCCATCTGAGCTTGAAGCACTTAGAGAAAAGAAATACATGCATTTGTTGTCGGCTTCACTTCGGCATTTAACACAATCATTCCCCAGCATCCAGTAGACAAACTGGGCCTTTGAGGCTTAAACACTCCTTTGTGCAACTGGATTCTTGATTTTCTTACCAACAGGCCCCAATATGTAGGAGTTGGAACAAATGCCTCTAATACCATTTTCTTGAGCAGAGGTTCTCCTCAGGGCTGCGTCCTAAGTCTGCTGCTGTTCACCCTGTTGACCATGACTGTTCTGCTAGGTTTGCCACGAACCATATTGTGAAGTTTGCAGATGATACAACAGTAGTGGGCCTTATTCATGATGACAAGGTGGAAGCTTACCGCAAGGAGGTTGAGGGGTTGATGAACTGGTGTAAGGAAAACAGCCTAGTTTTAAATACCGGAAAACCAAAGAGATCATTGTCAATTTCAGAAAAGGCAGGCACAGCCACATTTCTCTGTGTATTAATGATTCACCTATGAAGAAGGTTACCAACTTCAAATTCCTGGGTGTGTAGCTAACGAGTAGGCTGGCTTGGCTGCTCAACAGTGAGAAATTGGTGAGGTGGGCACAGCAGCGCCTACACTTTCTGCCTTGCATGAGAAAAGCACATCTTCCTTCCCCTGTCCTGACTACTTTCTACTTGGGGATGATCAAGAGCATCCTGTCATACAGCATCACAGTCTGGTTTGGAAGCATCACTGCTTCAGACAGGAAGGCAGTGCAGAGAGTGGTGAGGATGGCCAAAAAGATCATTGGCAGTTCCCTACCTTCCATCCAGAACATAGCACAGAAGTGTTGCTTGAGCAGGGTCTGTAAGATTATTTGGGACACTACACATCCTCTTCACAACCTGTTTTCCTTGTTACCTTCTGGGAGGAGGCTTCGTGGTATCCGTAGCAGAACGTCCAGAATCAGCCATAGTTTCATTCCATACAGCATTAACCTTGTGAACTCTCAAGCTTCCCCCTTCCGTTATATATTCAAGATGGACAGTTTTTAATATTTATTTGTTATGTAATGTAGGGGTGTGGGTCTATACATATTTTGTATACAGTACAGTTAGGTGTGTGTCATGTATGTGTTTCACTTTGAGAGTGGGCAACTAAGTTTCATTTTTGATGTGTGCCATTGTGCCCACAGTAAAAAAATTACAATAAAGGTTATCTTCTTCTTCTACCCAGGGAAACTCAAGCAAGGATTTACTTTCCTATCATTCCACATTTCACTGCATCTAACTAATGTAAATAGCCATTCTGTAAATTCTTTATTAACACTCATTTACAATAATCAAACCAGAAGCCTTTACTTTCACAATTTTCAAGCTAGTATTTTACAGATATGCATGCCAAAACGAACAAATAGGGATACAGTGTACACACAAACACCCATATATCAACAGCATATATACAGATAACACTTTAAATTCTTTTCAGGCTTGACTTTCTATAGAGTTCTAAGCAGCTGCTTGCATATGTGTAACTTGTTGTCCAGAATGACAGCTGTATTTTCGCCTGTTTTGACATTGAGTCTGATTTGGGTGAATAACTCATATCCATTAAAGTGCTTTTACAACACTGAATGACTGCCAGAATACTTCCTGATCAATTTTAAAAGCCAGCTAGCTGTCATCATCTAATCGCAACAGCAGAAAACAAATCTCTGGGGAATAAAACAGGATTTTAAAGCATTTTTAAAAGCATGGCATTAATTTTGAAACCTACAGGTTATTTAAATAAGAATCCAAAGCTGCCGCAGGCATGTTGATGTAAAAAAGCAATGCTTTTAGCATTTTGAAAAATCAAAATACCTTTTAGTATGCAACCGTTCTAAACTATTTTTACTATTTACCTTTTTAAAAGCAAATTTCAACTCATACAATCTCCAGAGAATATTAGTATGTTTCCCATTAAACTCAGTTCTGTAGAACTTTTGTTCGAAAGGATCCCTAAATTCACAAACAGGAATGGAAAATGTAACAAAAACATAGATAGAGCTGTCAATGTGCAGTCATTGTATCTTACTAATGTGCAGCTGAGAAAAAAAACTTGATTCCAGCATGTTTAGATCCCCATTTCTTGAAAATACAGATCACCTATACTATAACTGTACATTTGAAATGAAATATGAAATGAAATAAATAGGAAGCAGAATGCATTAGTACAATTTTCAGCTAATAATTATCACGGAAATAAAAGGCTTGAGATACACAAATATCTTTAGTAACATGTAAGTAAAGTACATTATTTAATTTCGACATATTATTTTCAGATATGGCAGATTTCAACTAGCAGATATACAGTAAATGTAACTTCATCTTCTGAATCACGTAGCACATGAAGTGGAAGAGAGAGTACACTCAAACTGAATACTTCCTTTGTTCCAAGTTTGCTTATTCCATAATGAATATATAAGCTAGTAACTTTTTCCCTAAAAGTTACTTTAAAAGTCACCCATCCTTTGAGGGAATTATTGATTGATGATTTCTCTATTTTAAAGTTACAGTTTTAATGAATGAATTTAACAGTGTGTTTATTTCATCTGGATAATCAGCTTCTACAAATCAATACTGTAACAATTTTAAAAACATTTTAAATTTCCTTGATATACTTTTACACAAAGCTAATCATCTAAAACTAAAATTAGTCTAAACTGAAAAGGGCCATTTCTTTTGGTAAAGCATTTTGATTGAACAGTTTCATGATGATATTATTTGTTGATTTTAAGTTGCCACTATAATTTCCAGACTTCTCAGAATAATGGTAAAGTAATTCTCTGGTACTAGAGTCAACTATTTTGGGAGTTACATACAGTATATGAAAGAGAACAGGTTAAGGACAGTGGCATTATAGTACTGAATACCTGAGGAATTACAGGCTTCACAAGTATTCATGCAGACAATTTCAGAAAATTGTCCCACCTGGGTAGGATGAAAAACTAAGATCCTTTTCATATCATAGAAGATTAATTTCCAAATGTAATCTAGCACTTAGACTGGGAAAATGGAATTATTAAACTCCATCCTCCAAGCTCCCATTCTATTTTACATACCCAAAAGTGGCCGTCAATATTCTTCATTCCATGCTCGCTTAAGACCTTGTTAACATGGCTAAAAAATTCAGTAATGAAGCTTTGTTGACTGTCTTCTTAGCTGGAGCCACTTAGGAAAATGCCTTTTGATGCATTAACTACTAAGAAACTTAATTAGGAATGGAGGCAAGGAGAAAAAGAATATAATTTCTGTAATTTTAAATAAAATGTTATAAAGTTCCTTTTTCTGTCAAAGTTCCTACTCACCGGAAATGAAATTGAATAATCGTTATAATAGTAATAATCACCCAACCTTTATTTGTCTCTTGTAATCATCTTTTTTTCTTAAGTAAGTATTCTAATTTGATAGTGCAGGCAAAGACCTTTCTAATGTCCTTTCAATACCTCAAACAAAACAAAAAAGTCCAAAAATACAAAAAACATGACAGCCCTTCATCTTTTCAAGGGAAAACCATTTCTACTTTTACAGCTTATACTTACGGTTTCATTAACTTTGCACAAATATGTCTTACTGTTTTTAAGGGACACGCCCTCACGATAGGGCTTAGATTTGATCTTCAGTCTACTACAAAGACAACCTGAAATTGTCTTTATTTGAATATTAGCTACGTTTTTCCACCTGTCCTAAGACAAGCCTTGCAAAAATCTATGATACCTCAGTAATGTGGCTGGCCATGATGAAAGACACCATCTGTCTAGCTATTGTTAACTGTTTTAAGTCTTTGGGTTGTGCGCATTCTTTTGCCCTCTACCACTGTTCTCTAACAAGTTCATTTCAACCAATGGTACAGAGAATCTCTACACTCCATTGCATGGAGTGTATCAAGAAAAGGAGATAAGCCCAGATCACCCCAACGTCAATTAGCTATTTAATTTTCACTTGCCCATTGAGTCAGTGGGGATGTAAAATAGAAAAAAAGGATTGACAAAGCATCCAAACAAAAAAGAAGGAATACACTGATATAAGAATGATTGTGGAACAAGTATGCGATCATTATCAGTATTGGAACAATCAGGGGAAAAGAGGACATGAAAGAAAGAAGACTATGTAAAGTTGCTCTTCGGTTAATAAGGATCCATCACTAATTGGTCACACTATGACAGAGGTCCCCAACCTTTGGGGCACCACGGACCGGTTCTGTGGAGATTTTTCTGCGGACCAGAGAGGGCGTGGTTTTGTGGGCTCCCTGCATCCCGGGTTTTGCTTGATTATACGGCCAGGTTTCTGGCATAGCGCAGTCTGGGGCCAGTCCACGGACCAAGGGTTAGAGACCCCTGCACTATGAAAAATGCATATTAGTTAAATATAGTTTTTTATAGTTTTCCAAAATGAAAGGTGCAGGACTTATAGCCCTTTTTGATAGTGTCCAAAGATTACAGTATAATCCGACAGCAAAGTACCAAAAGCTGGTTCTAGTTTTTAGCCAATTTTCAGTTTGAGAATAAAGAAGAATAAAGAATAAAGAAGAATAAAGAAGACGGTATTGTAAACCTCTAACAGAAGCGTAAAAATAAATCTTTCCTATAAAAACAAAAACATCCCTATCCATTCTATTAAGGGGAAAAAATTACAAACATGTTCTCAAACCCTCCAATGATGACTTTTTGTTAATATAATACTTAGCTTATTTTTCCAGATTCAAAAACGTGTTTTTCTCTGCCCTAGGTATATAAAATCCTAGCCTCACTTTATTCTAGTATTTTAAATTGGAATTAACCTTATCAGTAAAGAAATTATATTTATGCACAGTATACACAAAAATAAATACAAATCAACTAATCCCTAGAGTTTATATATACTAGCTACCCTTCTGATGTATTCAAAGGGTGGGAGGAGAATAACGCAAGTTGTTAATTCCAACATGTTCCATTTTCTAGATTGTAACAGAAACTTTTCTTTCTTGTAAATGTCTTAGAATCTCTTATATGTCTTTTCCAAATTCACTTTCCCCAAAGAACCAGTAAACTACAAATAGTCTAATGCTTGCAAAAAGAATGCAGTTTGGTCTGTCTGTTCTATTCAAAGTAAATACTGATTTAATATTTAATAGTATTTAAATTTATATACAGCGTTCTCTGGGCAATTTACAATGTAGAAGCATTATTTGCATATTGCCCTCAGTCAACTGTGTCCTCATTTTACTGACCTTGGAAGGATGAAAGGCTGAGTCAATCTTGAGCCCCTCAGGGTCAAACTCCAGACTGTGGGCAGAGTTTGCCTGCAATACTGCACTTTAACCACTGTGCCACCTAGGCTCCTACAAAAAGGCCTACATTAATTGCAAAGTAAATCAGAATCCTGATATAATTTACTCAATAATCCTTAAGATCCAAATAATGTAATGGGTCTTCGTTTATTTAAACTTTTAAAGACTTTATACTTTTTAGTGAGGCATTTTCCTAGAAATAGGATGCAAAGAAAAGCATGGAATAATTGGAACTTGAAGAAGCAAACCAATTCTAATTCTAGAATGTATAGTAATGTGTTCTAACTGGCCTATATGAACTAGGCAGGCAATGTCTGGAAAGCCAAAAGATGAAAGCAAAAGGGCAGGGGGTTCTATATCCCTTTGCTGTCACCTAATGGTCATCTAGATTTTTGTAGCCCCAAACTGAAAGCAGTTTTAAGTTGGGTGTAGTTTTAAAAGCTTTAAAGCCTTTAATGATAGCACTGTGATGAGGAAAGGGTTTTTTTGTGTTATCTATTTTATCCAAACACAAAATTATTTGGCAACAGTGATAAGGCAGCAAGAACACAATGACTTTCCTTTAATAGCTCATTAAATCGCTGGTTGCCTGTGGAGGGAGACGTGCAGTTATGGTCAAACACCAAGTCCTATTATATAGCTGCAGCCTGGGCTGTCCTTGGGCTGGGTGGGGTTGAATCACTGCAAAGCAAACAAACATTTTAATCCTGGAAAATACAAATGCTTAGAGTCCATAAAGCTCTTAAGTAACTTTTAATTTCACAGCCTTAGAGAAGCTAATATTGCAGTGCACAAAAGGTCAGAGATAAAGAGGCCTACCAGGTGCTAGAATAAACATTTATGGTTTATAGAAGAGCAGTGCTTGGCACATCTGAAATTATTTACTCTAATGTACAAGCTGAGAGTGAAATTAATTTCATGCAGCTGTATTGAAAGGACCGTAGGGACATTACTAGCATCAGTAATATTTCTACCTCTGCTATGTGTCTAAGGTAACTTACCAGCTAGTGCACTTACATTAATATAGTAATCTTTAGCATATTTCCACACAGCTCAAGAAAATAAACTGCCCTAGAATTCATCGCAGAATCAAAAAGTCCTGAAAGAAGCAGATCAAATAATCATGTCCAACATTTCACAGTTGCACAACATTCTTCAGAGATATTTGGTTACAGAGATATTAATCAGATTAACACAAGAAACAGACAGGGTCTTTTCTGGGGGGATTTCAATGGGTGGCAACCTAGGGTCACCTAGATATCATTACTGGATGCTTTTAGGAACACTAAATACCTATTCATATTTTTTTTTAGATTTACTCAAAATGGTTTAATATTTTGTTCCAGATTTTAGTTGTGAAGTTTATGTTAAAGCTGTAGTTTGAATTGCTGATGTTGTATCTTTTATCTATTAATTTATTATTCCTCTGGCTGTAGTGGTACCAGTGGTTATTGGCACACTGGGTGTCATACCCAAACCATTTGGACAGCACTTAGAAAATCTGGGCATTAATAAAATTTCCATCTGCCAATTGCAAAAGGCCACGTTCCTTGGCTTCCCACATATACTATGCCAATACAACACCCTAGAATCTTGGGAAGAACTTGATGCATATGATGGTCAACACCAGCAAAAGAACTGCAGCTATGCCTTCACTTTGTTGTGTGTATAACAGTAATAATAATTCATATCAAATAAATAATATTACAATAAAAAATTGCAACAATATCTATTCCTGCGTTGTTTTTCTGCTCAGAGGATCCCATAGTGGTTTACAGTAGTCCTCCAAGAATGTCTTAAATAAAATGAACCGCAGAAACAGCAATACAAACAATTAAAAAATTTTATTTTAAAAAGTAAGTAATAGAAAGGCTTTAAATGGTCTAGCAAATAAGTTGCTATTATCCCATTAATATAGTAGTAAAGAGTAAGTATAAAATGTGTGGATTGGAAAAAGATTCATAAATGGTCCTCTGTTCCTGAAAAGGCTCTATACCTGGATACCACACTGAGAAAAAAAACAAGAGCCTTTCCAGATGAATTTACTGCATTAGTAAGGAAAGGAAAGCAAAGCAATATTTTACATACCTAAATCTAGAATACCTAGAATAACTAAAAAAGGCTTAATAGGAAATGGGTCAGTGATGCCCACTGGTCTTAATCCAGGTAAAGCCATAGGTAACATACCAAGAAGCCAGCTGAAAATAGGCTCTTCCTGGTAACTAGCAAAAATCAGGAATGTCCCAAATTATCAACCTGTTCTTTCAAAGAAAATGATAACTTCATCCAGTACACGCCAACTTCTTAATTCCTAGGCACAAGAAACATTTATCCACAGTACTTCTTTTTATCTGGCTTTAGCTTCGGTTACTGTCCTTCATTTTATCCCAGTCTCAAGAGTTTCTCTAAAGCACTCCTGTTTGTTTCCTCATTTAGGTGGATAGGAGAGACAGAGCTGTCCTATATTAAAGAACCTGAACAGCAAATCTCTGGACTTCCATTCCCAGTGACTTTATGTACAAATTGGACAGGAGAGGAGAAAAGGAAGAGAAATATGAAATTCCTAAATCCAGCACACCATGGAGAAAACACAAATATTCCATTCTGCTCTTTGCTGGTAGCCCTAGAGGTGATAATACTCCCTGAGTACTGAACTGAACCATTCCAATAATATTGCCATCATCAAAGGCTATTAATATTTAAAAAAACAATATAGATTTGTATATAGATTATGACCTTTTCCTGATAAAACAAAGCAGTTGTGACTATTTCTATGCGATTATGATATGCATGCCGATAATTGAGTTTCTTTTGAGAGTGCTTATACCTCTCCAGCAGCTTGTTCAAGAAAAAAATTTTTGGTTCATGTTACATCTTTATTTAAAGAAATGTACAGGAGAAGTTTGTATATACAGCATATGCAAATCAATGTGTCTATTTTAAATACACTGACTTTTGTGTACCCTCTCCCTACATGTTTACAATAGCTATCTGCAAAAGCACATCTGCTGTTTTGCAATGGAGATAAAGATCATTGTTGTACATCTCATGAATGTTATTACCCACATACATGGTTTAACTGTGAATAACTTATATATCTAATTCCATCTTCCATTCCTGATCTAACAATGATCTACACAAAGCTGATGCCTTTGGTTTTGTATTGAGAAAGTACCACCTCTGCAATCATCAACAGCACTGTGACAAATGCTCTGGTCCAATGTCAATATACATATATATATATATATATATATATATATATATATATATATATATATATATATATATATATATATATATATATATATTCATTTATACTAAGTGAAAATATGAGCCCCACGGACTGTTATTAAGGTAAAAAGGAAAGCTGAATTAAATTACAGAGAATACAACATTAATATGTATCTCAAGCATTAGCTACAACTAACTTATATAACCATGGTTTTCCAACAAATATTTAAGTTGCACTCTCATGAATGGAAAATATTCTCCTCAGTTAAGTTTGTTTACATTCTAGGAGATTGATTCACCCAATACAGTTAACATGGGATAAGTGAAAACCTCTTAAACACAGAGCATTTTTCATCAGTAAATTCATTCCTCTAAAAGGCAATGTCTTTCATCAGATACACATTTATGACGGTTTCATCACATAAATGAGTGAAAGAAATGAGTGGGTCTGCCTCACTCTAGATCAACAGATTGATCCACTACAATGATAAATATAATGCAGTGTTTAAATGCACTATGCTTTTATCACATTCAAAGTAATCAGTTAAGAGGTTTTCATATGCATAAGATGAGATGACAAGAATAAATTGCTCTTAACAACATACCCTTCTTAATTATTATTTATGATGAACTAATGCTTAGAAAAGTTCAATTAAAAAAAAAGTTTAGAGCTTCATCATATACAGTATCCATGCCTAAAAATGCATAGTGCAGCTTTAAAAACTGATTATAGACAATGTACAGACTTCAACTGAATTTTCTAAGAAAATTTCACCATTATCTTTTGCTCAAAAATGTATTTATAAAATTTAAATATATATTCTGACAGCATACTACAAGCATATATATTAAGTGATACATAGATGCTAAACACTATTGAATTCGTTTCCCAAAGAAGCTGACTAGAGAGTTTGTTGCAGAAATTATTTGATTCTTTACACAGCAAGTGTGTTACCTCTTACTACTATATGTTGGACTGTCTCTGAGACATAATCTGCACCTCAGGTCCTACCTAATAAGGTAAACCCCTGCTTCTATGGATCCAGTGCGTAGTCCCTGTTGTGCTGCTATAATCAAGGCTTCAGTGCTGTCTTAGTTCATCCCTTTCCAGTCACTGGTAGGATTTGGATTTCCCAATGTCTGCTAATAGGTACCACTTTAGTGGAAAGGTAACAGCGTTCCATGAGCCTTTGGCATATAGCCATGCTGATCGCATGACCACAGAAAATCTTTAAGACAATGCTGGCTGACACGACTGGACAGGGAAATCTTTTTGCTATCTTTTCTGGTACATCCCATACACGATCTTGTTTTTCCACGGTGCTTCGTCTGCTTGTTCTTCATTTCTATTGCTACCTCAGGCAATGAATGAATGAATGAATGAATGAATGAATGAATGAATGAATGAATGAATGAATGAATGAATTTAGCTGCCTTACAATTGTTTCCATCTTCCCAAGGAAGTGATAATTACAAATTCCACTCCAGCAACAGAGTCACCAGTGCACAGTTGTCTACAGGGTTAACTATTTCACTGAAGTTATTTAAGATGCAGGAGTGGATATACTGACATTAATATATACATTTGTATATACAGTAGTGGCCAAAATTGTAGAAACCTTTTGGGAAAAGTGTACAGTAGAAATGCCACCTTTGGTTAAGTTTCCACCAATTTTTCTTCTAACTTCTTTATAACTGTAGTCTTGTTCACTTAATAATACTATTTTACATCACTTTCTGGGCAACCAGTCAACTCTTTGCACCATTACTTTAATTTTATTACATTTTACAAGCTCACTAAATGAAAGACACAATTTTCCACAATTTTGGCTACTACTGTATGTATTTGATTTTTCACAGGAAATGCTCATTCTATTCTTATAGTCATTAAAGGACTCAGTAAAGTCTAATAAAATGAAAGATTATTTGTGGAAGAGATTTGCTGGTAAGAAAGGAAAGGAAAAAAAACTGAAGAAGAGTTTGAATTTATTTTTTCTGTTAACAGTTTTGAAAAATCATGATTTCTGTCTGGGATTGACCTCATCTGAGTGGTGCTAAGAAGCACAACAATTTAAAAAAAATTAGACACATATAGGCCAATCTGAATTATAATGCAAATAACCCTAAATTTGATAAAAAATGTAACATCAGCTTTTCCTTGTCCATGTATCATATTTCCCCACAAGCTGTAGATTATCCCACAGAGACAACAAATAAGCAGAATTTACCTTAATTCTCCATATGGGTTATTTCTTAACATTGAAATGTAGTTGGCTGTGACTGATGGACAGTCAAGTTGCAAGGAATGATTAGAGGAACTATTTCAAAAAAATTCAATGTTAAATCTGGAATGATGTTGGTGACTAAATATTCAAATTACTGTGAGCGGTTTTCTCCCAGCACATTTAAAATGAGGGCTATCAGTTTCTAAGTTCAGCAGCTGTCAATGCCATGGAATAGAAAGATGGTTAGTTACTTCTGATGGTCCCAATTCACACTGGGAGAGATACTAAATATCAAGTTTGGGGAATGTAAAATTTACATGGCAATGCTATTTCTCCATCAGAGCCAATTTGATCTAGTGGTTAAAGCAACAGAAGACTGAATACTAGTCCCATCTTGGGCATGAAAGCTGGCTGATTAAGTTTGGACCAGTCAATCTCTCTCAACCCATGATGTCAAGATTCTGGCAACAAACTGCTCATTCAATTCCTATTTCAACCAATGGTTCAACCTTCAGTTGATCTGGGGGGAAAAAGGAAGATTCTGCCCTTGCAGGGAGGGGGACACTAGGACAGATGTCCCTAACCTTTTGGGCACCAGAGACCGGTTACGTGGAGAGAGGTTTTTCTGCAGACCAGAGGGGGCGTGGTTTTGTGTGCATCCCGCAGATGGGGCTTTGCTTCTTTGTGCGGCCCGGTTGCTGGCATGCTGTGGCCCGGTACCAGTCCATGGACCGGAGGTTGGGGACCCCTGCACTAGAAAAATTATATTTCTCTAGCATCCTTAATATATATGTCTGTTTCCACATTCAAATTGCTAATCCAATATATTTCATTTATAGACATCCGGACTGAGTGGAATTTGATCAGGTCACTGATACTATATTCTCCTGTCCCTAGAAAATGTCTGCTGCCTTGGATATACATTTAAACAATTCTTCCTCTTTCTAAATTTCCCCATTGAAATATCTGGTGAACAATCTATTCAATAGCATTTTAGACTACCCAAGCAAAAGATAAAGCCCTTGCTTTTTCTGGCAAATTCGGTCCTCTGGTAGCTGAGAAATAAGCTTCTTTTTGAGGGCTTTTAATTTTTAAACTCAAATTTTGTCTTATAAGAAGACATGACACAGACTACTAATACCTTTATTAAATATTCTGTAATTTCAATACTCAAACTACTTAACTATTATATTTATATACTTTAAAGTACCTACTAGCAAGATTCAAATAAGAGCCTTGGTGGAGCAGTGGGCTAATGCCTCCTTAAGTAACACCAGCTGCCTGCAATTAGTGCAGGTTCGCATCCCACCAGGCTCAAGGTTGACTCAGCCTTCCATCCTTCCGAGGTAGGTAAAATGAGGACCCAGATTGTTGGGGGCAATAAGCTGACTTTGTAATAATGCCACTTGGGGGGGCGAAAGCCCTAATAAGCATTTATATACATAGAATGAAGGCTATTGCTAAGCACATTGATTTGTGCTTAGACTGTAAGCCGCCCTGAGTCTTCAGAGAAGGGCGGGATATAAATGGGATTAAAATTAAAATAATAATAATACAATACTAAAGTTGTTTTCCCCCTTCTGTTATTCTTCCTGTTGAATGTTCTTTTGCTATGCTTTTTTGTGTTTTTTGGAAGCTTTGGCTCTTCTATTTTCCAAATCTCAATTTGCACTATTTGTTACTGAAATATATTTAATGATATCTAACAATGTTACTTAAAACGACACTTCCCTGAGGTGCTTGGCAATCCCTAAGATCAACTAAGTCATAGGGTTGCCCCCAGCTAAACAGATTAAACAGCAGTGAAGCCAAACAAGGCTAAGAATAGTAAAGAATAAAAAACCTGTGTCAAGAATCAGCCACAGCCACAGGAAAAGAGTATTAAAAATGACACAAATATCCGTATTAATGTCATTCTAAACAGGAGATGCCAAATGCCATGCAGCTGTGTGAGATGTTTTGGATGGCTCTAATAAACAGATTTTCTTCTCCTTAAATCTTACAATTTCTTCCCTAAATTGTCCCCAAAAGTATTTTGGTACCAAGGATTAATTGCTGAAATGAGCTAGCTATCTACAGTCTAAAAATAAATTAATAAATATGTTTTCCTTCTAAATTTTCCCTATTTCTGATTGTGTAATGAGCAATTCTAACATTTTATCTATTTCTGAGTAAATCCAGAAGTACAGGCTGTCTATTGGTACTGGGCATAGAAGGACAACGAGAAGATCTGCTATGAAAGCTACGATCAGAGAAGCCTGGCTTGAGCCCATTCCAAGAAATTAATTTGGGTAAATGTCTCAGGATCCTCCCTAATTCACATGATAATAAGGGAGGGGAGCGTATTCAAACTTGCAAGATTCTGTTACTTTACCTGTGACAATAAAAGTAGTTCTAGACCTCTATGGCACTGGTTTCTTACTCGCGTCTACCTCTGTCGGAGAGGATAGAATGGTTAGAAATATCTTCCAAGGCAGGACAAGGAACAATGGGTTTCTATTACAAGAAAGCAGATTTTAGTTGGAATGGTAATAGTTGTTCAGCAAAAACACAGACTGCCTTGGGAGATGCCTACTTCACTAGAGGTCCTTAAGCAGACTTGCAGTTGTACATCATTTTTATCGAATATATAAGGGCACTTGTCTCCATAATAACTGTCGATGGCACACATTATTAAAAAATAGTTCAGAACAATATAAAACAAGAGAGTGATAAATGGCGAACAAGAATATGTTTAGCACCAAATATTCTCACAAGGGTCCCACCAGTTGAAGACCTGGAGAAAAGAACTATGTTTAATGTTGGTGTAGATGGTACATTCTACCATCTATTTCAAAAAGCTTTCCCATTCTATTACTGAAGTGAATATAAAATACCATATTTAGTATGCACACCCAGGTCAGGCACTAAAATTTAAAAACAAAGCCCATATCTCACTAGCATCATTTTTCTGAGTCAACATGGATGATGATACACTGATAACATAAGCTTCTTTTGCTGAGATCATCTCTCAGCCATTGAGTGCTTACAAGTGTATTAAAAAACATGTTTATTTTAAGAAAAAGAAAATGTCCCTATTAATATATTGCTCAGTTCTGAAAGGCAGAAGCTGTTCTGGTATCTATTCAGATTAGAACAAGACTACAGTTAGATACTTACATCTTTCGATATTCAGAGCACAGTATATACTTCATTGAAAATGGAAGTTTTGCCCCTTGGAAAAAACACAATTGACATGATAACAGCTGCAAGAAGGGGGTGGGAAGAGTTTTTCCCACTGAGAATTCCAAAAGCCAGCAGCTGTCTGATACTGGCTCGGATCCAGAAAATCACAGAAAGAATTTCTCTCTCCTTCAATGCAACACCCCCCCCAGAAAGCTTCTTCAGAAACTTTGAGGAACCTACTGAAATTTAGGGTGGCTTAATAGGGATTAAAATCTTACCAAACCACAAGAGGATAACTTTCTTATGAAAGACACTTATTCCCAATTTTAGATTTAGATGTTATGTATTTTTATTTGAATTCACATATCCTGAAGCCTGAAACATAAAAAAAATATTTCAAAGAAACATTTCTAAATGTACTAATCAGATCCTAGAGGCGGCCATATGAACCAGATTTAATTTTCAATGTTACTATGCATTTTAGCATATTATTTTAAATAATACAATTCAGTATTCATATTGCAACTCAATTCTGCTTTCTGAATTAATCAAACAGCAGCAGAAATCTCAGGTTTTAGGCATTGAACATAATCCATTGAGAATTATTTCATAAAAACCACAGCATGGAAATTCTGAACAAAAATTATGTTCTTCAATAGTAACAAATGTATTACTATTAAATGTGCTAAGAATGTTCTGGAATGAACAATAAATCCTCCATAATTAACTATTTTAATTCCTACAGAAATAAGATTTTGCAAGGAAAATTTCAGCGAATATAAGGTGTAACACTAGCACAGATGTGGGATAAGTGTCTTTGGTTAACATTTCAACTTTCACTTCCAAACTAATATGTGAATTAAAAATTATTTCTCATTTGCACCTCTCTAAATTCTGTAAGGCAAATTTCCAAATATTTGTAGAAAAACACACTAGTAGTGAAAACTACAAAACTATAAACTATACTGCAAACTATAAAATGCAGCATAATAAAACCAGCTTATAAAATGACCAATCCAAGAAAAAAAGGGGGCACATAAAAATCGGGAGAAAACAAAGACAATATTTGAGGAAAGACTAAAACTGACAAATGCTGGTTATAGAATTTAAATTATTTATTTACTGTGTATGTTTTAGAAACTGCCTCATTCCAAAAGATGCAAAATTCAAGAAAATTTTTTTAAAAAGCTTGAATGTGCCTATAAAAAGTATAGACTAGAAGATTTCATGAATTATGAACATGATTGTAGGCATTAACTGCACATAACATATAATTCAGAAAGAAAGCAAAAGCATACCAAAAAAAACATGTATCCTGACTCACACGTTTTAGAAAGAAACCTCAGGAAAAAGAAATTAAGCCATTCCCACCCAAAGACACATGTAGACAGTTGTATTACTACATTCTGAGTAATAAACTGTATTACTTATCATGAAATGGTAGCAAATTTTGGTGATTTAGCTTTAGATTTATTTTTTGAAGACATTTTGTTTTTCTGCCAGGGACGCAGAAAACTTTTTGTTTCCCATTACCACAACAACCTGCCCAATGTTTGGTATTAAGAATTTTGACTTCAGGGTGTGTCTGAAAACAAAAAAAGAACATCCTACTCCTCTTGGGGGAAAAGTAATTTGGGCACTCCTGATCATTTCCTGCCTCTGTACTTCTTCCATTTTTTTCAGATATGAAATATAAAATAAGCCAACAAAACAGTCTTATCCAAAGAAACCTGCAGTTTTAAGAGTGTGATTTCCCTCCTCCCACAATACACTCTTCTGGGTGTATTGTTAATTTTAATTATGCATTGTAGAAATAAATATCTAAGTGGCAAAGACGGTATCAGCAGGCAGACAGCAAGCAGGCAGAGCAGCAGGAGGGGAACAACACTTGTACACCTGTTCCACTCACTTTGAGAAAATAAGGCAGTCAGGAAAGTGTGGCAGTTTCTGAATGACATACGCTTCTTATCACTCAATTTAACTTCTCTGAGTTTGCCTTTCTAAAGGAAAGACAAAGATAAGAAAGAAAAATGGCTGCACAAATTCCTAAATATTCATGGCTTTTGAACATCCACATAACCAGTTATCAAAAGACCAGCACACTGAAACAACCTTCTTCTCCACATGCTCTCCACATCTCTGATACTCAAGTATGAAAATATTAAGAAGTGTTTTTATTGAAAAACTCATTTTAAAGGGATGTGTTGTCCAAATGTGCTATGACACACCTTTTTTTTAAAATCAGGTCAATAGACATTGCACAAGATTGTTTCTCTAATTTCCCACAACTGTTTTTTAAGGTTCACAAATATTCCTCTCCTACAATGTATTATTTAGAAATACTATTTATCTCCAAAGACAGTTAATTGCAGATCTTAGGAGACTTACAATGAAGTAATGATTACAGGATATAAGTTTATTGAAGGATGATTTGTTTCTTCAAAACTAGCTACTTTGGTCCACAAATAAACCTCTGCTGCATCCAGGATGGAGAACAATGGATAACTTTGCCATAGCCTAGCCCAGTAAACTACCTGTTGCTACATTTCATGAAATATTCTATGTATTTCATTGGATCACATTAACTTTTAAGAACTTCATAAAGTTATCTATGAACATCATGCACATTCTATGGGCCAACTGCTTACTCTGATAGGATAGAACTATTAAATTTGGCTATGCTGCAGATTTCATAGAGGAGATAAGGAAATAAGAAAATAAAGACAAAATAAATGAACAAAGTTACAGCTTCTCAATCATCAAATTTTGTCACAATGAAACTGTTTCTCCACCTACCAAAGGGATAATAAATACGGTAATCTTTTTTTTCTTATCTTGGAAGACAAGAGATTCTTTTACTCCTAATAAAAACTGCTAAGTCAGCAAGCAAAGGGAGGTGACAGATATGTAAGTGAGTTGTTGACTATGGATGAATGCATGTGTGGGGAAGAATATTGTTTCCATGTGTAAATGTGTATCTAGTTAAATCAAATCTTTATTAAGGTAAAAAAAACAGCAAAAGAAGGTAGGAGTACAATTACATAAAGAGTAAAAAATAATGAAAAGTTAAAAGATATAAAACAAAATTATATACAAAAGCAAAAGTCTAAAAAGATCTAAAAGGGGAGTGCACATTAGATGGGTGTAGAGAAGCTTAAAAGGTAGTACATAGCAGACTAAATGTATCTGTCAGGACCCACCCCAATCCACGTCTAGGAAAACAAAAACTCTTGGATTCAGTTCTAGTCCAAAAGGAATTTTTACTAGGACATGTTTGGTTGTGGAAATACAAGACAGGATCTGGTATTGTTTTACAGATTGAAACTTTATAAAGAGTTCCCGGTTCAACCCCGCTTCCCTCAACCCCATTTGGTCAGCCCCCCATCATTTACTTCGTGTCATCCCTTTTGTGGGAAAAAGGGAACTTCAAATCTTTACGGTTATTGCCTTCTTCCTTTACAGATTCAAATGGAGACACAGGCCAGATGCCTTCTTCCCTACCCCTCCCCTTTGTTCCCCCAGTTCAAAAGGTTTCCCTTGGTCTTTGAAATATCCTAAGGCAGGCTGAATTTACATCCGCTCCTCCTTCCTCGGGAGATGGCAGAATCCGGGGGGGGGGGAAATGTTTTAAACATACATTTATTAATGTGATATAAATGGATTCTGACAGTATCACAATACAGAGCATTCTAGAATGATGAACTAGATGCTCATTAAAACTAATTTTTGGCACCAGATGGATTGTAAGGGTTGCTATGCAGAATCTGGCAACATTATATGTTATAACAAGGTTAGTATCAGAGAATAGCAAGGAGGTGTAGCATTATCCTGTGTGTCCTAGGTATTTCTTATTTTAGAATACAATAACAGTGAAATGAGAGTAGTATGAGTGTCTCTATAATAAAGGCACTGCAGAAGTACATACTCTGCTGTTTCTGTGTGTCCAGAGTCACAGGATCACAAAGTTACAGGAATGTTATGTCTATAATGAAATAACTGGAGAAAAATATTTGTTTTGTGTGTGTATGTATGTGCATACAGTCCCAGCTGCTGCACCACAAAACAAGATGTGACACTTAACCCAAAGGACTTGGCTGTTTCTGTTGTTATTCTTCTGAAAGAGCCCTCACAGGCCTGGGTCAATTTAAGAACTTTCTTCCTGCATCCAAATTAGTAGCAAATCAAATAAAAAGAATCCTAGAAGAAACAGATTATAATGATAATTGAAATCCTTTTCTGTCATGCTTCAGGCCTGGACATGGGACGTCAGCACCAGTTACTCGGGTGGACAACATGTGTTTAAACCTTGATGAGGAGTACACCTTTCAAGGTCCTATTGGACTTCTCAATAGTATTAAAGACCATTGACTATGGTATCCTTCCAACACCTGCAAAAAAGGGAGCTGGGACAGCATATTAAAATGGTTCTTTTCCTGTATGAATGCATAGAATAGAATAGAATAATAGAATAATAACTTCATTGTCACTTTGAATGTACACTAATCAGCATACACTAAAATGAAATTTCATTGCATACAGCTCTCAGAGGGTCACCACCTCCAATATACAGTACATACATAAATATGACAAAAATGAATAAATAAGTAAATAAAGAATTATGCATAAACTCACATATATGACACAGAGAAGCAACAGTCAAGTTCGGGTTACGGATACATGTGCATTGTGAGAAAAATGAATCTTACTAGTTTACCAGACGCATGGCATAGGGAACAAAGCCAGTGGTGGGATTCAGCCAGTTCACACCATTTCGGCAGAACCGGTAGCTAATTTTTTGTTGCCCAGGCTCAGAATGGACTTCCAGAAGTGGCATCCACACAGAGAATTGGTTGTTCACATATTTGAATCCCACCACTGAACAAGACTATTACGGGTAGTCGGATAGTTACAATCACGGTCATTGGGGAGATAATACACAAGCATTTCAGTTTGGACTTCAAAACAGTTTGATGTGCTCTCCAATATTGTTTAACATAAACACGAAATTACAGGAAGAGATCATCTTTAGTTCAGAATGAATTGTCATGAGCTATATAGGCTCGGCGAGGATTTCACAGAAATCTGAACTGGTGCCTGGAGACTTTGAGAATCTAGATGGGGCAATGCAAACTTTGATTAAATCCCAACCATCAGGCAATAAGTAATGTTGGAGGGAATACAAATTGATTTAGGTTTCTGCTGAAACTGCAAGTGGAAACATGGACAACAGGGTTTTCACTCAGCTTCAACCAGTGCTCCAATTACAACTACAGGCAATTTTGACTTACAACCATTTATTTAGAGATCGTTTAAAATTATAATGGTACTGAAAAAAAATGACATGACCGTTTTTCACACTTACAACTGTTGCAGCATGCCCATGATCACATGATCAAAATTCAGGTGCTTGGCAACTGGCATGTATTTATTGTATTTATTTGTCAGCTTCTGACAAAGCCAATGGGGAAAGCCATATTTGCTTAATGACCACATGATTCACTTAATAACTGCAATGATTCCCTTAATGACTGTAGCAAACAGGTCGTAAGATGGGGCAAAACTCATTTAATAGCTGCCTCATTTAGCAACAGAATTTTCAGGCTCACTTGTGGTCATAAGTCAAGGACAACCGGTATACTAGGACCAGGGTTCTCTGGGAACAGCAACTAGTGCATTGATTGCAGCTTCATTGGACTACTGTAGTATCAATTTTGGAGATGATCTAGAAGATCCAACTAGTGCAAAGCATGCAGCTAGATTACTGGAAGATCAATCTCCTACTGCTGCACTGATTACCATTAGGCTTTAAGCCCAATACAAAGTGATTATTTATCTTTAAAGCTTTAGATAAACAAAGCTTCAGGATACATTAGACTAATTTAGTCTGATTCTCTATATAAGACATTTAAAGAGAGTCTATTGAGGCAATCCTCATTCAGAATCTCACAGGTTGAGGGCCAGATTTCATTTTACAGTGCATTATAAACATTGTGAAACAAAGTATTTAAAATAAATTCATGGCATTATGGAAGATATACATTTCAAATGTCTGAATTATAGAATAAAACAGATTCAGTAAACATGTGCACACACATTGCCTTATACAGACACTTCTATTTAAAATGTTTCTTTCCTACCTATACAAATTAGACTATTAAACCAGGAGACCAACCTTTATTCCTACCCTTAGGCACAAAGTCAGCTGAGTGGTTGTGGGCCTTCTCTCAGCCCTAGGAAGGAACCAATGGCAAACCACTTCCAAAGAACCTTGCCAAGAAAACTGAAGGACATCTAGGGATCATAAAGTGACTTAGAAGGCAGCAAAAAACCCAACTATTTTGGGTGTAGGCACTGAATACACAGAATGTAATATGTATTTATAGATTAATGAATGCATTATCTGTATTGTAGTCATTCACCAAATTTAAGCATAGTTTTATGACCAAAATTATAGAATGCTGAGACAGCAATGCAGCTAAACAAAGGTACACAGCAAAAAGAAAGCAAATTAAATTGACTGAAATATGCTAGATATAAGGTGTATAAAACAATTAAAACTTTAGAAATATTTTACTATTAAATGAAGGCAATCCTACATTCCTATGTAAGAGCCTCCTGAAAAATTCTAGCAGTAAATGGCAACACCTTAGAACAGATCACCTTATTTCAGTATTTTGGGATTTCCTTTTCACTATCAACAGCCTGAAAAGATCAGGTAAGTGTATGTCTTGTGGCAGCTAAGAAAGTCCAAACAATGCAGATGTCATTTCCATTTGGCAACAAAATATAGTAATTTTAGGGTAATTTTTACACATTGAAATTATTACATTCTTACTAATTTAAACCATGTTTTTATTTTGAATACTAATCTAGGTGATTCTAACCCTAACCTACTTCAGTATTCTGCCAAGGACTTGAAGATCCATGATCAAGGCAATATTTAAATAAATAATACAAGAAATTGAGTCCCCTATATGTTGGAAGGTGAGCAACTGGAGAAAACCAGAAGGGAAATATGGGGAGAATTGATGCTTATTACTATATGTGGCTCCTATGACTAGAGGCAAAAGGAACAGATAGATATGCAAATGCTGCAGATATGCATATCACTGATACATGGAGTATTAGAACCATGAACCAAGGCAAACATGAAGCTTTAAGAATGAAAATGTCATGATTGAACATTGATATTCTAGGAATCAATGAACTGAAATGGACTGTGTAATGAGTTATTTTGCAAACCAGTAATATAAAATTTCCTTCAAAAAAGAAACTCTTAAAAATAGAATAGCTGTAATTGTTAAGAAAAGAGTGTTAAAGTTAAGTGCTTGGGTAAAATCCCCAAAATGACAGAATTATTCATGTTCAAATTTAAAGCTAGCCAATCACTATTATGGTGGTCCAAGACTACATGCCAGCCACAAATGTGGAGGAAATAAAATCTGAAGAACTAACTCAACCTTGTATTCACACACACATACTCACAAATGCACGCTATCATACTAATTATAAAACACTGGAATGCTAAATTTAGAAGTAAATTAGATTCTGAAGCAATGGCAAACTTTGGTCTTGGTACAAAATGAAGAAAGCAAACCGACAAAGTTCTGGCAAAATTAAATGTTTATAGAAAATATCTTCTTCCAAAAACCTAAATTACAACTTATATACTATCATCACTGGCTGTACAGCACCAATATTAAATTAACTATTGCAAGCAAAGGCAGGAAAGCTTTATTTGATCTGCAAAATCACAAAAAGCTTCTGTGCTTACTGCAGCTCATATGATAAAACTTCTACTTGTACAAATATAAATGAAACTTAAGAGAAAACAAAATCCTTGAACCAACATGATAAAATCTCAAGAATGTTCCAATGGTTACAGGGTAAAGATAAAAAAACTATATTGAAAATGATTTGATTTGATGAATAGAGTGCCTGAAGTATTCTGGGCTGAAATTGTTATGATAGCATTAGAGAAGGAGAAAGTAATCCCAAATGAAAAAAAGCAAAATAAGATAAAATAGCTGTTGAACTGAAAGAACGAGAGAATTCTTTACAAATATTTCAGAAATCAAGGAAACCTTTCATGCAAAAACAGATTAGACAAAAAAAGGCAAAAATCTTCGGAAGAAAAAAATACATAAAGATATGGCATTAAAACATGAAAGAACTATACAAAAGAATTCCCAAATAAATGATATATACAAGTTTGATCATCGAACTAGAGCCAAACATTATGTAAAATGAACTTACCGTAAATGGACCTTGGAAAATATTGGTAACAACGTAACTACAGAACCTGATGAAATACCAATAGAACTTTTATAATCTTACAAGAAGATAAACTTAAAGTGCTTCATATGGTTTGTGAGCAATTTTAGAAAACACATCAGTGGTCAAGGAACCGCAAAAGATCAATTTATATTTTAAATACCAAAAACTCAGTATCAAAGAATGCTCAAACTGCATTCACCTTATATCCTAGCATTATAATATTCAGGATTTTGCAACCCAGTCTTCAATAATACAAGGAATGAGAACTATTTGGTGTTCAAGATGGATTCAGAAGAAGCAAATACCTGTAATCACATTTGTAATACCCTATGAGTAATTGAAAAAAGAAATGAGTACCAGAAAGTTATCTATTTTTGCCTATTGGTTATACAAATGCTTTTTGACAGTGTAGATTACAACTAATTATAGATAGTAAGATCATGGAATAATAATAATAATAATAATAATAATAATAATAATAATAAGAAGAAGAAGAAGAAGAAGAAGAAGAAGAAGAAGAAGAAGAAGAAGAAGAAGAAGAAGAAGAAGAAGAAGCAGTAGTAGTAGTAGTAGTAGTAGTAGTTGGAAGGGACCTCAGAGATCATCTAGTCCAACCCCCTGCTCAGGCAGGAAACCCTATACCATTTCGCACAAATGGCTGTCCAGTCTCTTCTTAAAAATTTCCAGTGTTGCAGCATTCACCGCTTCTGGAGGCAGGTTGTTCCACTGGTTAATTGTTCTAACAGTCAGGAAGTTTTTCCTTAATTCTAGGTTGCTTCTCTCCTTATTAGATTCCATCCGTTGCTTCTTGTCCTGCCTTCAGGCGCTTTGGAGAATAGCTTGACTCCCTCTTCTTTGTGGCAGCTCCTGAGATATTGGAACACTGCTATCATGTCCCCCCTCATCCTTCTCTTCATTAAACTAGACATACCCAATTCCAACAACCATTCCTTATATGTTTTAACCTCCAGTCCCCTAATCATTTTTGTTGCTCTTCTCTGTACTCTTTCTAGAGTCTCAACATCTTTTCTACATCGTGGTGACCAAAACCAGGTGCAGTATTCCAAGTGTGCCCTTACCAAGCCATTCTAAAGTGGTATTAATACTTCACGTGATCTTGATTCTATCCCTCTGTTAATGTTGGCTTTTTTACAAGCTGCAGCACACTGCTGGCTCATATCGAAGTGATTGTCCACTAGGACTCAGAGATCCCTCTCACAGTTACTACTATTGAGCAAGGTACCACCTATACTATACCTGTGCATTTGTTTTTTCTTGTATAAGTGTAGAACCTTACATTTTTCACCACTGGATTTCATTTTGTTAGATAGCGCTCAGTGTTCAAGTCTGTCCAGATCCTCCTGTATCTTAAGCCTATCTTCTGGAGTGTTGGCTATTCCTGCCAGCTTGGTGTCGTCTGCAAATTTGATGAGTTAACCATCTATCCCCTCGTCCAAACCGCTGATGATGTTGAAGAGCACTGGGCCTAGAACAGAGCCCTGGGCACCTCACTACGCACTTCCATCCATGTAGATGCAGTTCCATTGAGGACCACATGCTGAGTACAGCCAGTCAGCCAGCTATGAATCCATCTGGTGGTGATGCTGTCTAACCCACATTTTTCTATCTTATCAAGTAGAAGGTTGTGATCTACTTTATCAAATGCCTTACTGAAGTCCAAGTAAATTATATCCACAGCATTCCTCTGATCCACTAATTTTGTCACTTGGTCAAAGAATGCAATAAGATTTGTCTGGCATGATCTGTTTTTCACAAACCCGTGTTGGCTTTTAGTAATGACTTTCTTTGCCTCTAGGTGCTCGCTGATTCGTTGTTTGAATATCTTTTACAGAATCTTCCCAGATATTGAGGTCAGGCTGATAGGTCTGTAGTTTCCTGGATCCATTTTTTTCCCTTTTTTGAAGATGGGAACTACTTCAGCTCTTTTCCAGGCCTCTGATAAGTTTCCAAGTGCTCCAGGATCTTTGAAAAATATAGTTTAGTGGTTCTGGGATCACATCTGCCAGTTCCTTGAGAAACTTGGGTTGTAATCCATCTGGTCCTGGTGATTTAAACTCATCTAGGCTGGACAGGTGCTCACTTACCATTTTCTTGCCTATCTTTACTTGTGTTTCTATTCTGTTTTTATGGCACTGTTTTGATAGGTTGGACTGTTTTTTTCCCCCCTTTGTGTAAAGACAGATGCAAAAAGCGAGTTTAATAATTCTGCTTTCTCCCTGTTGCTTGTCACCTTCTTGCCACTTTCCCCCACTAATGGACCAATCATTTCCTTAACTTTTTTCTTTTTTTTTTTTTACATGTTGAAAGCAGCTTTTTTATTATTTTTGATTTGGTCACAAGCCTTAGTTCATTTTGAGCCTTAGCTTTCCTCACTTCATCTTTGCAGGTTCGGGCTATTTGCTGATATTCTGCCTTAGTCATGTGCCCCTCTTTCCACTTTTTATACTTGTCCTTTTTATCTTTCAATTTATCAGAGAGTTCTTTATGCAGCCATGCTGGTTTCTTTTGAGAGCTGTTATTTTTCTTCTTTGTTGGTATTGTGCTAGACTGGGCTTTTATTATCTCACTTTTCAAAATTTCCCAAGATTTTTGAGTTGTTTTCTCCTTGAGGATTCTCATCCTTCCCAAGCCATCTCTAAGTTTATTGAAATTAGCTCTCTTAAAATCCAAGACTTTAGTTTGACTGTGTTCTATTGCTTGTGCTTCCATAATGTTGAATTCCAATATTGCATGATCACTTCCCCCTAAGGTTCCTGTGGCTTTAACAGCTTCTATCACTTCATCTCTGTTAGTGAGAATTAGATCCAATCTGGCTAATCCCCTAGTTCCCTTCTCTACTTTTTGGGGGACAAAGTTGTGTGCTAGGTTTGTCAGGAATATGTTTGATCTTCCACTTGGTGTAGAATTTGTCTCCCAGTTGATGTCAGGGTAATTAAAGTCCCCCGTTACTATTGTGATGTGCTTCCTACATACCTTAGTTAGCTGACTAGCAAAAAGTTCATCTATTTCCTCTGTTTGGTTGGGTGACCTATACTATACACCTATGGCAATGTCATTTCCCCCCTTTTATATTGACCCAAATGCATTCAATTTGACTCATCTATCTGTTTAGAATAGAATACAAAGCAAAGCAAAAAAGGGAACAAAAATGGCCACCTTATTTAATGTATACAAAGAATGTGACATAAGAAATTCTGCACTAGAAAAAATAGTTGCTGTAGTTAAAGATACTGAAAGAATGCTCAAGACATTTTGAAGATATTGTTTTTATTTAACTCTGCTTACAGGAAAAAATATAGAAGTGAAGCCATTATTCAAATTAAAAATATTAAGATTGTGTAATCAGACAATGCCATCTTGATGAAAAAAGGCAAAAAGCTGAAGTAATAATAGACATGACCTTCCTAAACTGAAAAATTTACATTGGAGGTAACTAACTGTAGCCCTGAAAAAATACTGTAAGCTAGACATCAGCAGTACAAATTGTCAAGGTTACGATTTTCCTAGTTGTTACATGTGGTCATAAAAGGTGAACCATTAGAAAAACTGAAAAAAGAAAAAGTTAAGGCTGTAAATGTTGGTACTGGAGAAAATTGTTGATAATACTTTGGACCACAAGAGGAACAAATAATTCAATACTATATGAAGTAAAACTGTACTGCCTATTGGAAGCACTAAGCTAAAGCTTAAATGTTTTATGTTTTTGATACAAAGCAAAAGTCATTGAGAAAACTCTAGTGCTTAGAAAAATTGAAAACAATGTAAAAAGAAGCCAAAAGAAAATAAGGTAACTAGACTCTGTCACTATTGACGCAACCATGAAATTACAAGAAACAGTTAATAATCCTAGAAAAATGGTGTCTATAACACCATGAAGAATCAAATCTAAATAATGAATAACAACAATATATTCGAGTAGAAATCTTATCAATAGAATTCTTCAGATTTGGATTCAGACAATCCATGCTGTCTCACTCCTAGACCACATTTACTAATCTCAAAACAAACTACATAATTACATAACTTTCAAGCAGTGGTGTTCCTATGGGAGCCCCCTAAAATACACCCTGAACAAATTAGAACAGCTACTGTATTCAACATATTTTTTTATTTTTTTTAATTAAGATAAATATCAACAAAACATCAGAGATAAAAAAAACAAGTAATAAAAAGGCAGAAAAGTACATTTATACATAAACACATTTAAATTTACAGAAAAATACAAAATTTCAAACATGCATATTCAGTGTTTCCAATCAGGAAAATCTATTTCCAATCCTAAATTAACTAACATAAAGTAAACTAGTAATTAGTATAAAAATAGCTACTGCTAAATTCAAATGAATTTCTGTTAAATTCAAATGAATTAATGGTATGTATTAAACACTAATAATAAAATAATAGTATAAAGAAGTGCTTAACTATGATTTAATAATGTTATAAATCAGAAATACTTTGTTTCTTATCCTTCTGTATTCGCCAAATAATTTCAGAGAGAAAAATGTCAATGATTATGAATCTGTGTACATAAATGAATTGACTTCTTGATTGTGTACAAAAAAAAATCAGTGCAGAAAGATCAGCAATATTTGGGGAAATGCAGGACATGTTTTCTTTTTTTTTCTCAATGTACGGAATATTTCATGCCTTCGCTTCCTCTAAGTCATATACAGGGATTTCTGGAAAGTGTTTAATCATTTTATTTCGTTTAGACATTTGTAGATTCAGATCCTTCCATATAGCAGAACAACCTTTTATTTAGTTACTGTGATATGAAATATTCCTTCTTACAAATGTGAAATAACAAAATTGTTATATTATATTCAGGTTTTGCTTTCAGATTTACTTTTGAATTAAAAACATTATTTTAAACAAGCACTACTTTCAGCATGCTTCATTGTGGAGAACATTCCTTTATTCTGATGTCATGCTTAAGGCTTTTCTTCTCAGAAGACATCTTTTGTAGTTACAATCAAGAGGCACAAAAAGAGATTTCAGAGCAAAGAAGGGATTATAAAGGCCCAATTTATTCAAGTTTTCGTTTGAGGTATACGGAGGGGAAATTATTTTTAGGTGTGATTGGTTAATGTAGTCCAATTATAAGTAAATACTTCCTCCCGGTTTTAAAGGCAATGTGAACATTTTCACACACTAGTTGGATTTTAAATTCTTTGTATTATTGTACTGTATCACAGGAAAGTCAGCTATAGTTTCATGAAAGACGTTTTCATTAATGACTGGCATCTTCTCAATAGCAGAGGCCCAGGCACACCACTCTCTTCCAAGCAAACCTTTTTTTATTCTTGAACAGTACTGCATTCATAACTTATTTTCAGCACTGCAAGACAGCACCACAAAAAAACTGCTTAATATTAACAGCTTATATAATTGAAAACTCTGGTATTTGGCCTAGGTGGATAAATACCTTATGCACATACCTCAAATCTAATTATCTTTACTATACATGCTTATTTCCAGAATCAGATTTTATCTTATCTAACATTTTTTTCTAATATTAAATGCTTTAAATGACACACATTAATTTTTCTGCACAGGTAAGAACATATATTGAAATTTCAGTAAGAAAATAAAAACAGCAACATGATACTATGACACTGTGTTCCATTGCTCCAGGGTCTTGGTTATTAAATTAGCATTATCCATGACCCTAGCACATCTAAACCAGAAGCTTGTTAGAACACTTCTTGAGTAAGCTGTTATTATGTTCTCACTATTGAGAAAGAAAATAATAATTTATCTCAATCAGTAACTGTGAAAATAAAAATATATGACACTTAAAGCTATAAAAACACTAATACTCATTATTTGATGACAGATGTTCTAAAGATTCTAGATATTATAAAGAGTCCCTAGCGGAGGTCCGGAGACCTGCCGACGTTTGGGGAGGTTTGGGCACCTCCCCAAACCTCCCCAAACGTCGGCAGGTCTCCGGATCTCCGTGCCCTGCCTGCCTGCTTCTTTCCGCTGCGGAAAGAAGCAGGCAGGCAGGGCGCGGAGGTCCGGAGACCTGCCGACGTTTGGGGAGGTTTGGGGAGGTGCGCGCGCACCTCCCCAAACCTCCCCAAACTTCGGCAGGTCTCCGGACGGCGGTGGCTTGGGAGAGGTGCGCGCGATCCCGGAAGCACCAAAGCCTCGGCTGCGCACAAGTCCTCGGTAAGTTTTTTTGTTGACTGGAGTATAAGCCTAAGTGGAATTTTTCAGCCCAAAAAGTGGGCTGAAAAATTCGGCTTATACTCAAGTATATACGGTACCTTTCTTTTATTCTTCAATTTACAGCTTTCACAGCCAAGCTACTGGGAAAAAATATTGCTTTAACTATTCTTAACTTTTTACTCATAGAAATATTTGTATGTCTTCCTCCCTAACATTAATCCCAATACAGTTGTTTTTTCTTAATAATTAAGTTATTTACCATTTAGTGCTTCATAAAGGTAAAGGTAAAGGTTCCCCCGCACATGCATGCTAGTTGTTTCCGACTCTAGGGGCCGGTGCTCATCTCCGTTTCAAAGCCGAAGAGCCAGCGCTTGTCCAAGGACGTCTGCAAATTCACTTAGCACACTACTTTGTCTTTATATTTAACTTTAACCCAGATTTTTCACTCCCCTATTATACTTTCATGAGATTTTTTTTCCAAAATTGCCTTTATTTTCAGCTTAGCAAATAATACTGTCAACATATCTATAACTATTAGTGTACCAATCTCTAATATGGATTCCAGCTGTCCCCTTTTTTCAGTCCTGCTATTCTTACATTTGGTTAAACCAATATGAGAACAATGTGACCTTTATTTTATTCCCTTTCTTATTATACATTGTTTTTTTTTTAATTTAGTTCTTACAATAGCTTCTTGTTTATTGTAAATATTCCTTAGGAAAATAATCAGATGCTCTGGTCACCTATACCCTCAATATATCTCACATTTTGCAGAGTCAAACCCTTTACTGTAGTGAAAAAGAAGTAAATCTTATATTTTCTGACTTTGCATTACTATCATATTGTTGCTCATCTCATCTCACGTTTTTCTACTTTTCTTGAAATCTGCCCTTATTTTTAGCAGTTTATTTTCTATATATGGTTCTGTTTAAGATATTAATCAAAACTTTGTGTGAGGAATTAATACAGTGATTCGGTGAATTAACAGTCTTTTGCAAGCTGGTTCCGTATTTATTGGGTGAATTGAAGGCCTGTAATTTTTGTATTTAATAACTGATTTATTGCCTCATATTTATCACTTTTTCTTAGTTACTGAATTTATAACTTTTTTTAAAAAATCAAATATTTTTAATGTATAATTTGTCTGAACCGTATGTATGATTTAATGCTTTTTAAGCTGTTCCATTTTTTCTAGTTTTGTATGTTACAGAGTCTATTGGAGTTAGATGGTTCTAAAAACTATTAAATAATATTTCATTTACACTTTATAAATGTTTCAGCCCTCTACAGTAATCCCATATTCTTTTTTAATTTTATTTCTTCTGTTAGCTCTTCTTGATGGTTGTATTTGTCCTTACTTTTCTAGTAATATCTTCAATCTTTTTTTAAAAAAATCTCATATTTCTTATTTCGATTGGTTACTTTTTACTTACTTTTTTTTTCTCAAGTTATACTGGAAGACAAGGATCATGTATTTCTCTCTGACTATTGTGATATCGTTCCTATTTGCACAGAGCTTTCAGCAAACCCTCACAGATGAGAGAGAATCTTCTCAGCAGGCAGCAACAACTTGCAACTTACAATCTTCCCCACTAGTTTTCTGGGGAAACTAACATATTGAAAATGGCAATATGATCGTGGGGCTCTTGGCAACTGGCTGTAAAAGTGTGAGTTTTCCAAGCACCCACACTCCAAAGGTCCACAGGATGGTGGTGCAATATTTTGAGATAGTCCCTTGCTATTAGGTATTCTTTCCAAGGCCATCATTAATTTGAACCATTGTTAACAGTCATCAATCGAGGACACCTGTACCTCCATTCAACATACTACTTGTTAATTAATTCCAACAAACGTTCAATTTCTAAGAATATATTTTCTATATGAGATGCACTATCTATGCAATAATATTTTTGTAACCTTTCTTTACATTTAATCTCTCAAACACGGTAGATGATGTTACTTTGTCATTCGATGGTGAGGAATATAACTCAGTGTGATTGATACTATGTTCAAGTTTATTGTTACTGCTAAAGGCTTCAGAACGATACAGAAAGAATGACAAACTAGTATAATATTATTTTAGAATTCTGTAATCTTAATATTGGCTCAGCTTATCCACATGGATAAAACTGATTGAGTATTTGAAAGATGCGAGAGAACAAAAAAGGTAAGGAACACTAAGTCACAAGGCCACAAGTTGTTTGTATATTGGGCTTTTATTTTTGTAAACTGCCCAGTGAGTGGACGGCCATATAAATTTTCAAAAATAGATAGATGATGATGATGAATGGCAACCAGGTGGAAGAAATGTGACACCAAAAAGGGCCAGAACTGAGAATAATAGATATTTCCTTTCCATTTTCTGTACGTTAAATCACTGAATTGCAAAACTTTTACATCACAGTCTATAATAAGCTTAACCACAAAAAATATATCATTTAGGATTCTGCTAAAGTTACTGAGAACAAACAGTTACTGGGAACAAATAGTAGAAGAAATTTTAATTGCTTATTTATATATTACAATAGTTGTATACTGCTGACTCTAAATGCACTTCCAGGAATTTAGTGTATTCTTAAAATAATAAAAAACATAAAATCTTCGTTAAAATATTCTACTGAACTGTAACAAAACATTACTCCTCCTTGGCATCCACAACATTAAAACTTAAGATTCTTCAGAATAGTTATCCATCATTCTAAAAACCAAAAGGGAGGGAATTAACATAATTTCTGGGGGTATCCTCTCCCAAAAAATTTCACACAGAGAAGTGTATTATATGTAAATAAGTTATTACTAATGTTAAACGTATTAAAGTTATGAGGTAAAGTCGTCTGACAGGAGAACACGCAGGAATTTTGACAGCTGTCAAAATTCCCCAGCAAGGCGCAAGCGCAAGCCGGTTGACAGCTCGCGGCTGTCAAAACAACGCAGAGCCGCCCAGCCATGAGGAAGAGAACTGTCAAAGAATACGCGAAGCCGATTGGAGCAGGAATCGCGGCGGGAAGAGACCGGCCGCTGATTGGACCAGCCAGCCGGCTGCCAGCTATAAAAGCCGAACCTTTCTGTACCTTGTTGCCATGTTCTAAATAAACCTTGTTGATGAGCCAGCTGTCACTGAGTGGTCATTCAGCCACTTCAAGAAGGACCTTGAACATTTGTTTGGGAAGCGCATACTGAACACATTGGGCCTACTTGAAAAAGACGGATTGAAGAAGTTGAGGAGTCTCACTATGTAATGGCCATCACTTTGATTTGGACACTAAGGTACAGTGGCAACCAGTGCCATCAACAATAGTGGTGTTATATGATTCTGGGGTAAAAGAGCTTTTGAAACAGACACACCTTGAAACAGTTTCAAGTACACCAATAAAATTACTCTTAAACATTACATATTCTTCATCCAATCATTCAAACAGATTTTAAGTCAAACTCTAACTAGGAACACACTTTCTGGATTGCCAGAAAGCAAAAAACTATTATTTGCTCATTTTAAGGTCTATAGTCAAGATCATTTATACTCTTCATTTGAGAGTTCTCCTTCAGAATCATTATAAAACCTTAGTTACTAATAAAAAAAAAGAGAAGCAGTTCGTGAAACCTGGACACTGCTAATAACAGCAATCTAGGCAAAAGACTGCTAGGTTTGGCTATTTAGTTGTGGGAGTACAGAAAGCTCACCCTTCATCCTTGGAGTATCATATCTCAGAAACAAACTAGAAAACTTCAAGGTTTTTATGGAAGAAAAATTCATGAGATGCTGAAACTTATTTAGGGGAAGAGGCTGATGGAGTGGTCTTTAGTTTCAGATGCTGAAGTAGAGTACATAGACTAATTAGGCAGTTAAAACCAGAAAAAATCCAGGTTCGGATTTAATTCCCTCTAAACAGATACAAACCTCCTTTGAGTGGTAGGCTCAAGTGCCAGCTTCATTCTTACTTACAATGATAAAACTATTATAATTATTCCTACCCAGAAGAAAGAAAAATAAACAATCCAACCAATTGCCACCCAGTGAGCCTACTTAGCATATTTAACTGGATATATGCCTAATACCTTTAATAAAAAGTCTCAGATGGTTAGGAGGAGACAAGCTCCTACTTAAGAAACAGGAAGGGTTATGGGTAGATTATTCTGTCCTAGGTTTAATCAACAGAGGGATAGTATCAAGATCATGTGACATGTTAGTGCCACTTTATATTGTACTGATAAGACCACACTTGGAATACTGTGTCCAGTTTTGGTCATCACAATACAAAACAGATGTTCAGAGCCTAGAAAGAATGCAAAGAAGAACAACGATGATGAAGCTAAACCATATGATGAATGGTTGCAGGAAGTGAGAATACCTAATCTAATGAAAAGAAGGACTAGAGATGACATGATATCAGTCTTTTAATATTTAAGCGACTGTCATAGTGAGGGGAGGATCAACCTATTATCCAAAGCACCTGTGGGCAAGAGAAGAAATAATGGTTGGAAACTTATCAAAGAGAGATCTAACCTAGAACTAAGGAGAAAATTCCTGACAGTGAGAACAATTAACTAGTGGAGCGGCTAGCTTCCAGAAGTTGTGGGTGCTGCATTGATGGAAGCTTTTAAGAGAGACAGCCATATGTCTAGAATGGATAGGAGATTGGACCAGAAGACCTCCAACTCTGTTATTCTGTTTGTGTCTGTGTGTATATATGCATTCTAAATACTTAACATTTAACACACACACACACATACACACACACACACACACACACACACACACATATATATATATATATATATATATATATATATATATATATATATATATATATATATATATGTAGATCTTTGGTCATTCAGGTTTTTTCCCACGTAGAATTGAAGGTATAAGAGCAACGTTTCGATGAAATCTCATCCGTCATCCTCAGGCTGGTGGCTTCAGCTTCGTTCTTCTGGGAGAAGTGTGTGGTAGTGGCTGTTTGTTCTTCTTTTTTAAACTGCCAGAGGGGGGGTGTTCTGTGGGTGGAGCCGAACAAAAGCAGCACAACTCACCAGTTCAGGTCTAAGGTTGGCAGCTGAGACCAGCCCACCCACTCAAAACACATCCCCACCCAATCAGAACACAGCTAACCCCCCACCCAATCAGAGCACACCTCCACCCACAGAACACACCCTCTGTGGCAGTTTAAAAAAGAGGAACAAACAGAATGATAAGGTATTGATCTATCATGGTGGCCATATTTGCAAATCCATACAAGATATGAAAAAGATGCTAAAACAATGGGATTTTATAAAGAACAGACAGAATTTGACCAGATAATGTTAAAAACAGACAAAAAACTGATTAAGAAACTTCTCCCAGTATTTTGATCTCTCATCTGACTGAATCCATCAATACCTAATCACTCAGGGCAGCCCTTTTTGTGAATTGTAGTTCTCAAGCAGGCTAGAGAAACTCTTTGGAATAAACCCAAAGTATCTACAATTGCTAGATGGTTACTCACCCTATTGTATGCACTTCACAAGAACAGCAATTTGAGAGTGAGAAGTACTATAGCTATTCATCTCTCAAGCGTGCATACCAACCAGCAATCAAATCAAACAAGGGCATTTTTAATTACGATATTAATGCATTGGTAGATGCCTTAAGCAAGGAAGAGTTTCATCCAGCCAAACTACATCTATGTTGTATTATGCAGACCTTGGTCTCATTTTATCAAAAGATATTTACAATAGTAGAGCCATAAGACCATTATTCCATTCCTGAACTCCTTTTAACCACAAGAAAATAAAGGTCATGTCTTTAGCTTCAAAAAAATTCTGTTGGACCCATGAGGAGCATATAACTGAACAAGTCCTTGTTTTCAAATGTTTACATTGTGCTACATTGTTCAGAGAAGGAACATCCTTCACTTCCCAGGTTATTTTGAACGATGATCAAAAGAATTCAGCAGCAATCCTCACTTTTCTTTTTTCTGCTAAGGAACCCTGTGTGCACTAGCTACTTTCTGAATCCTAGATGCTGGAACAGCTTCTCTATGAAGTGCAATTAATTCCAGGTGTCAACTATGAGAAATTGAAGAGAGTTCAAACTCGTTTTCTGAGTTATTTCAGATAGCAAAATAAATGTCTAATGATTGCTCTAAGTTTGGAGGTGGCTAGTAAAACTATATATATTTAAATACTGGTGAAAAGCTCCCTTTCAGTCACAAGTCTAATATATTTTATTGTGAATACAGTTCCTCTTGAGAACCCCACATAAGTGACAAATTACATAAACAGGTTCTCAAGTGAGATGGTGATGCACTTGAAACCAAATCAGGCAATGGAAGCTCTTAAACAAAGAATTATTGACATAGAATTACAAACAAAATTTACTAGATGTCATTTTGAGGGCAAATGAGGCACAACAAACCTTGCTTTAAACCAGCCTTATATGTGACCAACTTACAATCTATACATTTCACAGGGCCTTTACATTACTGAGGTTTTAATACCTTACCATCAACAGTACTGGAAGTTAAATTATGCAAAATCCCCTATCCTATAAAGGCTTTGTCCTTGTAAAGAGGGAAGCATTGAATCATGGGATTGTGTCCTGCTTTAATTTTTATCAAGACATTCACAATGTGTTACTTCTTTGTCCACTGAGGTCAGTCAGAAGAATTCTATGTGCAGCTTCTTTTGGCAGATAAAGATGCCAAGTTAACTCTTACTGGTGCAGCTCAGAATGTCCTCGGCAGGAGAGCAAAATAGAAACATAATTACAGGCCTTTTTATCATGCACACAACATTGTACTTCATATTACATAATGTATCTTATTTTATGAAGTCTGGAACTGTGAAGCAAAATAAATTTTAACAGAATCTGATGGCTCCCATCCACCAACAAAGTGGCCTGTTGCATTATGTGCCAGGAATCTTTAAAAATACCTCCATATGTCAATACATTGCATAGTTCATCCTGATACGATCTCTTAAAGGCATATGAAACAGTTGCCAAAGATTTCCTCTTTTGCCATATCCATGCCATTATTAAAAATTTCTATTAAGCATTAGTCTTATGGAGGTATGCCACTTTCAAAAATTAAAAAAGTCCACCCTTAATGTATGTTCTATAAATGTTTAATTTATAGCCAAATTAATGTAAAGCCCACAATTAATAGCTATCTTTAAAAACAAAGAATTGATTACAGATAAATTAATTCCAATGCCAAGCAAACATCTTTCAATAGTTAAGAAATAATTTGTGAAGTTAGAGGTATAGGGATGCTTGGATACAACACCACTATCTGGTGAAAAACGCAACCAATCATCTCCCTAAAGGGTCTCATTTTAAAATACTCAACATGCAGCTTTATGTTCGAGGGTGCAAGAGCGAAATGATGAGAGAAATATACAAAGATTCCCCCAATGGTCAACTGTAATGTTCTCACAGCTATAAATATATATTAAACAAGTAAACATAATAAACAAATTTAAATTCAGACCGAGATGGAGAAAAAATTGGTAGATTCACCTATTCCCCTTTTCCAGTAACTCCCAGTATTATTACTCATGATGTTGCAAAGAAATCTTCCTAACCAGCTTGTTAAAAGAAAGAAGAGAAGATACTTTACTCCAGAAATAAGCCTTTAATGCAGAAGTCCCCAACCTGTGCGCTGCAGCCTGGCCATGGCCTATTTGCAACCGAGCCATGGGAGTGGTGTGCTGCTACAAGCATGTGTGCAGCTTGACTCACGCAAGTGGCGGGCGTCAGCACTCACAGCCCCATTTGCGCCAGTGGCAGGTGCCAGTGCTGCAGCCCCACATTTTAAAATTTTTCAGGTTAAAGTTAATAAGTTCATAGAGTAAACAAACAAAGAAATTGAATTAAAAATGCATTTTCTAGAAAATCTTCGTCGATTGGTAGGATCATAAGATAAAAACTGTAATTTATGAAATTTGATGGTGAGACCAGACCAGACCATCGCCAGCCTGGATACAAGAATTATCTACTACTTTTGGTCAGTATTTTGAGTACAAGAAAAATGTATTTTTCTAGTGATTTCTGTGCAAATAAATGCAGCAACAAATATTTTAATGCCACATATTCCTACCTTATCTGCAGTACTTTATATGCAAGGGAAGGGGAAAAACATTCTGATAGAGTGGTTGCATAGTGACAGTGAGGGTATAAATTGGAACTTGTACTTTATGTGAAAATCATTGCTTGTTAGGGATGTTGTGAAGATAGTAAATGGTTTTCAGATCATTTAGCCCTCCTCTCCAGAAAGGGGAAAAATGGCCTGAGTGTATATTGTATATATTCCGCTAAAAATTAAATTGAAATACTATTTTCTAAATACTTTCCCACACGTAAGTCACCTTTTTTATTTCTTGAGACAGTATCAGTTTATTTCAAATTTAGAGATACTGGCCTTGATTCAAATTCATGGCAGTTATAGAAACCAATGTTCCATGGCTTGATTCAGGTGGCAAGCATTAAATCTTTTTCCTGCTGTCATGCAACAACAACTTTAATACAAATTAGCACTGCCAAACTCACTTTTCTGAGCTACAAAGTCCTTGATGCTACTCCCTGAATTTTATTCATTCATTCACATGGACTATGCTCTTTTAAAATTGCTGTAACTGACAAGAAAAAAAAACCATTTAAAAACAATAGATTTTGCACTGCAATTCACCACACTGTAGAAAACGTAATAGGCAATATTCATTATTTTAGCTAAGACAAAACTGAAAACAATGCATCATAATCACTTTTGTGGAAAAGGGATTTTATAAAATCAAATTCTCCAATTAGCCTGATTGCCTATGTTTAATCTAACCTATCAGTCGTTAATTATTTCATATGTATTATCCCAGTACAACAGCATTCATTTCAATTTCTCTTTCTAGTTTTTTTCTACAATCAATGATATCTTCTAATCACATTTAGCCTGTGCATTGTACCCTTCATAATAGCTTTTGCAGCAACAACCATCTAGTAGAGTCAGAGGTTAGTCTATTTATTAAAAAAAAAATTAAGCCGCCCTGAGCTTCGGAGAAGGGCGGGATATAAATGGGATTAAAATAAATAAAAATAAATAAACCCTGATAAAATGGGTTGGGGCTTCCAAATGTCAGCTGGCAAGCCCCACCCTTTCCACTGCATCTTAGAAAAGTCAATCTGGATACCCCTGGTTAGAGCAACAGATGGAGCAGATGGCTAAGTACATTCAAGGTGTCTCCCACTCCACTTTGTCGTTTGTGGAAAGGAGATTTTTCCACCTAACCACCAAGGAAAACTTTCCAAAAGGATGAAGGGGAACACACTCAGCTCTCTAACTTCAGCTTGGTGTTGTTCTTTAAGGGCATCTACAGCATTTTTTTCTAAGAGACTAAAACCAGAGGAACATTTTTTATACGAGATGAAATATCTATGCAATAATATTTTATAATCTTCTTTACATTTAATCTCTCAGGTGGTATTATATTTACAAAGAACTTTTACCCCCTTGCAGAGAAACATTTTTCCTCTTAATTTTGCAGAATCCTGGCCACCAAAGGAACCCAATCTGGAAAAACTAGCAGCTGATAATCTACACGAGTTCTATGGTTCATTACTATGCTCATACATTTTTGGCTTGATTAAAGATGCACCTCAATAGAAAACAAGCAATGCTCAAATCTCATTAAGAAACAGACCACCAAACCCCTTCAATCTAATGCCAACTGCCCCAAATATCTGATTTCCAACCATACATTTAAAGTTAAGCTTCTCTATGATTAGTTCATGCTATTCTACAAAAATGTATGAAACATTTCATTTAAATAACTGCAATATACCAAACTAGAGTAGGCATAATCAAGCTGTTACTTCTATATACCACCCTCCAGGTACAGCTCTGAAGCTGGGCCTCTGAATAAAGTCTATTAAGTGAAGGTGAGCTTTGCTCAGCTATGGAATATTCATGAGAAATGAGAAAAAGAGTAAGATCAGATGAAGAGGACTTCTTGATAGGCTGAAAGGACTGACTTTCTTCTTCCAACAGCTAAGTGAACTTTCCCTCTCTTCCTCTTCCTGATTAATGCTCACATAATCATCAACACCGCTACTTCTGCCTGTTCCCAGATTCTGAATCTGTCTTCTTGAAATCCACTATTACCACTCCTTGACTTTATGTCAAACATTGCCTTGTTGGACCAAAAGGGCAATGAGCTAAAGGATGCCCTGGGAAGATGTTTACGTCCTGATACCACACCTGGCTGCCAGTTCACGCTACTGTAATATCAAGTCTTAGCACAGTGAATATCAGTAGCAGGAACCAGAAGCATAATTTAATATTCTGGGCAGTTCAGTCCTGTAAAATATTCTAAATATATTATTGACAGCAATGGGAATTACTACCAGATTTATGGCATACAATTCTTAAAATATAAAATCCTAGAAGGAACAATGGGGCAGGAATAAATCTTACCGTTCCTTGAAATGAGCAAAATTTGGGAAACACAGTACAATTTTATGTTAGGAAGAAACTATGAAGACCAGACTACTACTCTTCAGCAGACATCGAAAATATATATGTAATTAAGTATCATATGCCTTCAAGAAGGTATATGAAAAAGTGAATGAAGACTGCCTGTAAACAATTACTCCTACATGGGTAATTGACAGTGGTAGAATGAGTTGTTCTGATGAAATTGGAATAATGCAATAGTCTGAAAGGTTAAAGTTTTATTTTTCTGTGGACTAAAATCAAACTCATTGTGATGTAGACTCCAAGAAGCTTCATGGTTGATTAAAGTATTCAATGCAAGCAAACCACCCTTGTAGTTATAAACATATATAAAAGTGTAGAAGCATTAAATAATGGAATAAAATTTACTGGGTATTCCCGGTTGTAACCTTTTTCTGGTGCTGTTGTAACTTTGAACAATTGCTAAACTAATGGTTAGAAGTCAAGAACCACTTGTATTACAACAGCAATCAATGTTTTATCTAACAGACCATATGGCACCTTCATGTACAAAATGTGTAATTGCCTCAAATTGTGGATGAGAGTGATTTATGACTGGTTTTCCACTTACAACCTTTGCAACATCTCCATGGTCATGTGAGCCAAATCTGGCTAGCTAGCAACTGGCATGTATTTATGACAGTTGCACTGTCTCAAGGTCTTGTGATCACCATTCATAATCCTCTCAGCCAGCTTCCAACAAGCAAAGGCAATGGGGGAAAGATTTGTTTAACAACCACATGATTTGCTTAACAACTGCAATGATTCACTTAACAACTGTGGCAAAAGGTCATAAAATGGGGCAAAACTCACTTAACTATCTTGCTCAGCAACAGTAATTATGGGCTCAGTTGTGGTTAAAAGTTGAGGACTCCCCGCAACACTTCAAAGTACATGGGACAATTTTTTTATTGCTTTCTGCATTTTCAGAGAGTTGGGCCAAAGTTGATATGGAAAATAAATGTACTGTACTAGTGTTGAGGCACCTTTTTTCCCTTGACAACATCACATCCTCCGAAAGAGGTCCAGTTTTTAGAGTATGGTGGGTTAACACAATCGTACATTAAAGAATTGGCTCCAAGTTTAGTCATGCTTACCTTAACCAATTATCCTTGATTAATCTGTTAACATTAATTTCCATCACTTTACTCTAAATACAACTGCATCTGGATCAAATTCATACCATCTTTTTATATATATATATGCAGGTTCCCTCTGTATATGAAATTTCTGGTACCAAAGTATATTCCCAATATTCTTTTTTGTTTACTAGTTTCATACATGCATGAAACTCTTATATATGAACATGCAACTAAGTGATGACCTATTTATATTATGAAGTTTTATAATATCCCAAAATAGGTTTACCAATCCATCTTATGTGAGGGGAGGATAATAATCCAAAATCAAAACCTTTCTTCCCAAGTATTGGTAACATTTACATTACATAGCTAATTAAAGTTTCCATACCAGACAACTTGGGGCAGGTTCATATATTCTGCTTGCAGAAGAACTAGCATCCTCATAATAGTAATTTTAAACTGATAGGTACTTTGTTACAGTGAGGATGTAAGCCTCATGGGTTTCCATGGTCATGTTCAAAGACCCTTAGCAAATTATGCATTAAAAGGAGTATCCATTCAATTTCTTTAAGTAACTAACCAAAACAGAAAAATGAAATACAAAAATCCCTTCAGATTTTTGCCAAATGAGTCAGTGACTCATTTTAAAATGGCCTTGTACTGACAAGCAAACTTTTCCTCATTACACAAGCATTTGGCCTATAGATGTTTATAAAACTGCTATTTTTATACACTACAACTTGATTATTTGGGTTAATTTACATTGTTTATCATGTTACTTTTTATTGTGTATTTCACCTTGGTCAAAATTTACAGAATGACATGGTAAAAACATGATAAAATGAAGTATTAATCTTTAGTGGGTACTCTCAATTCAGAGAAAGTAAAAAAGGAGGCACTGAAGAGCCCTTTAAATAAAAAAAACAAGTAGGGCTGTCTGATCTACTGATCTTGCTTTTTATGAGTGTTTCCTTCAATATATTAATAGCATATACTGTAGTAAGTTAAGTGTGAGTTTCAAAGTAGAAGAAGATACTTTACTATGTAATTAATGTAAAAAAGGAAGGCAAGAATTTATTAGTCATTCAAAATACAATCATGTGAAAAAGTAATGTATACCTCTTTAGAATTTTTTATTTTTTTAACATACTTCAAAATTCAAATATGTATTTGATCTTTATTACAACAATATTGGTAAACAGGATTCAAACATCACACGCTATTTATATTTCATAGCCCATTATGTAATTTAAATAAACATAACGCATATTTGAAGGTGAAAAAAGTAAGTACATCCCCACATTTACTGCTATCTCAAAAGTATCTAAAATTAGAATAATGTGCACCATTTTAATGATTAAAATATCATTAGAGAGGATCTGGGAGGAGCCTGTCTTAACTAAACCTCAGGTATTTTTATTTGCTATTTGCTGCTAAAGTGTGAGGTAATAATCATGTGTAGATCAAAACTGCTCTGAGGCCTTTGGAAAAAAGTTATATACCCCTATATATCCCTGGAAAGGGATTTTAAAAGACTGCCAAAGAACTGGACATCAATCACTCCACTATCCACAAGATTATTTATAAGTGAAGAAGATTTCAAGCAACTGTCAGCTTTCCAGGTCAGGGCATCTCAGCAAGTTCAGACACAGAGCAAAACAAGAGAGGCTGAAAGAAGTCTATGAACCCCAGACTTTCATCACATGAAGTACATATAATTCTCAACACTACTAATACAGTGTCACCATTAGAAAGAATCTACACAAATCAGATCCATATGTGCCAAGAGGAAACCTTTGCTGTCCAGAAATATATATCAGGTTATATGTTTTTGCTCATAATGCCAGACTGACTTTGTGAACATCTAGGGAAAGATCAGTATTTTGGTGCTCTGGATACATGAGGCAAACGTAGCCACAATACCAGAATGCAGGTTTGACAAAAACCAAAGATAGCATATATTGACTGCAGAGCATGGAAGAGGAAATGTTATGCTTTGGAGTTGCTTTGCTACATCGGGGCCTGGGAGTATAGCATCATAGATTCCGCTATGAATTCATCATTGTGAGAAAGGGTGCTTGAGGTTGAGACCATATGTCAGAAAATTTAAGCTTATTCTAGAGTGAACCTTGCGATATGACAATGACCTGAAACATTCCAGCAAATCCACCAAAAAAACAGCCAGATTTGGAATGATCAAATCAAAACTCAGATCTAAATCCCATTAAGATGTGTGAGGTGATTCAAAACAGATTGCATATGTAAGAAACCCTTCAAACATCACACAGCTGACACAATTCTGTAGGGAGTAATAGGAGTGAAAAAATTCCTCCCAGACAGTGTTAGAAACCGTTAGACATTTATAAGAAATGCCTACTTGAGGATGTTTCAGCCTAATAGGCAATATCAGATGTTCTGTCCCCAGAACATTTCTTGCTCTGGAAGGATAGGGTTAATTTCTTTTTATATAGCTAGCTTATAGGTGGAGTTTGGCAACCTGACCTTGCTGGCCAAAATAGGTGCAGCATGTTCCATTTACAACACAGGTGTCAAACTCACCGTGTCACTTGATGTGTTGCGACGTATTGCGACTTTTTTTTGCATTGCTGGAGCTGGGGTGGGTGCGGCCTCCGCATGATGTAACCAGCCCACGGGCTGGCAGTTTGACACCTCTGCTTTACAGAGAAGTGTTCAGGGATTATTACATATTTCCCCTTTCCTGTCTCATTACTTCCTGTTACAAGCATTGATGAGAAAGAGAAGGGAGAGTGAGGCCATTCCAGCCTCCATCTTCCATTCAGAGAAGCCACTCACAGTTCTTGAACTGCAAACCCATCTATAAGTATCACAGGTGAGCAGAGTATCCTTACACATCTTTAAGCAGTTTAGATCCTGGGGTGTACGGGAAGTTATATTTTTGGGCCTAGACAACGAGTAGGCCACATTCTAGCTAGGAACACATTGTTAATTTAATGGAACATGGCTTGTAATTTGTGTTGTAATCATATACTATTGCTTATTTTTTACAGTTTTACCAGCAATTAATAAAGATTAGATGATGAAATGCTGTCTCCTTTGTTGAATGGCAAGCAAGGTTAACTGCTTAGATAGCTTTCAATAGAGCCACAGGGCTATAGATTAGTGAGTCCAGGACACCATATATTACAGGCAAGGGTGAAAGAAAGAAATAGCAATAGTACTTAGACTGATATACCACTTCACAGTGCATTACAGCCCCCTCTAAGTGGTTTACAGAGTCAGCATATTGCACCCAACAATTTGGGTCCTCATTTTACCCACCTCAGAAGGATGGAAGGCTGAGTCAACCTTGAGCCAGTGAGAACTGAACTGCTGAACCTGCTAGCAGCCAGCATTCAGCAGAATTAGCCTGCAATAGTGCATTCTAACCACTGCACCACCATGACTCAGAGGCGTATCAATTAATGTTGTTCAATTCAATGATTTATTGAAAAAACTTTCATTTACATCATCTTTATATATACTTGTCAATGAAGATAGAGTATTGATATGTCTACATAAATTTTAAAAAAGGGAAAAAATACATGGGGTACACTATTTTGAAAGATGTGGAAATCTACTCATTTATACTGGTCCTATTTCTCCCCCCCCAAAATAACACCTCCATATTTACCCACTCTCCAATTGCCCCATTTTCCACAAATTTATCTTGTAACAGCCTGTTAGAAACAGCATACAAAATAGTTCCCATGTTTTACCACACTTATAGAGTGACCCAAATCCTACTGCTTAAGAACATTATTGAAAACCAGAATCTTTCAAGAATCCTTCAGTTTGGAATAGACTTTTACAATGAATGCCAAATTATCTGTGAATAGTATTTATTATTCTGTATTCCAAACAGACACACATTTATCTATGATTATTGCTGTTAAAAAGATATATTTGGATGAAAGGAAGGGACTTAGGTCAGTAAACAAACCTGATTTCCAGAGGAAATACTTTATATTTCATTTCTGACACAGATTCAAATTCCAAAATTAAAGTACAGTTAATATTAATTAAATATATAATTATATATTAATATTAATACAGTGTATTATTTATTAATATTAATGTAAGATTAAATATGCATGTTCATATTAATATATTTTAATAAAACATTTAACAAGTATTTAAACAATATAATCTTTATTTCAACAAAACTGGAAAAAATTAGATTGTCCCATACTAGGAAAGCAATTAAGTATTATTATTCTTTTGCCATCAGCCTGCCTTTATAAAAAATCATAGTGGCATGTTTTATGATTTCAACTACAAGTAATCCTTACCTATAACTGTTTGTTTAGTAACCATTCAAACTTACGACTGAAAAAAGTGAGTTACAACTACTCCTCACACTTACAATTGTCATAGCACCCCATGATCACATGATCAAAATTTGGCAACCAGCATGTATTTACAATGGTTACCACATCCCAGGGTCATGTGATCATCATTTTTTACCTTCCCAGCCATCTTACTGCAAGAAAAGTCAATGGGAGAAGCTGGATTTGTTTAACAACCGCCTAATTCACTTAACTGCAGTGATTCACTTAACATGGCAAAAAGGTCATAAATTTAAGCAAGACTCACTTAACAATTGCCTTTTTTTAAAAAATCCCATTTATATCCCGCTCTTCTCCGAAGACTCAGGGCGGCTTACAATCTAAAGCACAAATCAATGTGCTTAGCAATAGCCTTCATTCTATGTATATGCCTATTAGGGCTTCCCCCCCAAGCGGCATTATTACAAAGTCAGCTTATTGCCCCCAACAATCTGGGTCCTCATTTTACCTACCTCGGAAGGATGGAAGGCTGAGTCAACCTTGAGCCTGGTGGGACTCGAACCTGCACTAATTGCCTTGCTTAGCAATGGAAAGTCTTGTCTCAATTACAGTTGTAAGTCGAGGACTATCTATATGACAAAGCTACTGGATGCAGTAAAAAAATCAACTTAATTCAATATGTTATTATTTCTCAAAAATACTTTATAGTGTGTATGTATACACATACACACACACACACATACACGCACGCACATACTATATATTGTGGTTGGTCACTGGTTTAATTGGTGGAATCTTTTGGTATAAGGGAAGAGAAGGGAAATAAATTTATCTCCTTAGTCCTTACAGGTTGTCAAAGGTATCTTTGAAGAATATAGGCACATTATTGGAAAAAAATTGACAGATACAAGAAATTGAGCTTTCTATTAATGATCTTGATTCTCATCTTTAAATTGCTCATTTTATAAAAAATTATGTATACTTTAAGGCTACATTAAAATTGGAGTGGATATTAATACAAACAATTCCATTATTAAAAATGTGGCAAGAAAACAAACAGTAATATATTATGAAAAACCAAAAGTCCCATGGAAAATAAAATAAGAGTAGATGAAATGGAATTCTTAACTTTTAGTAGACAAATCAGAAATGAATGAAAAACATAAGAGAAAACTCTGCTTTTAATTAGTATTTCCTTTCCTAGGCCTTAAACATTTATTCATCTTATTTAAGCAGCTTTAAAATAGAATACATATTATTTTTATTATTTATATAAGATATACTAAAAACTTCCTGGAAAAGTTCTCTTGAAAATACCAAATTGTAAAACAAAGCACAACATTGAAAAACATAAATACAAGAAAAAAATACTTATTCCTGTTAAACATGAATATTTCCTCACCATTCCAGAAGTAGTTCCAGAGATATAAAATATTTTACACAATGACACATGCAATTGACTTTTATAATATTCTCACTAAATAACTATAATATTCTTGTAAACCAGACTGCTGCTAAAAAAAAGGATGTAAACAATGCAGCCCAAATCTCTATTCCTTTGCTCAATTTAAATAATAACCGACTTTCCTCTGATGCTGAATACAGGGAATTGAAGCAATTCTGCCTTATCAACTATAATCCCAATATCAGCTAAGGCTATTTGCGCAATAAAATTCTGAAGCAGGCAAAAGATGCTGTCAAGAAAGATCTGTTCAAGAAATAATTTACCATTTAAAAAAGCACCAAAAGTTATTGGGTGCAGATTTGTAGTAACTACTAGTAGCACACATTTTGTAAAAAACAAAGTATCTAAAAACAAAATACAAATACATGAGGCCAAGCACTGTATGGATCACTCAGAAATTGCTAAATTTCAACAGGTTCATCTCACTATCTGGCCCAGTGTCTGCAGAAAGAACCGTATTTTTTGAGGGGGGTGGGACTCAGGCTAAGACATTTCCTTTAAGTGCCCATGTCATATTTGGATAATGGTTTAATTTGCTCTTAAGTGTGTTCTGTACTGATTTCATTGCTTGTATTGTTGTCACATTTTAGTTATAGGATGAATAGAAATACAATAAGTGTCCTATAAATAGAGTCCAATTTTACAATGAAGATGGAGGTGGTTGATTAAAATTCCCAGTTAGTAAGATTTGGTTTTAAAGCTTATCTTAGTCTGCTAGAGAAAAATCCAACAGAATAGTCATATTAATATTTTATAATAAAAACAGTGTAGAGTCCTATAAACAAAAAAGAATTCCAGCTTAAATTGCATTTTCAGACATAAATAAATGGAATTGCAGTACAAATATACATATATTAAAAATGTGAAGAACTATAATTAGTGATGTACTTTTCATTTTAATGGGAGAAAAAGAACCTAGTTATCTGTATTGAATGCTTAATACTGTTCTGAGCATTTGTAGAATCCAAAAATGGGACCATAAATATTTATGGATACGAAGATTTCTTTACAAAACTTTAGAAATCACTTCTTATAAAAAGTGAAGATTCTAAAGTATCCAAAAACAGAGATCATTCTTCACTTTGAGAAATCATTCTTATTTAATTTTTACTCAAGAATGTAGGCAAACAGAAATAACAATACTTTTTTACAAGATGAAAATCAAGCTCCCCAAAATCATGTCATATACGTTTTTTGGTTTTTGCAAAATCCAATACCCCAGAATCTTATAACTTTAGACTTTCCAAAGGTCAGTGAAACTCAAGACATAAAACTTAATCAATTACCTCTTGAACTTTTCAAAGGGATCAGTTTAAAATATAACAAAGCATAAGAATTGCTACACATTTGATAATGTCTCCCACACAAACTCTACATAAATTTTCTAAACTCTTTGATATGCTTTATTACATGGTATCTGAAAAGTAAACATTTGGCAATGCTTTACTAGTATTTTTATTTGCACTGAAGTTTTCACTAGTTACAAAATTTGCCGGCATACAAAGTTCCATGAACCTAAGAACAGAAACAACATATAACTTAGAATGTAATGCTATTTAAAAACTACATTCAGGTCAGGGCAAGTATACAGTAAGCAGAAAAGAAAATGCTTAACTTTCATAATATTACTGCTGAAATATAAGCATTTATGGAATAAGGGAAATCCCAATTGACAGTCCTTGAATAGAAATATTGAGGAAAGGTTGAAGTTCAGAACCTTTAAAGAAAATATTTTTATTTCTGTTGCAACCTGCAAAAATGAGAATTCATCGGTATCTGAAATTAACCTCAAGAGGACCAGGACATAAGAGACAATAAAATGTCTTCAATAACTGCATAGATCTGAAAAGCCAACCTAGATTCCTCATTTAAGGATACAAATCACAAGCAGTTTAAAAACATTTTTAAAGAAGTAAAGGAACAATCACATGAACCTTTTCCATCTAAAATGTATAAGATGTTAAGATATGCTACGATGTCCTTAAGATATTCAATATCACACCTTTGCATCACTAGATAAATTACCTAATCTGCCTAAATTTCTAGCCCATCCACAGATTCTTGACACAATTCATAATTCTTAAACCTGAAATATAAGCAATTCAAAACAAAGATTCAGTCTGAATACTATAGATTGGAACTAACACAGAAGAGCAGTTTCACTGTAGACACTTGCACTAAGTTAAATTATGAATCATAAAGGCACATAAAGTAGTAGTAGAAAAACAGTATAGTAAAAATTGGGTTTTCCCATCTCTCAATGTTTCCCATTTTACAAGACTGTGAAGTTACCATCCAGTTGCACTCATTTCCATCCTGTTTCATTCATTTCCATTATGATGGAAGTGTTTTGAGAGATTGGTAAAGGACTGTATGGTTTCATGCCTTCCCCCTACATTTGACTCATTACAGTTTGCCTATCAGAAGAACCACTGTGTAGATGATGCGCTTTCCTTGTGCTTCATCTTAGCTTGGTGCACCTGGAGGGGAAGAATACTCATGTGCGAATGCTGTTTGTTGATTATAGTTCAGCATTTAACACAATCATTCCTCAGCATCTGGTGAACAAACTAGGTCTATTAGGTTTTAATACTCCTTTAAGTAATTGGAGGCTTGATTTCCTTATTGATAGGCCTGTTTGTGCAAATTGGAAAGAAAGTTTCCAACTCCATCTCCTTGAGTACAGGTTCCCCACAGAGAACTGTTCACCTTGATGATCTACAACGTGTGTGCCAAATCTGCTACAAATTATATTGTGAAGTATGCAGATGACACAGCAGTGGTAAGTCTTATCCGGGATGACAATTAAGATGGTTATAGTGAAGAAGTAAAGACTCTGGTGGAATGGTGCAATAAAAGTAACCTGGTTCTAAATGTTGATAAAACAAGAGAACATTGTAGATTTTAGAAAGAGCCAGTATAGTGATACTCCACTCAGTATCAAGGATGCAGCTGTAGAGGTGGTCAACAGAATTAAGTATCTGGGGGTGCAGATAACTACAATTTGAATTGGTTTCTCCATGTCATCCTTAGTGAAGCGTGCAAACCAGCATCTGCATACACTGCATCAGATGAGGAGAGCACACCTTTCTCCTTCTGTCCTGGCCACTTTTTACAGAGGCACGATTGAGAGCATTTTAACAAACTGCATCACTGTCTGGTTTTGGTGACAGCAGTGCCTCAGATAGAAAGTCCCTACAGAGATTGGTAAGGACAGCCAAGTAGATCATGAGAAGCTCGCTCCCTGTATTTAGGATGCTGCTTATAAGCACTATGTGCTTAGAGCTCAAAGCATTGTTAAAGACCCCACACACCACTTTATGGTCTGTTTCTGTTGCTCCCCTCTGGCAGGAGGTTTGGAAGTATTTCTAGTAGGACTACCTGATTCTGTAATAGCTTTGTTCCCTATGCCATCCGTCTGCTAAACTCACAAGATTTGCTTTTATGCACATGTATGCATAATTCAAACTAGACTGTGTTGTTTCTCTGTGTCATATATGTGGGTATATGCATAATTCTGTATTTATTTTTGTCATATTTATGTAGTATATTGGAGATGGTGATCCTTTGAGAGCTGTATGCAATTAAATTTCATTTTAATGTATGCCAATTAGTGTACATTCAAAGTGACAGTAAACTTATTATTCTATTATTCTAGTCTACTTTGGATTCAGTATAGAAGGGCTGCTTTGCAATACTGACAGCACAAGTGCAGCATTTATTTATGCACATTAAAGCATGTGCTTTGAGGACCACACAATGCAACAGAAACCTCCCAAAAGCAGCTGCACAATCCTGTAAAATGATGCAGCTGCTTTAATTAGCTGCACAGTGGCTCTAGGTTCACATTCCCAGTTTTCAAGTAATTGAATACGAAGTATTATGAAGCCCTATTATTTCCAATAAAGAAATTAGAATGACCATTGCAATTTTTACAATCAAATTGTTAACAATCCCCCAGAAAAGCTAATACTTTACATTGATAACTATACATTAGCTCTCACATAAAGGTTTGTAACCTTTTCTTCTTAAAAAATATGATTCAGACGTTCTTTCTTCCCTTTTTAACAATAATATCAATTCATTTTTGCAATAGCCTCAGAATAAAAGAAGAGATTATGTCCAGTAAGCCCATTTTTCAGTTTAATTTTTTCCCCCCTGAAAAAATAGGAATTGGAAAGGACATAAAAGGTTTATGATCAGGAGGAAATATTACCACGATATTGCAAATGCAGGCTAAATCCAACACTTTGGAGAAACTGAGTTGGACACAACATGTACTTTCCATGGATGAAATATACTTCCTTCACCACAGCAGACTGGAACATACTGGAGGCAATTTTCACTGATTTCTTCTATCAAAGTCAAAAATAACAAAAAAAGCTTCTTTCAACATATAAAAAACAAGAAAAAAGTTAAGGAAATGATTGGTCCATTAATGGGGGAAAGTGGCAAGAAGGTGACAAGCAACAGGGAGAAAGCAGAACTATTTAACTCGTTTTTTGCATCTGTCTTTACACAAAGGGAAAAAACAGTCCAACCTACCAAAACCAGTGCCATAAAAAACAGAATAGAAACGCAAGTTAAGATAGGCAAGAAAATGGTAAGTGAGCACCTGTCCAGCCTAGACGAGTTCAAATCACCAGGACCAGATGGATTACACCCCAAAGTTTTCAAAGAACTGGCAGACGTGATCTCAGAACCACTGAACTATATTTTCCAAAGATCCTGGAGCACTGGGGAACTACCAGAGGACTGGAAGAGAGCTGATGTAGTTCCCATATTCAAAAAAGGGGAAAAAAAATAGATCCAGGAAACTACAGACCTATCAGCCTGACCTCAATACCTGGGAAGATTCTGGAAAAGATAATCAAACAACAAATCAGCGAACAGCTTGATGCAAACAAAGTCATCACTAAAAGTCAACATGGGTTTGTCAAAAACAGATCATGCCAGACAAATCTCATTGCATTCTTTGACCAAGTGACAAAATTAGTGGACCAGTGGAATGCTGTAGATATAATTTACTTAGACTTCAGTAAGGCATTTGATGATCACAACCTACTACTTGATAAGAAAGAAAAATAGCATCACCACCAGATGGATTCGTAGCTGGCTGACAGGCCGTACTCAGCATGTGGTCCTCAATGGAACTGCATCTACATGGAAGGAAGTGTGTAGTGGGGTGCCCCAGGGCTCTGTTCTGGGCCCAGTGCTCTTCAATATCTTCATTAACGATTTGGATGAGGGGATAGATGGGGAACTCATCAAATTTGCAGACGACACCAAGCTGGCAAGAATAGACAATACTCCAGAAGATAGGCTTAAGATACAGGAGGATCTGGACAGACTCGAACACTGGGCACTATCTAAAAAAATGAAATTCAATGGTGAAAAAAGTAAGGTTCTACATTTAGGCAGGAAAAATCAAATGCATAGGTATAGTATAGGTGGTACCTTGTTCAATAGTAGTAACTCTGAGGGGGATCTCGGAGTCTTAGTAGACAATCACTTCAATATGAGCCAGCAGTGTGCTGAAGCTGCCAAAAAAGCCAACACAGTGCTAGGCTGCATTAACAGAGGGCTAGAATCAAGATCATACCACTTTACAATGCCTTGGTAAGGCCACACCTAGAATACTGCATCCAGTTTTGGTCACCCATGATATAAAAAAGATGTTGAGACTCTAGAAAGGTTACAAAGAAGAGTAACAAAGATGATTGGGGGACTGGAGGCTAAAACATATAGGGAACGGTTGCTGGAATTGGGTATGTGTAGTTTAATGAAGAGAAGGGTGAGGGGTGACATGATAGCAATGTTCCAATATCTCAGGGGCCGCCACAAAGAAGAGGGAGTCAAGCTATTCTCCAAAGCACCTGAAAGCAGGACAAGAAGCAACGGATGGAAACTAGTCAAGGAGAGAAGCAACCTAGAACTAAGGAGAAACTTCCTGACAGTTAGAACAGTTAACCAGTGGAACAACCTGCCTCCAGAGGTGGTGAATGCTCCAACACTGGAAGTTTTTAAGAAGAGACTGGCCAGCCATTTGCCTGAAATGGTATAGGGTTTCCTGCCTGAGCAGGGGGTTGGACTAGGTGACCTCCAAGGTCACCTTCCAACTTTTCTTCTTCTTCTATTATTGTTGTTGTTGTTGTTGTTCCAACTTTTCTTCTTCTTCTATTATTGTTGTTGTTGTTGTTGTTCCAACTTTTCTTCTTCTTCTATTATTGTTGTTGTTGTTGTTGTTGTTGTTGTTGTTGTTGTTGTTGTTATTATTATTATTATTATTATTATTATTATTATTATTATTATTATTATTATCTATATATCCTAAAATTTGCTCCAGAGATTTGGGGAGCCACTGGACCAGTGGCAGAAGAACTGCAGACTCTGTGAAGAACACTTCTCATTTTCTATGAATAACATTTTTTGCTGAATATGACTCAGGGGATGTATGCAGCAACTAAAGAACACACTGAATTCAGTATGCTGAACTTTAAAGACACATGCAGCTGAAGGCCTGCAACTGGATGATATCTTTATATGAATTTTGAGTATCTAATGATAAGACAATGTCATGATTACAGTTCCTCAAAACAGTGTTTTCAGCACATTACAAATAAACTGCATTTCCAAATATATAAACTGAAAGATGAAAAATGCATGGAATTTTAAATGCAGAATTCCTCAAGTTCAGCCTCGTATTTTTCCAGGTGAGTCTGTGAAGCCTGAAACCTATGGAGTCACTACCATAGTCCATTTTTCTCAGATTTACATATTCATAAATTTACAGCTGGTCAATTTAAGACCTGCACCATTGGACTTAACTCTTGTTTGTCAATGTCATTGAAGAAATTCTTCATTTATTAATTTATCTGCTTCAGATTGAACATACTATAAAAGAGTTATCTCTTGAATAACACTGTCCTACCATATTGATGTAATAAGAACTGAGGAAAAAGTTTAACAAGCTTATATGCATTGCATATATATTCATAGGACTAAAAATCAATTACAGACATGCCTAAGTAAAAAGCATTCGGAAATATTATTAGGCAGATCTATGTGATCTGAATCCCTTAAAGAGTGCTGTCTCTTAGCCATGTAGGGCAGGCAAAGTCTCAGAAGGAATTGTATTACAGTCCTCAAGGTACACTATAATTCCCAGTGAAAATTATCCAGTTTATTAAGTAGCTAGCACTCTTTGGCTTCCTATTGTAAATTCCCCTTTACAAGTATAGAAAATGGTTTTCCAAACATGTAAAGGATTCGGAAGCAACCTTTTTTTAAATCAGCTTCAAGCTCTAGTAACACATGATCTCCGACTAGAATGCTATGTTCATTCAGGTTAGTGGTCTTTTCTCACCATTCTCTAGAACCTGATACTTCACTGACCACCAGCATCAGGCTCATCAAAATAATTTAGAGTTGTTCCCTCTGTTTTTGACTGTTCAAACAAACAAGATATGGGTATTTACATCTCTTCCTTCATGCTTATTATTATTATTCCTTCATAATTACCAGAATTATGGGAGTTGAAGTCCACAAGTCTTAAAGTTATCAGGTTTGAAGACCCCTGGTCTATAGTGTAGCTGTATTTAATTCTGTTGTAGTCAAAACTCATGTTAAAATTAATTTCTCTGCAAATTCTATTACCTGAAAATCCCAGAAACTTTCTAGCTGTAGCAATCAGCTGTAGCTGTATAGATTGTTAATACAATCTTCCTTAAAATAAATCAAGGGAAAAATTCTTATTGCATTGATAATGAACAAACTTTTTGAAAACAGGAAGATATTTTGTTTCAACTAATTTTGAAACATTATTAAAATAGTATCATTAAGCATACATTTTATTTATATTTTTAAAATATACTCCCACAACTTTTATTTTAAAATGGCCAGGAAATTGGCATTTACTGATTTTGAACTGTTATATTCCCAAGCCTTGGTCCTTAGTTACAGATCTTTTCATCCTGCAAAATAGACCCACCAATTAAAGTAATAATGCCTGAAGCACTTTTCTATTACATTTTAAGTCTCTCTCTTCTTTCTGGAATGTTTTTTTGGCAATCAAAAGGACAAAATTTTCCAAAAAAAACCCTCCTACACATTCTTCAAAGATGTTCGTATACTAACACTAAATCCAAAATTTAAATATTCACATAATTACAACTTATAAAAACTGATCTTATACGTTTTATTTTTAAGTCAATAAGATAAATTCCAAAATATTAATAGCCCATTAAAATGTAGACTAGTTGAATGAAAACGTTTAATACAGATACTGCTAAGACTTCTAGGCAAGGTGGGCATTGCAATCAGATGGCAACTGGCAATCTTTGGCATGTTATTTGTCAGACTGGGTGACCTTTAGCACTCCTAAACTTATTTAGTCCAACCATCTATTTTTACCCAGAAAAATACATAATTGTTTCAACATTTGTGTACACAATCTGAGGACTTCAGCATTGTTGCAAGCTATTTGAATCAACTTTGGATCTTGTTTTAGATGGTAACATTGTGTCATGAACAGCCAAATTATGCTCTCAGATTCATAGTATATTGCTAGACCAAAAGTAAGAATTTAATTTAGCAGAAATTTTGGCAATCTGGTAATCTTTCCTAAAAGGAATAAACCTTTGATATAAATATTGCAACTCACAAATTGAAACTCAGGATAGCTAACTGAAGAATAAAACCAAGTGCAAAATAACAACAAAAATAAATATTAAAAAATACAATGTAAGATAAAGATGTCTTCAGGGATGAGAACTTGAACTCATGCCTTAAGTTTATCCTGTTACTGTTGCATTTGAGCTAAAATCCACAGGAATGTTAATGTGTCCCTGGATCAATCACTATATATATAAACCTTTAATGTTCTTGGGATGTATTCCTGGTATTTGCACTCCGCCAAAGTATTGCTGGGGAGCGGAGGGGGAGGTCAGACAGCATAGTAGTATTATTTCAAGAATTGTGGATTTTCCATAGGCTGTTTGAAAGTAGCGTTATTGTGTATGTCTTAAAGGTGAAACCTACATCTATTTGCAGCAATGGACTGTTCATATGTGTTGTCAAGAAAAGGGGAAGATAAGTTTTTGAGCAATGTGGGCAAAGCATTTGGAGTCGTACTGTTTGTAACACAATTCTGTTCCTTTTCCCCTTTACTTCACTCCTTTTTTATTCCTCTGCTTATTAATTTTGTGGTTGCGTTAATCCTTTAATGCTGTTATATGCATTTGTGTTAAGTTTGTATAATACAAACTAATATAATGACAAGAAAAGCAAGATAAATTTATTATTTTTAATATTATTTTCATTGGGATATCATAATAAATCCCAGTGTTCTTAATGGAATTTTTACCTTCTCTGCATATGACTGGGATTTGCATTATAAGATAAACACAGTTTAAAAGAAGCAAACTTACTCTTATTTAAATTGTATTTTTAGTCATTTACCTCATAAATATTTGCTTATTTTTTCTTTACAATCTGCTTTGATTGTTTTAATTGACATGATACAATTAATCAAACATTAAGGAACAAGAATTGTAAGATATAAACTGGTGTTTAAAATCCAGGTTTTCAGTTAGTTTTGACAAGGAAAATGTTGTACAAGTAAACTAATGTACTGAAAGTTAAAACAAAATACAACTCAGAGTAGGGGGTAGACGGCCTGGTCTTTTCAAGGTTTTAGACCATAACTCCCAATAATTTTTTGATACTACTTTATTAAAGATAATTGTGAAATAAGAAAGAGATGGAAGGCTTCCAGATGTTTTTATTTTTAAAAAACTCAGTTGTAAACATTTTACTAGTACTAGTAAAATACTAGTAAACAAAATCAACTTTTTTTCCAATCAGGTGATATTTAAAATATTTATGTATACTTGCTACCATGTCCTTTTTCAATACAAACCAATAGTAGATTAACATAAAGCTGAAAATCCAAGTCATATGTTCTGCAATACATTGGGATGATATGCCTTCTTATAATGGCCATGTTTTATGTCATTTATGTCACTAACGTTGGCTCTTGCATTTATAATTCTATTATACTTTTATACATCAGCATTTGGATAAATGATTTTGAACCATTAATATATTTTCCTGGTTAAAATTCTCTGAGATGTTCTTAATAAGAGTCTTAGATAATGAATTTGGGCAAACTCTGGAACAGTCTTTACAGTATTATCATTCTCATTAATTTTCAAAACTACCCACTGTGTTGAGATGATCGTCATGGGCCTAAGACTTCAATTTGGCTAAATATTTTTGCATATATTTCAACATTTAAGTAACAGATGTTTACAACTTAAGTCTGAATTTCAGTAACGGTTAAATATTTACTACGATGCCCTAATTTATTTTACAATGCTTATCTTAATCTCACTTTTTTAGCCCTGAAACATAACTTTACAAAAAAATATAATTTTCCCAAAATAACAAAATTTGTATTTAGTAAATATAGCCATTATTATTATAAAAATACTTTAATAAAAATAGAATTATTTTCAGAAGAGTTAATGAAGATGGTATGTACTATCCCATTTAAGTTCCACTTTAAGGTGTTACTCCTTTTGTTATCTTCACATACTATTTGTTTCCCAATTGTTTCATTCCTTTAGTGTTCTCATATCAGAGCAGTAAGTATTTCATTACTAGTTTATCTGTCCAGAGGCTTGAGAAGCAGTAACAATTAACCCTCCCTTCACAGTGATTGATACAGGCTTTGCTTTCAATTTGTTCCACTACACAGATCATGAAATTCTGAATGCGATCATCCTTATTGACCTGTATCTTATTGCCTACTTTATTGACAAATTGCATATGCATATATATATATATATTGTGTGTGTATTTGGATTGCTAACAAAGAATTAAAGGGAGACTGATATAGTTATTTCAAACTTATTTGTTCTCATCAGTCAGCCACACCCTTCTGAGATTCGAACCTGGGCTGAGGCCACAGGCTCTTTCTTACTTTGTCAGCTGCATCGGGGAGGGAAGAGGCAGGGGATATATGTTTTGAGTATTTTCAACACCTTGCTGGCCCGCATTTGGGCCGGCAAGGTGTTCAAAATACTCAAGATATAGATAGATAGATAGATAGATAGATAGATAGATAGATAGATAGATAGATAGATAGATAGAGATATATACACACACACACATACATACACATATATATATATATATATATATATATATATATATATATATATACACACACATATATATAATCTCATAGCAATTTATATACACATACACAGTATACACACATACATAAATAGAACCATTCTATCTAAAATAAGGTCTTTAAAAAAATCTTTATTTTCTTTGAAGATGGTATCTGTCAGATAGCAAGACAATCCATTATTTGATTTTACAACAAAAAAGTATATGCTTACATCAGACCAAAAATGTATTCAGCAATCTAAATACATCCTTCCTCCACTGCAACCATAGCTTCCTTCTGAGATAATAGCGAACTTTCTACAGATTGAACCTTATCAGGTACCTTCACCAAAGCAGCACACTCCATAATTTAATTAGATTCTCTACCCCATGATTCTATTCATTTTCTAGAGAACCTGGGCAGACTCCAGACCCAATCTGGAAGGCATACAAGAATCCTTAGGAGGCAGAGCAAGAAAACAAGCATTCACTTGTATAATGAAATTTGTAGCTCTGCCATAATTTTTTGCAACAATACATCTGGTGGACACAGGATTCCACAATGGTTGATTTCAATCTTCTACTGTTACAAAACTGAGTAAGGAAGAACAAGTTAGTACACACAACTAGAACAGTTTTACCAAATCACATGGACTACAGATATTATTCAATCATTCTTCCCAGATTTTTTATGTTAAGAATAGTGGTCAGATAAGCCTGAAGGATACTTAAAACTAGATAGATAGATGAGAGACAAACAGACATGATAGAATCTCAATAGTTGTCTAATCCAATACCACACTTTTTGCAGGAAATCCACTATTACAGCAAATTTGATTTATGACCATTGGCCTGTGATTCACAGGGATCTACAAAACTTGATTTTAGTCTGTATCATTTCTATAGTTTTAAAAAATGATAATGTGCAAACAAATCAATTTATAACTTTATTTCACTTTTATACCTCCACACTCCACATGTACTCCAGAAATATTTAAAATTGGGATGTATTACCTTTTTTAATCCCAATTTTATTTTAATTAGGAGACAAGACACAGAACAGAAAAAATGGCAAAAAGTAAACAGACATAAATTTGCATTTAAAACATTATATCACATATTTTATTGGAAAGCAAAGAAATATTGGTACCAACAATTCACATTAGTTTTATAATTAATGGCATAGAAAACAAATGACTAGCAGAATATTTACCTTCTTTACAATAGTTCCAAAGAATATTAATTGGAATCTCTAGTCTAGAATTCCACAGTGAAATAGTTTTACAAAAAAACAAAATTTCACATTGAACAAATATCTAAAATGTCATGCATTTGGGGAATAATGTTTTGAGGAACCACGTGCAGAATCCTATAAACAAGATACTTTATGGATGGCTGAATCATGCGAACATATATTAGTCATGATGTTAAACTCTAATTGTACATTTTTAACTACAATCGTGTGCAAGAACACAGTAAAACAAAAACTGCAAGCATTAGAAAATAAGAAATTAAATTTAAGAAAATGTAAATTCTAAAATCAAAAGGACATGTGTTTACATTTCAAGTAACTTTCTATATAATTTTTCAATGTACACTACTGAGTAGTCATACATTAAAATGCACAATTACACAGGCAGCAGTAAGATTAAAGAAGTGAAATTCTCTGATAACTATCATACTATATTTGATGTCAAAGAAAACCATCACAGGAAAGTTTTGAAGGTAAAGAAAGCATCAAGGTACAGTCAATATCATTCTTCTAATCAGGAAAACAATTCAAATGCTATATTATCACTTTCACTTGCAGCAAATTTTTCTAAATTAATTGTAAGGAGGGGCGGAGCTATTCACAGAAATTCCTGAGATTCTTATCAGCATACTGTTCAAATGAAGAGCAGTTTAATCAGTAGAGGAATCCTCACATATTCTAATGTCTTGCTGAGCATTCTGCAGGTTAGAGCAGCAGCTGGTACAGGTCATATATCTTTTGTGAGTATCCCAAAAAGGCTCACTGCCAGATTGTTAAATTATGAATAAGCAATGAACAAAAGAATGCAGATACGATAGTGACAAGATAATCCAAGCAAATTTATCTATGACAAATTTCAGAGGATTAACAAATTACATTTACACAGAACAATAGCAACCTGCAAAAATCATGAGCTTATTTTTCCTTAAAACCATCAGCCAAAAAAAAGAAATCCCATATAAATTCACTGCATGCGTTTAAAATTAATTGAACTAGAAAATAAGACACATACAGCTCAATAGTATGCATGTTTTCTTCAGAGTAAATCCAACTTAGTTCAATATACCTAAATAGTTGTGCCAAAGACTGTAGACATAATTAATGACAGAGAAGGGATTATGTTTCTTTTCTTCAAGCAAAATAACACATTTAATGCATGGAATGCTTTATTTGCAGATTATGTAGTACAATACTTTAAAACTGCTGGTTTCTCTTTTAAAGCATGTGTTTTACAATTAATGCCACTACATTTATTTTCAAGCTAAAATGGTTATATTTTAACCATTTATATAATTAACACAATCAGCAATATTTAAAAGCTTCTATTATAAAAAAATTGTAATGTATTCTCTAGAATGTATTCAAAAAACTTAAAATGTTATCAAATGCTTAGGGAATTTATTGATTACATTTATTAAATAATCATCTTATTTGGAAACTTGGTACTGTTGACAATAGTCACTGGTTAAGTATTATTAACTGAAGTTTTAAACTTGGTAAGTGATCTATAGTCTATCTGGCTGGAAACTGTAAAATCACAGGTATACGGAGGAAATGTTTTCAGCTGATTCTAATCATTCATGGCTAAAATGCACATGACTAATTATACCAGATGTGGTTACAACTTTGGAAGTGTAACCATCCGAGAGAATTGCAATGCAGACTTCACTGCGCATCAAAGCATACACTGAGTTTCTTAACTCCTGATCCAGCAAGCAGTAGTAGGGCTCTGAAACTCCTTTGAAAGATGACCAAGGAAAACACACAAGCCTTGGGTAAAAAATACAAGGATGCTTCATTCTCCTACATCCTACATGAGTGCCTCTTTCAAAAAACTGTGTAGACATAAAATACATATAGAGCTAGATCTAGATACACTCTCTGGCTGAGTGTGAAGCTTTAAAAAAATATTCCAGAGATATACATGCTGATCAATTATAAATGGACTCAATTTAGACTTTAAGATATATCTTTTTATTATTTCATTTATTTCTTACTTATTTATTTATTTATTTATTAAATTTTTATACCGCCCTTCTCCCGAAGGACTCAGGGCGGTGTACAGGGCAATAAATATCAAAATATAAATACAAAAGTTAAAAAGAAGTTAAAAAGAATTAAATAATTATGCCCAATATAATACAATAATAAAACTGTGTTAAAACTAAGTCCAACCCCAAACCCATCAGACCAGGCCAGATTGTTCAAATAAATAAGTTTTTAAATCGCGCCGGAAGGAGCAAAGGTCGGGGGCCATCCAGAGCTCAACCGGCAAGCGGTTCCATAGGTCTGGCGCACCCACAGAGAACGCCCTCCCCCTGGGGGCCACCAATCGACAATTTGAACCTACTTCTTTGCAAATATTATTTTTCCATCATGCAATTTAGAAAATTTCAGCCTAGAATATGACAACCTACAAACCATTATTTGTTACAGAGTTAGGAAATTGCAAAGTTATAGGAATTTAAATGATTTGGCCATGTTATGAAAGTAACATTCTATGTATTTGGATTGTGTGTCCGTGTGAGTGTGTGTGTGTGTGTGTGTGTCACCTTTATCCATATGCAGCAGAAATGCTAATACGGTAACTATGGTAATAGTAATAGAAACAGGAACTAAGCAAAGGTACATGGTGCATACTTTCAACAGCACAGCTTCAAGATATGAGATGTACTTGACCATATTGGCTAAGAATTGAGCAATTTGTAGTTTTGCTGGATAGTATCTGGATAGGACTAGATTGCAAAAGATGGAACAGACCACAGCTATGCATTTCAATGATGTAATATACAATTTTAGTGATGAGAATAAGCTGCACAATCTAAATTTTGTATTGGGTTGAGTAAGCATCAATAATAATCTGGAAATGGCTGAGAAAATAGTTAATTCTAAAAGTTTTGTTGGTGCTGCTTACATTTCTGTTGAGAGAGATAATAATATTACTACAGGAAAATCTATGGGGCCCGTGTCCTATCTTATGAAAAAGAATGCTTGATCTTATATTTATTATTGAAGGAATAAGTCACCTTTCTGTTTATATAGATAACTTTAGAGAGGTTTCTGTAAGAAGAACAATATAGTGATGGTTTTTTTTTCTTTTCCTGGGAAGATTTTTTAAAAATTTAAGTGCAAGGAAATCGTACATAACAACTTCAGGAATGGCTGAAAGACTTAGTATCTGCACTTCTTGTTACCTGGAGCAGCTGGAAGGTAACTTTTATCTCTCCTTTTAACTGTGGATTTTCTGCCAACATCAGAGATGGAGATTCAGCATATCTTTAAACTTCTGCAATAGCATATCTTAGACCATTTTCAGCATCCCTTTCTTTGCACTGTGCATGTTAATCAAATTCCAATGGCTTTATCCACAGTGTTTGCATAGTTTTGCACACATGCAGTTCAGAAAGCCTCTGCACACATGTACATCTGAATCCCATGAGACTCTAGATTACAAACTAGAAGTTTGAAACTGAAAAAAATGCTTAAGGAAGCAGTTAATATATAAAAGGGAAAAGGATCATCCTCAAAAATTTATTTTATTTTTCTGTATTCTTATGTTTTTACCTTTTTCATTCAAGCATTTTAACCATTAATTTTAATAACTATAGAAATTTAGTGGCATATTTACACACCCATGTTAACTTACAATATAAAAACATGTTTGCCAAGCAATAATCATAAAAAATGCCAATATTAAAATTAGCATCTAATTAATATTTTAATGCAGTCTTTTAAACTTCAAATGCAGGCATTTTAATATAATCAATTATTCACTAAGTCAACCAAAATGCAGAAGAAACATAATAATCTAGACTTACATGAAAATTTATGCTTTATTAAATATAGAAAATGATGAAAAAATGTGTGATTAACCATTCATCAAGTTTATGAGTAATTCTTTTGTTTTCTACCAAGCAAGGTTTTCTGAATCTCTATGTGAACCACTGGTTTATACAAAACTGAAGGATAACAGTCAACTTGGTATTCGGTTATATTTTTTCACAAATAGGATCAGCGACTATGTGCTATTATAAAGGTGAAGGGATAAACAACACATTCTACAAAAGTCCGTTTTTATCTTTACATCCAACATTGTAAAGATTCAGTTGTTCAGCCTTTGGCATTGACCCTACACCTTGACCTATAAAGTCTATTACCTACAAGTGTTTGAATATCCTGTTTTTCATTCAACAGGGCTGCAAAGTTGTTTTTTAGGTAGAGAATTATTTTTACTCCAAAAAATAAATTAACAGAATGTCTATATAGTACCCTAACTGAAATGGGTAATTTTACAATGAACTAGGTTATTTGAAATAAAATGAGCATTAATCCACAATGAAGTTTATCAAAAATCATCAAAAGTGGGAAATGAGGTAGCAAAAATCACTAATTTGAATAAAGTGCAGAATCAGTGTTGCTTTACTTCTTTAAACCTATTAGCCATTCCCTGGCTAAAGGTGAACAACCAAGGTACAGCTATCTCCCTGCAAATCACAATTAGTTAGCAGCATTTCAAAACCACTTTTTTAAAAAATCTGTCTTATTCCATGGATAACCTCGCACAAGGTATTTTTTTCCACAGCCCGTGCATCTGATATTATCATTACTTCCAGTTCTCAATTGCAGAGCTAATGTACCCAGTATACACCCCTATTATTGCTCCTCAGCCACCGTTATAGAAAAGCACTGACCTGGGACTGGACTTGCCAGGGAAAAGATTATCATATTAATTTCTAGCTTGTAATCACCATTATCATAATCTAGAGCCCCTCTGAAAAAAAGGCACTTTCCTACATTTTCAAATACAATACTGCAGAATGCATGCATTGGCTTGGAAAATTTACAATGCTATATCATCTTGCTAATTGATAAATGTCTGGTTATATGGCTTCTCTGCTAACCTTTATTCCACTGCATGTTTTCATGGTATGTATTGTGTGAATACCGTCTTTCAAAACTGAATGGTATTAAAAAAACCACCCTATCAATACAGGTGGTCTTCGACTTACAACCATTTGTTTAAAGTTCAAAGTTACAGCGGCATTGAAAAAAGTGACTTATGACCATTTTTCATACAAACATTGCAGCATCGCCATGGTCACATGATCAAAATTTGGATGCTCGGCAACTGGTTCATATTTTAATTGCAGGGTCATGTGATCAACATTTGCGACCTTCTGACAAGCAAAGTCAATGGAGAAGCCAGATTCACTTAACAATCACGTTACTAACTTAACAAATGCAGTGATTCACTAAACAACTGTGGCAAAAAAAAGGTTGTAAAATGGGGCAAATCTCACTTGTTTAGTGGCTACTAGGATCATTTACAAATACAGTAATAAACAGTAATAAAAAATTAATTTTCCAATCAATGCACACATTTACAACCAAATTTCATGTATCTGACAACAAAAATCTTCAGTGTGCAACTGATTAAGGTCTGGTCAGTTTCAGGCAGCAGCCTGCTGAAAGTTCTAATCAATTAATTAAAGTCACAGAGCTGAGCTTGTTAACTTCTGGTTAGCACTTTTTAGGTCCTGCACTGAGGAGAAAAGCAGGTCAGAAAGAAATAGCTTATTTAAGCAATTTTGCCAACCTGAGAGGGGAGAAAGATAAAATAAAAATAACTGTCAGGCATAAGACGTTATAAAAGAGGACTTTATCTGAATGAGATGACAGCAACCAGTGATCTTTGCAATGCTTTTCTGTCATGTATTCACTTAACAACCGTGTCGCTTAATAACCAAATAATTAGAACAGAACACGGTTGCTAAATAAGGAGAGAGTGGAGTAAGTAATAGAAAAGCAGTTTCCTCGTAAGTCAACTGCAAATTACTGTACCAGGGAAGTTATATTTCATTTCATATATTTCCCAAGTCTCTGTCCATGTAAGGCCAAAATAAATTTTCAAATTTGCCAAATCTAAGATCAGTAAAAAATAAACAACTTATCTAAAATGGGCACAAATACAATATAATCAGCAGATATTTACATACAGAAACAGAAGAATCTCTAGAATAAATCTTCTGTAAATCTTGGTAGGAAGTGAGATTCTCCTCTATAGCCTCTTATTAAGGGGCATATTTTTGCTAAAAGATGAACTTTTTAATCATATGATAAATTTCTAAGGGAATGAGGTATGTTTAGTCTAATCAAGAGAAGGCTCAGGGGACATGATAGCAGTCTTCCAATACAAGTAGTCCTCAACTTACAACCACAACTGAGCCCAAATTTTATGTTAAGTGGGAAATTTGTTAAGTGACTTTTACCCCATTTTACAACTTTCCTTGTCACATTTGTTAAGTGGATCAAAGTTGTTAAATTAGTAACACAGTTGTTAAGTGAATCTGGTTTCCCCATTGTCTTTGCTTGTCAGAAGTTTGCAAAAGGTGATCACATGACTGTCATAAATATGAACCAGTTATAAAGCACCCAAATGTAAATCAGGTGACCATGGGGACGCTGCAATGGTCATAAGTGTGAAAAATTGTCATAAGTAACTTTTTTCAGTGCCATTGTAAGTTTGAACAGTCATTAAGTGAACTGTTGTAAGTCAAGGACTGCCTACACTTGAAGGGCTGTCACAGAGAAGAGGGTGTTGATTTACCTTCCAGAATTGTGGGTGCTGCACTACTAGAGGTTTTCAAGAAAAGATTGGACATCTATTTGTCTAGGATGGTATAAAGACTCCTGTTTTGGGCAGTATAAGGGCTCCTGTTTTGGACTGGAAGACCTACAAGGTCCTTTCCAGCCCCCTGATTCTATATTTCTAAACCAGACTATTGTCATTTGATTAATAAGAGACTATTCTAGTGGCCACAGACACCAAAGCAACATAATGAAATACTATCATTTCCTAAAGGAATGGACATTATCCAGGTTAATTCTGTTTGTTTCAACATGGATATCTTGATATTACAATTCTTTTTTCATTTTGAAAAAGAAAATAACTAATACAATGCAGAAACACAATTTACTTTTGTATCAACTTATTCTATGTATTTTCAGCTCTAGCTAATATATTGAACGATTGAATGAATTCTTTATTATGGCCAAAGGCCAGCTATGTTTTAATGTTTTGATTTCAGCAGTGAAACCTGCCTCTTTATAAACAGAACTGCAACCAATTGTGACTGTCACACAGGAGAACATACATCTATGTTGGGTTTGGTTCTTTGTCCTGTTATCCCCCTCTCATACACATCTTGTTGTATTCCAGAAGACTGAATAGCTATACTAGAGATTTTATAAGTTGTACAGAAGATGTAAAAATAATTTTAAGTGCAACAGTCAGACCCTTCTATACATATGACTTTAGTCTGCATTTATTCTTGAAGATCATGCTATCTTGAAGGTAAGCAATATTATACACACAGCAACAAGAGTTAAACATAGTAAGTCAAAGAATTGAAACGCAAAGGATAAGAAATATAGTTAAATCTAGAATGTATCAACTCCATTCACTATACTTTTCTGAACCTATTTTTGCAATTCATCCTTGCTTACACCATGCCCATGCATGGCTTCATAGTTTGCCTTTGTTCCTTTAAAATTCCTACCCCTTTGAGAATCTCATCTCTTAACAAATGTTGAGACTTGTAGTCCAACCAATCGCTTAACAATTGTTCAAAGTTATAACAGACCTCCCCAGAGCTACTTAGACCCATTTTGGGAGTTATAACAGTTGCAATCATGTGATCACATCAGTCATATGATCACATTTTGGGTTCATGCCAACTGGCCCATCTTTACAGCTATTTGCAATGTCCTGCATTCCTGTGATCATGATTTACTTTGCTGGTTTCCAGCATTTACTTCCAATTTCTGGCAAAAAAACACACAATGGGGAAAAATTTTCACTTAACAACTGGTATGTTAATTTAACTGTCCTAAACTTAACTATCTTAAAAACCAGTAGTAACTTCAAATCTGGTGATGTGATGCAACTTACAATCAGAACTCCAGGCTCAATTCCAGTCCTTAGTCAAGGATCACCTGTATGAATTTATTTCTGCTTCTTTGCCACTTATCAGCAGGATGGGGGGGAGAGAATTTTCCTTGTTTAACTAAAATACTGTAATAAAATATTGCCTGAAACCCAGACTTGGGTTTACTTTACTATGTTAAAAAGTAGCTTCACCTTTGGGTTAAATCTGGTAAACCCCAAAGTCTCATGGCACTTTCCTCAAGTCACCAACATTCTCTTCCACATTGACCCATATCAAGGCTTCCCAACCTACATTTCAGAGAACCTATAAGTTGCAGTACCACATCTGGCCAAACCTGAATGCAAGAATTAATTACAGATTGGCTGAATTAGTGCTTAGATATTTAATAAAATAAATATTTAATAGAATAGTAGAATTTCAACAAGGAAAAAAAGGAAGAAGCCAATGGCAACTCACTGTCATATTAGCTCCACAAAAACTACTGGTTGCTTTTGGTTACTTTAACAGAAGTCGAGTTCAACTCAAGGTTAATTTTCTCAACTCAGTGAAAATCAAGATCTTGATTTTGTGCAGTATACAGCCAGTAAAATTGTTACTGGTATTTTAACTTTTAACGTATTTCCATAAGATGTAAATTATTAATTTATAAACGGGTAATCCTTGACTTATAACAGTTCATTTAGCAACTGTTCAAAGTTACAACGGCACTGAAAAAGTGACTTATGAAATACATTTTTCACACTTATGACCACTGCAACATCCCCATGGTCAAATGATCAAAATTCAGATGCTTGGCAACTGATTCATATTTATGATGGCCGCAGTGTCCCAGGGTCACATGATCAACTTTTGTGATCTTCTGACAAGCAAGGTCAATGGGAAAGCCAGATTCACTTAACAACTGCAGTGATTCACTTAGCAACAGTGGCAAGGAAGGTCAAAAAATGGAACAAAATTCACTAAACAAATGTCTCACTTAGCAACAAAATATTGAGCTCAATTGTGGGTATAACTTGAGAATTATCTGTAATTTATCCTGGAGTAAGCCTTCCATTGCCACTTTCCCACCCAGAGATCTACAGAGCCCTCAGCTTGCTATTCCTGAGGCAATGTTTAAGAACCTGCTTTCCCCTCCCCACCCCCAGGATTGAGGCTAAATTGATCGTGTGGGGAAAGGGATCTCCTTTTTAGTGGTGGTTTTTTTTTGTGGTTTGCTTCCATATGCCAGTTACTTCACGCTACGTTATATATTGCTCCTTTTGTATTTCATTATGGTGTTATTTTTTAAGTCTCCCAGATTGTGGGATGGTGTGTGTGTGTGTGTGTGTGTGTGTGTGTGTGTGCGCACATAGAAACATGTCAATTAAATTAATGTTAAATTCTCCAAATTACGGTATATATGTCAAGAATTTGGAATAAGTTCATATTTTGGAATCCCCACAAATATATGCTCAACATCCAGAATTCAGCCCAAACAAGGAAGTCTAATGTAGCACAAGCTTCTGTGCATAAAGTGTTATCCACATCGAGCAAATGTATAGAGAGAAAAAAAATCAAAATACTCATACCATCTGGAATTAGCCATTCCTTTGTTCAAGCATGTCCATTTATAGGACAGCAATAGAACCAGGAGGCTGAAATATCTCCCAATGGTTTGCATTATCATAATTTTCCCATCTGTATTACCTTTCATCAATCTCCTTAACATTGGAAATGCCCAAGTTAAAAGTTGTGTTAAGAGAATATATGGTACCAATAAATGAAAAAATAGCTTTGATGATTGCTCCCCAAAATAATCATATTCTCTGCTTCTACATATGACAATTATTATTTATCAATAAATATTGACTAATTATGATCAGAGGCATAAAATTAGATGCCCTTTGTTTTATTAAGTAACTAAGGCGCCCCACTCCTAGCAAAAAGACAATCCAACCTGCAGAGGTCTAGATATTACTATACAATATTCTCTTATTGTCAAATCACCATAACAAAATTATTTTGTGTCCAATTCAGATAATTAGGTGATTTTATATATATATATATATATATATATATATATATATATATATATATATATATATATATATATATATATATATGTATATGTATGTGTATGTGTATGTGTATGTGTATGTGTATGTGTATGTGTGTGTATGTGTGTATGTGTATGTGTATGTGTATGTATGTATGTATGTATGTATTGTTTCTTAAAAGAAACAAATGAATTTACAAAGGTCAGATGGGTCATACTCAAATAGTACTCGATTAAGCTGTTCACATATGAGCCCAAACTAGGGTTTTAACAAGCTATGTACATATTCAGAGTTCAAGTACTTTCTCATCTCTCATCTACCACGCCATTAAGACAAGAATTTCCTTCCGTTTAAAGCAAACTACAATGACACACTGCATGTGAACTTGAATAACATATAGCTAATGTTAAGAAAACAAATCAAACCGTAATCAGAAGTGATGTTTTCTGTAAAATAGTTAATACTAATCAAAATTAAGTGAGATTCAGATATGAAGATTGCAATGGGATAAGAACAGAAGTCTCTTCATAGACATTTTGGAGAAGAGAGAAGAAATACATACAAGCCTAAGGCTCAACCATACTTATTCTACAACATTAAAGTATGTCTTGTTGTTAAAGCCAAATGCATCCAGTAAGGCACAAATTGATACCAAACTGACCATTTGATGAAAACAGAACATGCGACTCAACTGACAAAGAGAAAGATGAAAAGAATCCACAGACAATTATCAGTTCTCACCCAACCACTTTTTCATGTCAGAACCTGTGACAGAACAGTATAGTATGAGCCTTTTCTTCACTACACAGAGTTCAGTTAATCTGGGATATATTGCAAACATTTAATGATTTGAGGAAGGTCAACATACTTAATTTCGATCATGCAACACCATGTTTGAAGGGGGAAAAAATCAGAAGTATTCTGAATTAGTTCTGAAAGACCTCAGGGCATTGCTAATCATTAGTTGTGTTGAGAAAATAACTGATTTAGTATCATATAAATGAGATTCTATGTAAAAATGAGACCAGCATGACCTTTGTTACGTAACATAATTAAGGTGCTCAAAGACCCTTTAAATTAAGGGAATACTTTATATTTTTCTAACACCCAAATTAAAGCTATTAAATATATATTCAATTGGGTCAATAAATAAGAATTTTAAAATTAACCTTTTGAAAAATGTAGCATATGTTAGCTTGTTCCTATTTAAAGTGTATAATTAATGAATGCTGTTTCTATTAAATAAGATTTTTATTTATTTTCCCAAGGAATGTATAGCGATTTTAAAGATGATACTACTGCTGGCATATCCTTCAGCATAATACACAAGCATAAATCATTAATGAATACCTCAGTTCTAAGCCATGTTAAAATAAAGAACACAGGAGATAATTTGTTCTATAGTTGATAGATGGCAAGAACTACACCCCCCCCCCAAAAAAAACAAGATTGCATATGGCTTTTATATAGGAAAAGCATTTTTTGGAATCAGCAACAGTTTTCATATATATTTCCTTATTAGTCCTTACTTCTGCAAATATGGCATTATAATACATTACGATTACCAAATCACGATTTACAGGCACTCGGTATCTTAAGGTGCCTCACTCAGAAAGAGCTACAAATTCTTTTACACAAAGTTGGAAGGCAATCACAGAAAAACTTAATGTAAAATATGTTTTTTTTTAAAAAGCCCACCCCATCACACTGAGATTTTTTACAGAAACCCAGAACATAAAAGTTCTAGTGACTGATATACCATAATTAATTAGCTGAACCCTATCTACAAGTATGTTAAAGAATGATTTATAAAAACAAAGCTTGTATTTTAAGACTGAGCTTCTCTAAACACTTCATAAGATCTCTTATAAAATATTCAACTAAAGCACTTAAACAAATACTGGGTCTTACCAAAATTATTGCCAAGCCTCTTTATGAAACTTGTAAAAAATTCAAGTGTTTCAAAAAATGCCTTTCCCATTTAAAGCCACTCATTTAAAACATTACTGATGATATCAATACTCTGTACTTTTTAGTAAGATATTGATATATTGTACTTAAATATGAATGAACACAAAATAACAAAACAGCATCACAGTAATAGTATTTGAATAAATTTAATTATATAGCTTAATGAAGTAAAGCATTATGTGCAACAGAAGTATTGTGATAACACTCTCATATGAAAAGTCAAAAATATATTGACTTGTTCACTATTTCACGCAGGATGCAATGCAACAGCTTAAGTGTTGGATCTAATGTGCTATTTGCAGTATTGTACTCACAACAGGTGAGATGCTGGTTACAAGATATATTAAGCAAAACATGCATGTGGTTGAAAATTACAGAACAAAACACTAAAAATATTTAGTACATTACTTGTTGAAAAATACTTAACACTCTGATATGAACATCAAAAGATATTTCATTAACCTAGAATAAAACAAATCAAATATTTCAAGCTATTAATATTACTGCAACTACTAATCCATAAATCAGGAATCAGAAATATTGTGGTAATTGGGAGGTTCTGTTTAATAAAGGTCATTATAACTCCTAGCTCCACAGCTATAAGATGTAATATCCTCTCTGGTACCTCTATGATATGCCCATGCATTACTGTTCTTGTTGACAGTCTGTTGCCTTGGAAATATTTCATTATTTCAGTTTTTCCATTTGTAGACCCTTGGCCTTGTGATATGAAGGCCACCCTATTTCATATTTTCGATTATCATTTAAGCAATCTTCTGGAGCTATTTATATAAAAGCAAGTGTTAGACAATGCATATCATCATTTATCATTGCCGTGTTTAAGCATATACTGTAGAAAGAAATACCAAAAAATGAACAGCTTTGTTCCACTTACTTTACAACAGCAGCACAGCAATAGGCTTTACAAATCACTGCAGACATATCTTATGCATTACATTTGTGTCTATTTAAAGCACATTCCTATGCATATCTACTGAAAATGAGCCCCACTGAATTCAATGGTGATTACTTCCAGGTGATTGTGTATAAGATTGAGTTCCTAAGATATATCCAGAAAACTGCAAAACATTCAAAATTGTTTGTTAACACAATGTATTTTTAACATGAAAAATACATTAAATTCAAGTCTATGCTTTTTTCCTCCCCCCAAAAAATAAAATTTGAAAATTAACTATAGCTACTAAACATCATTTTAAGACTATCTCACCAACTACAGTCTATTAGTATTTATTAAAAGTGTAGTAGATTTATTTCAATGAGATACGCACAATCCTACATTTGCTCACATGTAAATCTGTCATTTCAATTCAAAAAGTGTGCACAAAATTGTTGCCTTAATCTCTATAACAATTTGCAGTATTAAAAAAACAAGCCAAGAGGTAGTTTTAATTAATACTAAGATATAAAGTGTATATTAATAAAATACTGAGGATATATCTATTGAAATATAATTCTATTCTTCAAAGCACTATGAAGCAGCAACAGTTTGACATATCATGTCTTATTTAAGTCCTCCTAATAATTCATGTATAATTTCATCATAAACTAGTTGGAGCACAATAAGCAGTGACAATAACTTAGGCCTGGGGCATAAAATAATCTAGACACCAGGGCAAGCTTTGGGTTATTGGTCTTTCATGAATTAAAGTTACCCCCACCCCCCCACTGAAATTATTACTCATTCCACTCCCTACACAGGATAAAACTACTCTGATCCAACCTTTAAGATGACAGCATCAGAGCTGAACAAGAATATGTTATTAAAGGGCATTAAATTAAATACAGTATATCCTCCTACAACTTCAATCAGAATTTCAGACCAAGTGTTATTTAGTACAGCTCTCAAGTGAAGCAGAATAACAAATTGCACACTTTGATTTACCTTCTTCGAATGCCAAATGGAGACAGGTGATAAAGAAAGCACTCATGCACAGGCTATGAAGTTTCCCCTAGAAATTAATTCTATCTTCAAGATTCCTATCTCAGAAAAATTCCCAAAATGGCACACAAATATGCCTCTGCTGCAGAGATTACTAAAGCTGTCCCAGCAAACATACTTATTACTAACATAGTACTAGGCTCATAAAGAAGAATATACAACTCTATATACCAGTAGTTATGAATTGGCTTTCTTTCCCTGAGATGTACAGCTTTACATACAGGATAGAGCACTCCTCTATAATGAATGGTAAGGTACACATGCTTTTCAGTCACTGGAAGACACTGAAAGTTCATAGGAAAGGAGTGATAAAGTAAGTTCAAACCTAATTCCTAAATGCTATAAATATTACCAATATTTCCAACCTGACTCTATGCAAATGTTACCGGCAGTCCTGAAATGCAACAGTTTATACCATCAATGAAGCAATAAGTACAGGATGATGATCCAAAGTGGAACAGTTATTTAGATTGAGATATCTCAAGGAAAACTGAATCAGCTCAAATCCAAAATACCAGCTCTAACGCTATAGATTACACATGCAGATAAGGATTCTCTTACAGACACATGCAAATTTAAATTCACTCCCTTTGAGATGCCACTAGAAGCTGATTATTGCACTCTCTTAAGTATTTAAAAGCTACAGTACAGTCTGGTAATCTATCAGCCTGTAATGCGTGGACATGTTATGTTTTTTTAAAAATAGATTTTGAAATAGGAAATAGGAAATTTTATATCTTAACTGAGTTATTCAATAGAATCAGTTATGCTAAAAGTGAGCACAAGGGATGACAAATACCATATGCACACTGATTTTTTCCTCATATGAAATTGACCCTCATTTGGTAACATCAGGTGAACTTTTAAAGTATGCAACTTGTTAGCCTTCCTTACAATGATGTTCTACTCCAGCTATCATGTTCCTTAAGTCTCTAGGCAAGCTATACACCATCATCAGTTGTTTCCTATGACGTCCTACTATTTTGATCCCAGAGTGGGAGGCCTACGGAGGAGGTTCAATCTTATCTGGCTCAAAGGCCCTAATGCATAAGTCTTCCCAAGTCCCAACTCCACTTCTAGAAGGAATAATTCTAATTACCCATAAAGTACCTTGATCATTCTCAGATCAGGTACTATAGGCATTAAACCCTGGCAAATCCCCCCTCAAATTATTTGACAATATTTTGCAAGAAAGTTCAACTGCTTTGGTAAAGAAGCGCACGTGGTTTTTTTTAAAAGGTTTTCACAGCTCAAATTGCTATTCCTTCACACTTCCATTGTTTCCAGTGGCTCCTCCAGAGGTTTCCGCTACTTTCAATGGGCCAGGCAAGCATTTGCCTCTTCCTCAAGGCTTCCAGCTGGCATCCTTCTCTAAAGATGCACAGTAACTCGACAGCTGCAAGTATCTCACTAACTACAGAACCGAACGGGAGCAACAATAAAAGTACAAGGGATGGCGGGAGGGGAAGACGAAAGCAGGAAACCTTAAAATGACCCCGCTAGCCCGGCTTCCTTTTAAAGCAAACTCTTTAGGACTAAGCTTTTCCCGGGCAATAAGTAACTTCAGGACTAAACCCGGGCGATTCCAAAAAAAAAAGGGGGGGAAGGGGAGGAGGGACACACACACACGAGGCCGAAGAGTTGCTGCTTAGCTTGAACTAAACTTGCGCCAGCAGTTGTGTGGCGTCCCAGCAAGCTCCTCTCCTCTTTCGGCCTAGCTGCGCGAGCCCAACCACTCTCTCTCCGCTAAGCAACGCCGGGCCTGGCAAAAGCCGTTTTCCTCACGAACCCCCTACCGCCCCTTTGCTCCGCTCCAACCTGCCGTGGTCCTCCCTCCCCCATTTGTCTAGACCAGGGGTCGGCAACCTCGGCTCTTTTATGACTCGTGGACTTCAACTCCCAGAATTCCTGAGCCAGCTGGCTCAGGAATTCTGGGAGTTGAAGTCCACGAGTCATAAAAGAGCCGAGGTTGCCGACCCCTGGTCTAGACCATCCAGCCGAAAAGTTGCCTCCCGGGAATTCCGCCTTTTCCCCCCTCCTTCCGCCTCCCTCCCCCCCCCCGTGCGCTCAGCCAGACACCGACGACTACTGCGATGTGGGGTGGGAGGTGCGGGCTCCCTTCTGCCGTCGCTGCTACTGGGGCGAGCCTAGCGAGTGTCGTGGATCTGTCGGCGGCGGCAACAGCCGCGAAACGTGCATGCACCACGAGAAACTCCCGAAACCCAGCAGCGCGAGCGGGTCCGTGGCCACCCCTCCCTCCGCTTTTCCCTTTCCCGGGCATGGAAGCCAAGCGAACCAGACCCAAGGTGGCGAGCGGCGGCGGCGGCAGTAACGGCGGAGCGCTTAGACCCAGGCAGGCACTGCTGCCTCGGGTTCAATATAGAGAAAGTGTTACCGTTCTCGCCTGGAAGGATCCTGCTGAAAGCTTGGCTTGGTGGGCGCCATCTTCCTGGGCTTTTTTTTTTTTTCCCCTTTCCTCTCTCCCTTACTTTTCCCCCTCCTTGTGTTGCTGTGTGGTGTTGTGTCTGGCGGCGGCGGCGGCGGCCCTGCTTAAGACAGGCAGGATGAGGAAAAGTAGTGAGGCCAATGCATTGCGGGCTCCCGCTCCCCGGCGCAGCAGTCCTGCCGCAGGTTGCTTCGCTTAGCTAGCGCCGCCGCCGCTGCTGCTCTGACCGCAGCCGTCCATAAGCCGAGGAGCGGAGAGAGCCTAGGCTCCGCTGCCTCCGAAGACATACCAAGCCCGGCGACGAGTGGCCGGCCGCAGCTGAGTGAGAAAGCGCGCAGCCCCAGTGGGCAGCCCGGCCATTGGCATCGCCCGGCAGGTGTGACTAGGCACACGGAGAGGGAGCCCGCGGGACTGGCCTTAAGCGCGAGGCCAAGCCATAAGCAGGGAAGGGAGAAGCCTCCGTTCTTCAGGCTTGGCTGCTGTGGAAGTATTTGGGAGCATTTTCCAGCTGCTTCCCCAGCTCCGGCGCTCTGACTCTGGCGTGCAAGGGACAGGAAAGCCTCCGCTGCCGGCGCAACAACGCCACTCAGTTGCAGTTTCGCATACTTTCCTTCTCTGGAGTAGCAGAGCCAGACAGGGAGAGGGGAGGGAGGCAGACAGACTAGGAAGCCGTGGACACACAGTCGCTGCTGGGAGAAATTCCGGCAAAAGCCAGCGGATATTCGGGGAAGACCCGAATGCACGTGGGATAAAAGACAAAATTGGAGAACGGTGTTGTTTTTTTTAAGAGGTGTTGGGTTTTGTGTTTGTACATATACAACCGGTGCACAGATTTGAGCGCGTGTGCGTCTATTAGCATACGTGCATGTCTTTATGTACACAACCTATGTGTCTCTATGGAAGAGGAGCGACATCCTTCAGCTGCACGAGCTGCACATGCGTCTGACTCTTGTCCTTCGTCCAACTACCGTATACAACTGAGTGGACGTGTGACTGCGCAAAAATGGGTGTAGAATTCTATCATCGGGACGTATTACTACCGTATTTCTTCTGGCATATCGATAGCTCACCCTGTTGGAGAAAGTTCATTTTGTTCTTACAGACTCCCACTGTGCCGGATCATAAGTTAATGAAGAAATTTCGGATATAACAGGTGGGGACGAACAGAGTGGCTTTTCAGGAGGTCACAGGAAAAAAACCGGTTTTATGTTTTTTTTTTTAAAAAAGGGTCCAATTTCAAACGTTTTCCTACAAATATGTCTTGATTCATCTTAAAAAGTTGCTCCGTATCACTAATTTACTCAGTCGCTTCATGGGGAGGAGGGAACAAGAGGTGCTGAAGCGGAATTTTGATAGAAGTTAAGCGGAATGCAACAGATGCACGCGTGCGTAGGTATGCGAATAGCTGCATAAGGACTTTGCAAATGCGGAAAGTTTAGCTGGAGGGCGCAGTCAGTGACCCCAAAAATATGATCTCTGCCACTGGAGGCAGATAATTTGACCTGTCTTAAGTCCCTCAGGGCTCCGAATAGCAGATACAGCCGATCTAAGAAGCTTCAATGCAGAACCTTACAGCAATCTCTGTGCTTCTAAGAACTGCCTTCTGATTTAGCGCGCAAGAAATGATTCAGTCATAAGGATCTACACTCAAATGAAAAGAAGTAATTCTTATAAAATAGGGAGTCCCGAGTTTTTATCCAGGGGAAATTCCTTTCAAGCTGACAGGGCTGTAAAGCCCCGTTTTCTCCACATGCTCAAAACAATTAAGTTTAACAGGTGTCATCTGGTTTATCCAGTGAGTGAAGGACTAGCAAAATCCTTCTGTTTTACTTAACTGTATGGCAAAACATGGAAGTGTTTTTTTTAATGGATTAAGAAGAAAATTGTCTTACTCTTAAGTGTCCATAGTTTTGGGGAAACACAATTTCCTATGCATCTTAAAAATAAGGAAGCAAATATGGCATATATTGATTGTAAAAAAAAGTATACTAAGAAAACTAAACTTGCAATTACGTTTCAATTAAGCTGGTAGTAGAATCCACTGAGTAAAATGCTCCTTCTCACAACAGTATACATATGTTATCTTTATTATGATAAATAGCTACAGGTTAGAGGGCATTATATTTAATAATCCTTATGTTGCCAATTTTTCAAATATATACTTATTTCTCCAATTTTGTATATCCTAATTAAAATACTGAGAACTGTTCCATATACTTTTTTCTATAGGACAAAATCTGAGCTATTTTTTATTTTTGTAAAAGTTTTAATATTTGAGCCTTGACTTTCCGTCTTTCTGCTCTCCTCCCCAAATTATCTGGAAAGCATAAGGTGACAACTAACTCATCAATTTCCCCTGGTAATTTAAGAAACCTGTTACAATAGAGTCCCAAAACAGAGAATAGACAGCACTACATTAACTTTATTCTTTACATCCATTGTAGATCCTTAGAAAGATTTTGTATGTTTATTTAAAATAGCACTTGTCTTCAATTCCAACCCTTCATCAGCTATAAGAGTCCTCTGCTGTCTCCTGAAATAACTTCATGATTTTCACACTATTCATGATTTTCACACTATCTCAAAAGTGCATAAAGCAAAGGAGCGTACACTGCTTGAAAAGTTTACTAAACCAAACCATGTTCCCCCCCCACCAAATTTTATCCTCATGTTTGCTTGAATTTTCTCATTCAGGCAAACAGTTCCAGCCTGACTGGATTAAATAAAAGAAAAATATGGTCTCCAAAAGTTCCTTATCTAGTGAAAATTTCAATTTGAAAGTATTGGTTTATTTTTGTGTAAGTACATATTTTGTTTCATAAGATAGATAACCTGTCTGGAGGAATTTGGAGAACATGAAAAAGAAAAAAATGACGTGTGAAGCAGAGTCAAATAAAGAAAAACAAAGAAAATATTCTACTTTTGGAAAAACAAAATGCCAAATAATTGCACACTATGTTGATGCTGGAACTCTTCTACAAAGTAATGATGGGGAAAGTAAATTTTAAAAAGAAAAGAAAATCTTGGGCACTATGGCTTGGCTAACTTAATGTTAGGTCCTTCCTAATATATCTATAATATGTGTTCAAAAAAGCAGTTAAGTTCAAAGGGACTTATTTGGACAGATGTATAAAACTGCAATTTAAAGAAGCTGGCTGCGAGACTCCAGCATTTGCATTAAAATGCATTTCTGATGAATACTCCAAAAGTGTTAAGTCACTTAAAATTTCCTGCTAGATTTCCTTGTAGTAACAGGTGACATGCTAATACCCTGGTAATACAAATGTGTAACTGCAAGGGTGAAGTGCCAAGTGAAAACTATCGTGCTCAATTGAAAATAAATCATCAATCACAATAGCGTGATCAATTATACCTCTTAGCTGCCATGCTGTGGGGTTTGCACAAGCCAATGACATTGAGAAATTCCTACTTAGGAAGGAGAAACAGATAGGATCCCAAAACTTTGCAGCAGCAAAAAAAAAAAGGTAGTCAGCCTTTGAGCAGGCGGCTATCTTACTTTTCCCTTCCCTATTGTTGTTTCCGAGATCAAGCAGCTCTAACGTGTGCGTTCGCGGCTTTTAAAACACCCTTTTGGATGAAGACTCGCATTCCCCAAAGCATTCGACATTAAGATTTCGGGTTGTTGTTGTTGTTTTTTTAAAAAGAAAAAGATAACAACACATAACGCGCACACGGACATAAATAGTCCAAAAGATCAACACACCTCTCTAGCTAATGTACTCACCGTTGTTGGTAGGAAGTAATGCCCTGGACGTTTTGCGGATTCCCGTTAGCTGCGGTACTGGCTCTCCCCACGCCCGGGCCGGCTGGCACTCCCCCGGCCGCAGCTGCAGTCACCTGCACGCTGAAATCCGGGAAGATCCGGATCATTCCCGCGGCTCAGCACCCAGCGAGTGTCGGCGAAGAGGTACAGCAGCTCCTCTCCCTCCGGCGGCTGCAGCAGCAGAACCAGCCACACTGCAATCCCATTAGTGAACAGCGGCCACTGGGAGGGAGGCACAGCGCTTTGATGTGAGCGGCTGGGCTGAGAATGAGTTGGGGGGGGGACTTAAAGTGAAGCGGAGGAACAGAGAAGGTATTTTACCAATTTGCAAACATGCAACGCGCCAGGATTTGAAGAGAAGCGCGGAACTGGAACGCTGCAAAAAAAAAAAGAGAGAGAGAAGAGAGAGAGAGAGAGAGAGGCAAAATCGGCAAAGGGAAATTCTCTGGGTAATCTAAACCCGGAATCCGAGGGGCGAAAGGACGGTGAGGGGGGGTGGGCCGCAATTACTTTAACGCGGCTGTGAAAATGATGGGGAGCAAATCTTGCCTCTCTCCACCCCTCCCTTCTACTCCGCCCCAACCACGCGGAGTCCGAGAGGACTTTTCCGTTTCTCAGAAACACTGCTGACCACAGCTTAGTGGGCCACAATCAAACGGGCAAGGTGGGGGGAAGGGAGAGAAGTGGGGAGGGGTGGGGGAAAAAGAAATTCCCAGTTCCCAAGAAAAGGGCGGTGGAGAGGAGGAGGAGGAGGAGGAGGCGTGTTACAGGACAAGTTCTTGAGAACTAGCCCTTCTCTCTTCCCCCCCCCTCCCCTTCCTCCTTCCTTTCTTGTATTCTTTTCTCTATCTTCCCTTTTTTTATGAAGCGCCGGTTTGCACCCACAAGAAAAAAAAACGCCGCTTTGTGCCGCGGTGGGGCTCGTTCTCTTCCAGAGGGAAGTGACTCTCCTGCCCTCCTAGTGTGCAACGCGGTTACTGCTACTCAAACTTGGAAGGTAGGCTGTCTGCGCGCGCGGCTGGCTGGCTGGCTGGCTGGCTGCACGCACAGATCTCTCTCGCTGCTCTAACAAATCGATTAAACCGTTGAGTGCAGTGCAAGAAAGCGGTTGCAAATGCATTATATGAAGCGGGAACAAACACAATAACGCGGGAGGCAGCTTGGTGTGCAACAGCGAGCGAGCACGCACGCATGCACGCTGCTAACCAGGGTTTCTGAGTTTGGCTCTTTCAGGTGGCACTTTGTTGTCACCTTACAGGCACGAGAAGTTAACTGATAAGATTAACAGCAAGGAAGGCATTTCTTCCACGTGTAAGCTCTTCTGGATATTGCCGAGCACTTTCCCAGATTAGGAGCTGCCGTTTCTTTGTGCAGGACGGCGTGCAAATTTACATTCCTGTTCTCCCACCCTTTCTAGCTGCCCTCTGCAAATACGGGAAAATGGGGAAAGGGCTTGCAAGCGAGTAGAGGAGTTTGTGAGTGTTGCGTGCGAGCAGGGCTTTGGGGTCCTTGGGCTGGAATGTGCCGCGGCTGGAGCTTCCCGCTTTACGCCTTCGCGTTCCCACACCACAAGGGTTTCCTTTCACCACAAGCGGACGAGTGTCAAAGGGAAGATCTCTCTGCTCAGGCAAAGTCATGGAGAAGACGCCCCTGTTGTTGACCAGAGGCACTGCGGTCCCACTTCTTCCTTTTTTCTCTCCTGGTTTCCCGTTTCCCCTTCCCTTCCTCTCACCTTTCCATTGCTTGAAGCCCACAGTAAAATAAATAAATAAACTATAAACAGCTTTGTTCCCGGTTAATATTCGTTTTCCTTGCTAGTCTGAATAAATGTCAGGATGCATCTGTAAAAAAGAGTACTTGGATGTGGAAAATAGGTATTTTTTCCTGAGAACATTTAAGAGGTTTTCTGAGGCACTTCACAGAATATTGTCCGATATAATTTGCCAGAGTCTCACTAAATTCAACATATTCTGGAGGGCTCACTGAGAAAGACTGATGCCAGGATCAGTTCAGTTGCAAATTTTAAAGGCAACAAGGAGACGTCCATAGAGAAGGCTTTTGTTCATAACAGAGTTGCACATCAAAATTATGGCAGGATGGTGCTCTTCTCTGTCTCCCTTTACTCTGTCCTATCATAATTGTATATTGTACACTTCTCCATCATACAGCATTATATTATTCAGCAACCTTTCAAAATACTTTCCAAGCGTCAACTAAACCCAAGTTGTTAATAGGATAGAGTTTGGGAAAAGGCTTCAGTGATGATCTTTTGGAGTAGAAAATTTATTAATTTATTTATTAATTTAATTTGTATACCGCCCTTCTCCCGAAGGACTCAGGGCGGTGAACAGGGCAATACATAAAAACAAGATACAAAAATTAAAAATTATTAAAAAGTAATTAAACAGTGCCCGTAATAAGTTAATACAGATTAAAAGTTAAAATCCATTTATAAAATCCAACCCCATCCCATCAGGCCAGGCCAGCTTGTTCAAAGAGATGGGTTTTAAGATCGCGCCGGAAGGAGTGGAGATCGGGCGCCATCCGGAGCTCGACCGGAAGATGGTTCCAAAGATCCGGTGCACCCACAGAGAACGCCCTCCCCCTGGGGGCCACCAGTCGGCATTCTTTGACCGGTGGCACCCTGAGGAGGCCCTCTCTGTGGGAGCGTACTGGGAGGAGGGAAGTTGACACCGGCCGCAGGTGCTCCCCAAGGTATTCCGGACCCATGCCATGTAGGGCTTTGTAGGTCATTACTAACACCTTGAACCTTGAATTAATGTGGGGGGAGGGATATATAGAGAGATGGAATGTGAACAGTTTCCATGAGGTCCATTTATTCAAAAAGTACTATCTAAAAGAAGGCTCAGTACTAAAATAAGGTTAATATTGATAGAGAATTTTTGTGAATCAGGGTTGAAATGAGGGGTCTTGGTGCGCTCTAAGTTTGGTTGTTTTCTTGCAGTTTCATTACCCAAAGTAGGTAATGTCAGCAGTGCACTGATAATGTTAACTAGATTGGGTAATGAAATGTCTGCAAGAAGATTAGCAAGCTCAGAGACCACCAGGGACCTCTCAAGATTAATATTTTCTTTCAAAGGTGGCAAAGCAAATTGGTTAATCTCAAAAGTTGCATCAGTATTATGCTTTTTCCCTGCACAATGATAAAAGGAAAAGGATCTTTTATTAGAGACCAGTTGTGTGACATTCATACAAGGCAGCTGCTTACGAAACTTACAGAAACTTCAAGTTTCATTGTATGGTTTCCACCTGTGAATGGAAAATTCTAATAGGTGTGGTCATGCTTAACAATTTGCAAGATAAAAGTCATATTTTTTGATTGAGGAAAGAGGACCACAATGAAAATGTACAAGTTTTACGTCTGGAGTTGTCACATCAAAATAATTAAAGTGAAATCTATAATTCTGGTCTTTAAAACGTGCAAAACCTACCGGTATTTATGTATGTTTTGCTAAAGGTTTAATTTCCAGATTATCATGGTTTCATAAATTTACCAAAATGCTGGTCAGTTTTGTTTTGTTTGTTCCTTTTTTTATTTCTCCAAGAAGCAACTTGCAGTTTGTCAACTGCATGGAGACGTGAGTAGAAAAATTAGTTTTGGAAACAATGGGAAATATATGTTAACAGATTGTAAAAAATATTGTCAGCACCCTTAACATAAAATTAGTATTACTAAAATAGTATTTGGTTTGTTCAGATGCTTTGGAAATGGTTAATAAGAGTTTAATAAAGGCTTATTACAATCTTGTTTTTGAGGTGCCGGAGCTAGAACCCACATGGTCTGGACAGATGCTGTATTGATCTAAATGTGAATCTGTGAATTATGATTTGAGGAATGTGAATATGATTAGAGAGCAGTTCTGTGCAAATCATAGAGGGAAAGAGGCCACATCACTACCTTAAAAACAATCGTGGGCCACAGAGTCATATCCAGCATGCCCATCAGTTGTGGCTAGTGAGCTAGCAGTATTGGTGAGGTTTGGAGACACTTGGTGTAGACATAGCAAATCCTTCATGGAAACTACAATATTTGACAATGGTTTTGTTGAGTTTTGGGGAAAAAAACACTTGTGGGTAGCACAAAACTGCTTGTTAGGACTCATTCAGCCAACAGGCAGTATGCAGTATAAAAGGTAAAGGTTCCCCCGCACATGCGTGCTAGTCGTTTCCAACTCTAGGGGCCGGTGCTCATCTCCGTTTCAAAGCCGAAGAGCCAGCGCTTGTCCGAGGACGTCTCCGTGGTCATGTGGCCGGCATGATTAGACACCAAAAGCGCACGGAACGCTGTTACCTTCCCACCGGAGTGGTCCCTATTTTTCTACTTGCATTTTTACGTGCTTTCAAACTGCTAGGTTGGCAGAAGCTGGGATGACTAACAGGCGCTCACTCTGTTACGCGGCACTCGGGATTCGACCCACCAAACTGCCAATCTTCTGATCGACAAGCTCAGCATCCTAACCCACTGAGCCACCACGTCCCTAGTATGCAGTATAGGTTTGCTTTAAAACAATTATTAGATGGTAAGTGTCCCTATGTTTATATCAAGTGCCAGGGGTATTTTCATGGGTGGGGAACACCTAAAACAATTATTGTGTAACATGGGAAGAATAAACCTACATCTGATTGTGGTATTGGATATGTGTTGTTTGCCTACATTCTGAAGTAGCTTTTTTATAACAAAGGGCAAAATAGAAATGCCAAAATAATGTGATCAAGCTTTTTGAAGATGTTTAATTACCAGAATTTCCAAACTACTTTCCTTGGTTTCAGGGATAATGTGATCAACTCTTTTTGATAAGAGTTGAATGTTTGTGGGTTTTGTCACTTAAATGGTTTTAGTCTATAAAAAATATTTTGGAAAATGTTTCTTGCGATAATAAAATCTGCCCAGGCAAAGACATATGGATGTTTATATTAGAAGCACATTTGTAATGTTGGACTTTTTAACAATTCTGATAGGATATGTTTCATTCCAATGTATTAACATTCATTGGAATGAAAAGAAAATACAGATGGCAAAAATAAAGAGCTGCACTGTCAGCCTGTTTGTGTGCAAATTCTCCAATGAAAAATACATTATACAAGTGGTTCTTGTTTAATATCTATTCATTCAGCTCCATTGTAGCATTGCAGCATCCTACAGTCACCTGATCATCATTTCAACTTCCTGCTGGCTCCCCCATTGACCTTGGTTGTTGGAAGCTGGCAGAACGTTGCAAATGGCAGTCATGTGACCAGAGATTATTGTGACTTCACAAAATTCACTTAACAACAGCAACTACGAATGCCAGAATTGCTGCTGTAAGTCAGCATGACCACATGACATTGTATCTTACAACCACAATGCTTAGTAATGGGCTTCCTAATCCCAATTATGGATGGTAAGCAAGAACTACCTACCTCTACTAAGGCTACCAGATTGGTTTGCAAGATTATGGGCAACCACTAGATGACAGCAAAGAGGTACCAAAAACTAATCCCAAGACTATATAATTGGGAGATGAATTGAGAAGCAGGTACTTCATAGGCAACTCCCTGTGTATATAAGTAAGGAAGATCAATTTTGAGAATCATGGTTTATTTTTTATTTTTATTTATTTTAATCCCATTTATATCCCGCCCTTCTCCAAAGACTCAGGGCGGCTTACAATTTAAGCACAAACCAATGTGCTTAGCAATAGCCTTCATTCTATGTATATGCCTGCTTATTAGGGCTTTGCCCCCCCCCCCCAAGCAGCATTATTACAAAGTCAGCTTATTGCCCCCAACAATCTGGGTCCTCATTTTACCTACCTCGGAAGGATGGAAGGCTGAGTCAACCTTGAGCCTGGTGGGACTCGAACCTGCACTAATTGCAGGCAGCTGGTGTTACTTAAGGAGGCATTAGCCCACTGCTCCACCAAGGCTCCACCAAGGCAGGATGGCTCAACAAAAAGACTGTTTTTCTCAGTGAAAACTCAAGGAAATGTTTCCCATGAAGTAGAGATTCTAAAATTAACATTTCTAAAGTATTTCAAAGAGGCTAAGGGACAATTACACCGTATTCAAAGGCATAGTGTTTATGGTTGCCTCCCAAGCTGAAAAGCAGTACCAATATGCAGTTCAGTAACAAAGAATCAATAATATCTCTTTTTTTCCTTTTTTTTTTACTCCAGCATTTTTGTTCTAAGCCGAATCAGGATACATAAACTCAATGATAAAACTGTTTGTGTTGAAATCCTTTGTATCAAATAGCATCTGTGTCTGCATTCTACTTTAATGCAAAATGCTTTGGACTGCAGCTAATACCAAGAGATATGAAACTAGTTAGTCCCACATGTTGCACATAAAAAGAATTCATAATGAGCATCTGTGGGATGTGGAATGGATCCCATGAGTTAGCTGAAGGCCTCATAACGTAAGAGCTGAGAAGCCTAAGTGAATTATGACTGTCTCTTTTCTCACAAGTAGGATTAATTTTCTATCCCACTTATATTCATTATCTATCCTGTTTATACCACAGGGACACCAATTGTTTGAGTGTTAAATGTAAAGTCTTCACAGAAAATATGGCACAGCTGATTGAACGTTTCTTTCCTTTTTCTGCAGTCCAAATACTACTCTAACTCCACATTTGATAACTAATATTAGAGACATTTCTTGATACTTTAAGCAGGTTTATTTTCTCCCTAATTGACATGTTTACATGGCCCAGTTCTCATGCTACCTTCCATCTGCCCATTGCTCTTCCAAAGATATCAATAGAAACTTTGTATGCAGATCAAGAAGGGTATATGGCCTTTAGAGAGCAGGTCAATAAATGGCTGGAGGAATGATTAAAGACTTTTTAAAAGTGCCCTTCCTTTTTCTTAGAATGGTGTACAAGACTGGCATGAATATAGAGCTGATATAGGAAGCGGAGGTTAAAGCTATGTGCAATAACCAGGGGTACTAATCTGCCCATTTTCATAGCAGCATTTTTAAGGTTGATTGTAAGCTGAAAAGCATTTATTTTAAATAGGTGCATCAAATTTTCTGGAAAATATCTCCTTGCATCTCATTATTCATGTTGGTTGCTCTTCTGGGAGGTTTAGTTCAATAACATCTGGAGATCCTTAGGTTCCTTACCACATATTTATAATCTGATATTAACTTTAATCATTATTTCATTGTTCAAATATGAAACATAGCCTCCATGCACAAGAGAACTGTCTCTAACTAGGCATGCCCAGATCTCGCTTTGGAAAAGAGGGATTTTGTTTAAATACTCCCAAGTCCAGTTTCAGGCCAGTTAAGCACTGTGGATTACAACTTGCTCTTCAAAATGGAAGAAATCCAAGGGTGAGAACTGATCTCTTTTTTTCCTTGAAATTATGTCCACAATCTTTTGTTTATACCAGACTTAAAGGTAAAGGTAAAGGTTCCCCCGCACATGTGTGCTAGTTGTTTCCGACTCTAGGGGCCGGTGCTCATCTCCGTTTCAAAGCCGAAGAGCCAGCGCTTGTCCGAGGACGTCTCCGTGGTCATGTGGCCGGCATGACTAGATGCCAAAGGCGCACGGAACGCTGTTACCTTCCCACCGTAGTGGTCCCTATTTTTCTACTTGCATTTTTACGTGCTTTCGAACTGCTAGGTGGGCAGAAGCTGGGACGAGTAACAGGCGCTCACTCTGTTACGTGGCACTCGGGATTCGACCCGCCAAACTGCCGATCTTCTGATCGACAAGCTCAGCGTCCTAACCCACTGAGCCACCGCGTCCCTTATACCAGACTTACTTACATTTATATTTGCAGTACTTCATATAGAAAGAGGAAGTTAGAGAAATCACAATGAATCACAATAGCAAAATAAGTGTTCTGCTTTTATTGTTAAACCTCAAAGTTAAAGGCCTCCATCCTTTTTTTGGACTCTTTCTTACGTATTCTTTATATGGTCAGATGACATCATAATACCTGGAAAAATAATCTTTATTTGATGAAGCCCTTTCTGGTCTGCTCATAAACTCCAGCTGCTGAGATACAAAACATTGACTGAAACATGGATATTAGTGTAGGAATTTGAGCATCTATGGCAAAAGGCAAAAAACAGAATAAAACAAAAGTAGATCTGTAAAGAAAGAATATTGGGTATCATTTTGGATTTGAATATCATTTGACCTTATGCTCAAATAGAGCTGCATGGTGGGTTGGGGAGAGAGATGTGGTGATGCACACAAACCTGAATAGATGTGCCTTGTTCCCATTCACTGTTGCGATCTTCATACGTTTAGCTTGAAGGGTAGATTCAACTAACATCTTCATAACTCTATGTTTTGTTTATTTCAATATTGTCTTGCAGGATTTTCCATTCTAGTCACACATTGCTTTTTCATTCTGATCAAAGTTGGTACAGAGTTTTAAAATATATAAGAGTACAATCTCCAGAAAAATGAAATATATATTTAATGGAAATATTACCTAACACCATGTAGCATCCATCAATGCAACCTCGTGCTGAGATTCTGAAATCCGCCTTAGCTTTGATAAAATTCCAAAGAGAATATATAACTGGAAGAATGACACTCTGTTTGGATTCATGATCCAACCTGTTTTGCTTAGGTTTTGGCCTTGTGTATTGTATGAATAAAGTAATTGTGGTAAAGCATAATTTGTGTTTGTGAATCTAGTCATTATAGTTTATTAAGTTCATGATAAATTCATGTCTACGGGATTGCCTTTCTTCTGATATTTATTAAGTTTAAAGATTATTTTGTTAATTGTGTATGCTAAGGATATTAAATAAAAAGAAAAAAAATTAAACAAAATCAAGTCTATGATAAACTAAACTGTGCCTTAATGCAATGTGTGAGTTTAGTCTCCAATTAATTAAATTTTAGTAGAACAATTGAAAGGAAGCAATTGCTTTAAAGGCTCTGGGAAGCATTTAAAAGAGATGTTTGCCAACATATGTATAAAACACCACTTTTCCAATTAAAATAGCTCTGTGTGTGTGTATGTGTGTGTGTGTACTGACACAGGTAGTAATAGCTTCTGAAGTGCATAACATACAAATTATGTGATCACTTTAACAATTTGAAAAGAAGTTCTTTGTACATGTTAGATCATGTAAAGCACTTTTTGAATGCTTTGCAAGCTCTAGCATTTATTCCTTTACTTCTTGGATAAAATTAACTTCTTGAAAATAAGCTGTATTCTGAGTAGTCAGACCATCAGCAGTGGGATGCAGCAGTATGGGCCAATATCCAAATATAATTAAATCCACACAAGGCATGTTACTGTAGTTTTTTTCTTGTAATTAGGCTTAAGATACAGAAGGATCTTGACAGACTTGAACATTGGGCGCTATCTAACAAAATTAAATTCAGTGGTGAAAAAAGTAAGGTTCTAGGTTTATTTATTTATTTATTTATTTATTTATTTATTTATTTATTTATTTATTTATTATTGGGACTTATATGCCGCCCTATCTCCCGAAGGACTCAGGGCGGCTGACAACAATAACATACAATAAATACAGAAGTTAAGATAAAATTAAAATTAAAGGTCCCTGTACAATAAATTAAAATTAAAATAAATTTAAAAATTAGATTTAAAAAATTAAAAACATAATTAAAATCCCTGTCAGTCCAGGTCAGCCAGGTGGAAAAGGAGTGTTTTGAGGCCGCAGCGAAAGGACTGGAGATTTTGGGCCATCTGAAGCTCAGGGGGGAGCTGATTCCATAGGACTGGCGCTCCCACAGAGAAGGCTCTCCCCCTGGGGGTCGCCAGCCGACATTGTCTAGCCGACGGTACCCTGAGGAGGCCTTCTCTGTGTGAGCGTACTGGGCAATGGGAATTCATTCCCGGCAGCAGATGGTCCTGCAAGTATCCCGGGCCTAAGCCATGTAGGGCTTTAAAGGTAAGTGCCAGCACCTTAAATCTCACCCGGAGGGCAACCGGTAACCAATGCAGCTCATGCAGGAGGGGTGTAATATGGCAGTATCGGGGTGCTCCCATCACTACCTGTGCAGCTGCACTCTGCACCAGCTGAAGCCTCCGGGTGGTCTTCAAGGGCAGCCCCATGTAGAGAGCATTGCAGTAATCTATACAGGAGGTAACGAGTGCGTGGGTGACTGTACGTAGGGCATCTCGGTCCAGAAAGGGGAACAACTGGCGTACCAGGCGAATCTGGGCAAATGCCCCCCTAGCCACGACTCCAATATGATCTTAAAAACTGAGTCGTGAATCCAGGAGGACACCTAGATTGCTTGCTCTATCAACGGGAGGTAAGATCTCTCCTCCTATAACCAAAGATGGAACCTCTTGGACTAAACGAGATGCCGGTACGTAAAGCCACTCAGTCTTGGCCGGGTTGAGCCGGAGCCTGTTCTTTCCCATCCAAATCTGTACCGCTTCCAGGCAACGGGACATCACATCAAGGGCATCACTGGGTTGGTTCGGGGTGGAGATGAAAAGCTGGGTATCATCAGCATATTGATGATACCTCACCCCGAAGCCACGGATGATCTCTCCCAGCGGCTTCATATAGATGTTGAACAGGAGAGGGGAGAGTACCGACCCCTGAGGCACCCCACAACTAAGGGGCCTAGGGGTTGACCTCTGCCCCCCTGCCAACACCGTCTGTGAACGACCCGAGAGGTAGGAGGAGAACCACCGCAAAATGGTGCCTCCCACTCCCAACCCCTCAAGACGACGCAGCAAGATACCATGGTCGATGGTATCAAAAGCTGCTGAGAGATCTAATAGGACCAGGACAGAGAAATAACCCCTATCTAGGGCCCGCCAGAGATCATTCACCAGCGCAACCAATGCCATCTCCATGCTATACCCGGGCCTGAAACCCGATTGGTATGGATCCAGATACTCAGTTTCCTCCAGAACCAAAGGGAGCTGCCGTGCCACCACGCTCTCAATGACCTTCACAAGAAAGCGAAGGTTGGAGACAGGACGAAAGTTATTTAAAATAGCTGGATCCAATGCAGGTTTCTTAAGGAAACCTATGCAAGAAAAACCAAATGCACAGGTATAGTATAGGTCAGGGGTAGGCAACCTCGGCTCTTTTATGACTCATGGACTTCAACTCTATGCTGGCTCAGAAATTCTTGGAGTTGAAGTCCATGAGTCATAAAAGAGCCGAGGTTGCCTACCCCTGGTATAGGTGGTACCTTGCTCAATATTAACAGTGAGAGGGATCTCTGAGTCCTAGTGGACAATCACTTAAATATGAGCCAGCAGTGTGCTGCAGCTGCCAAAAAAGCCAATACAGTGCTAGGCGGCATTAACAGAGGGATAGAATCAGGATCATGTGAAGTGTTAATACTACCTTATAATGCCTTGGTAAGGCCACACTTGGAATACTGCATCCAGTTTTGGTCACCATGATGTAAAAAAGATGTTGAGACTCTAGAAAGAGTACAGAGAAGAGCAACAAAGATGATTAGGGGACTGGAGGCTAAAACATATAAGGAACGGTTGCTGGAATTGGGTTTGTCTAGTTTAATGAAGAGAAGGACATGATAGCAGTGTTCCAATATCTCAGGGGTTGCCACAAAGAAGAGGGAGTCAAGCTATTCTCCAAAGCACCTGAAGGCAGGACAAGAAGCAATGAATGGAAACTAATCAAAGAGAGAAGCAACCTAGAAGTAAAGAGAAATTTCCTGACTGTTAGAACAATTAACCAGTGGAACAACCTGCCTCCAGAAGCTGTGAATGCTCCAACACTGGAAGTTTTTAAGAAGGGCCTGGACAGCCATTGTCTGTAATGGTATAGGGTTTCCTGCCTGAGCAGGGGGTTGGACTAGAAGACCTCCAAGGTCCCTTCCAACTTTATTATTATTGTTCAGAGGGGATTTGGCATGTTTATCTACCTATCTACCTATCCTTACCAAGGACCTGGGATAGGCAGATGTAGATGTTTGATGGTATTATAGTTATCGTTGCAGGATGGAAGCAGATGATGATGATTACTACTACTACTACAACTACTACTACTACTACTATTGCTATTGCTATTATTTGAATTGCTGTTACAATTCTCGTGTTTTAAAAGCATATTTTATCCAGTCTGGATGAAATATCTAATATTTGAAATTTCCAAATATCTAATTCAGTCTGGAATCTCTTTGTAATCTTTTTTTCATCCCAATCAAAGAACTCTGCAAGTACCTGGTATAGGCATGCTGCATTAATGTGTAACACATCAGACTGCCTACATTTATGATCTGTTGTATCCAAATGACAGCAACATTCATAGGATGCAGTATCAAAATTACAACATTAATGTGGCCAGGCTTATAGATACCATCCTATATTAAGAAGCAAAGATGTATTCACTGGTAGACTACTTGCTTCAGATGCAAAATGAAAAAAAAGATATTGGAATTAATAATTGACTTCCCCAGATGGAATTGAAGGAGAGCTCTACCTTTGGAGAACTCTACCCGGTTAGACAATACATACTGAACTAAGCTGGCTAATGGTCTAAGCTAGTAAAAATGAATAATGGTCAACCCAGTCTTCAAGCAGGGATTGCCCCACTTATTTAGATTGGGTTTCCTCGGGAGATGTGGGTTTATTTAAAAATCTACAGATAGAGGAAGTCAGATCAAGCTCTCCCATAGTTGGATACTCTCCTACATTAGAGTTCTAGGGAAGGAATCTGTTCTGTATAATGCTGTTAGCAAACAAAACTCAAAACAAAGTCCTGTGTTTTCCTTAGCCTGTCCCAGTATTACAGTCTGTATTGTTTCAGTACAAAGAAATAGGACAGGAATGGACAAAAGATGGTTTAAGACATACTGGTGGATCTCTAGATGATTTTTTAGCAGATTGTGTAATGGTAGCAACATTTCGCAAACTGGGCATGTTTCATAGGTGCCCAGTTCCTAGAATCTGGACAATAAAGGGTTTTTTTTTTGTACCTGGTAGTGCCTAATGAAAGATTCTAGGAAAAAAGGCTAGAATATTTAAGCTTGCCCTCCTGTGAATTTCAATATTTCAGCCAGGAATGAGATGGTAAATGGAAAGGCATAATACTGCATTTTTTAGTGAAAATAACTTATTTGCCATTAAAGTTCCCAATTACTTGCTAGTTGTTATGAGACATTTATCTGTATTTTCCCTAACAAATTACTCTCATAATATTTTCCAATATGGCATTCCAGCTCAGAATTCCTCAGCCAGCACGGCATTGCTGCAAATTGTTTCACACGTTACAATGGCACCAGCATGTTCTTACATGCTAGTATTTCAGATACATTTTCCATCATCCTTGGGCATATTAACAATTAACCATCCAATCTTAAAGTGTGTTTTTAACGTAACTCAGATGTTAAAACAATAAAATAAGGCTTTGCATGAAAGCTATTCCATCCATAAAAATGCCCTCTAACATATTAAATTAGTGTCTTCAATTAGAGAAAAATATTCAGTCTTACTTTCTTCTTATTAAGTTAGGAACAATTAACGGAATAATATCAATTTATCACCTTAATGATTTGCTGAGTACACCCAGACTGGCAATCACACTGTATTTCCTTATTTGTAGTGGAAGTTCACTATACGAAAAGAGACAAATCCATACATATCTCTTTGCATGAATGGAGCTGTGTCTCTAGAAATAAATGGAATGATTTTCATTTACAATCTGTGAATGCAGTGCGTATGTGTGTGTGTGTGTGTGTAAGAACAGACACGGGCATGCAGATCAGAATGTAAAATGTTAGATTTTAGGTTTGGGCTTTATTTTTTACACAGATCTGGCATACTGGGCAATACTATTACATGATGATCTGCAAATTGTTTCATTTGTGGTTAAAGCATTCCTAATAATAGAATGCCTTTTTCCCCCCAATGAACTCTATATCATCTGCTACTATGGGGAAGAAATTCAATGATGATTTTAAAAATGAATTAAAGTATACATGCAGGCTGTGTAATGTCATAATGCTTAATATTTAAACTTCACGTTATCACAATTATATGCTGTATCTGTCAGTGTACTACTATTCCTTACCCGTATAAGTGAAAGGAAATCGCTTTAGAAATTCATTTCCATTTACTTAAATTTAAATGGTTTGACTTTGAATTTTCATTATCTCCTGTTGGAAGGTGGTTGTGACAGGTATTGGAGAGAATGCCACAACCCTTCATTGCATCATCTAATTTCTACTTTAGTTATTTTAGATAGAGTGTAAAACAACATTCATACAACAGAAGAACAGGGGAGCAAAATGAAACAAACATAAAGCAGACCAAATTGTATAATGAATTGCTAAAAAAGAAGACCTATTTACTGATAACCATATAGGCATATATGACACTATGTATAAATGTGGTCTATATATGTGTTTTATTAATTCTTTGCCACTGAGATAATTGCATTAATTTTACATCATAAACTATCCCTTGATAAGATGTAATGTTTGTAAAGGTGACCTTATGATACACAAATAACATGATTATAGCTGAATAATTTTACTCCCCTTTCCCACTTTATTCTGTTTATCAGATTGGGAAGAGATTATTTTTACTTTTTAAACGTTACTCTCCCTCTGTCAGTTACAAAGCTTTGTGTTTCTCTGTGAATTGACATTTGTAGTAGCTACACTTCTATTTATTGCAGTAGTGTATCTCGAAGAATATAATGATAAGCCACTTCTGTACTGATGTTAAGCAGACTGCCTGATTGTGTCCACTAAGAGGCCAGCTCCTTCTGTCTTCAAGCAATATATAAATTAACAAAAATAAAGTGACTATATGAAGCAATAATTTAACTTGTCTTTTGATGGATGGAGAATGAGTAATAGAAAATTAATAAAAAACAGAAGTGAAGAAAATGTTAGAAAAAAGACAAGAGAATAGAAAAATCTTCCAGCTGGATTGCAGAATTTCAATAACTTTATGATATCTAAATATATTTATGGTATAATTGTATATAAGTAAAGTAGCATGATATAGTCACTTTATTTTTATTAATTTATATATTGCTTGAAGACAGTACCATAACTAAAGGCAGGATTACTTTGTGTATGAGCATTTCACTGTTGTGAAAAACAGTAACAAGGATCTGTTCTGCACTTTGTATTAGGTCCTTTACAAGACTAATGACTTGTTTAATATAGATTGTTCGTGTTTATATTAAATTGAAAGAAATAGCTACTTTTATTGCTCCCATTCTCCTGACAGTAAGCTGTGTTAAATATCTAGATGAGAAATATCAATGGGGAAAAAAATATAATAGAGCTGCCTTAAAATCTATGATGACGGCCTTGGAAGTATATGTGATCCTCAAGGTCACTTATTGTCTAAATAGAAAGTGAAGGAAGGTGTCAAGGTGTCCCAAAAAAAGGCAAGCAGAGAATAAATTAGAAGGAAAGGGCCTGGGGATAGTAGCATCACTACTGAAGTCATAAATGATGTATAAAGACATCAGTAGAAGAACTGGAGGGAAAGAATCTCTGGAAGAATGCCCTAAGGTGTTATCTCAATGGCTGATCTATTAGCTGATTATGCAGCTGTTGGAGAACCAAAGGTAAGATTTGAGACTAGCCTTTAGATCCGACTTATTAGTGCTGGCATCAGAATCATCATCAAGATGCTGCTGAAGCTCAAGTGTCAAGGGACTGTTTACCGGGAAACTACAAATAGATGTGCTCCTTATAAGTGCTGGATGGGTCCAAAGATGGTTAAAAAAGCACTATATCCCAGCTTATAGGTAACAACCTGAACATAATGGTAAGAGAACAGCTCTATTATTTATAAAATGTTCTCATCCTAAAGATTTATTTTCCAAACAGTATTGAAGTATTATATGGCTTGATAAGTCTTGCATGTAAACATCCATTTGCTTTCAAGTGGATGGAAGACAGCTCAGAAATTTCAGTGTGAGGATCAGAGTAACAAAACTAGTCCTTACCTCATTCTGATATGCATTTCATCTGAAATTACAATGTAAATTTTCTCATGAATTAAAAAGGTGTGTATAGCACTAAATGTACTTTCATTCCATTGTCACTGTCGGAGAAAATTTCTATGATTAAGATGAATGTTTTACCCAGAATGTTATTTTTGTTTCACAGAATACCAGTTTTGACAACTGCTATACCATTTAAACAATGGCAGAAGGATATATCTAAATGTGTATGGCCAGGAGAGAAAAACTATGAGTTATATATAAGCTTTTACAAGAAGATGAGGCTTGGACATGCCAGATTTGAAACTAAATTTTGCTGCTTGCTCTTTAATTTGGGTGAAAGAGTGGTGTTGGAGATTACTGGATTTAGAAGGGCATAATTTGAAATTTTGGAAGAGGAAAGTTGTTAACAGAAAGCTATTCTTTTAAATAGTTTTATTATATATAATTAACAGAAAGTTTAAAATAGAAAAAAGATTTTATGATTTTGGATTTAGTAAGATTGAATTTGAAATAAATTGTGTACTTATAGTAAATATTGTTGCTAAAATGTATAATTTTTGCTGAAATATGGGACAGAATAAGAACAAGTGATTGTGTGATAAAATGGGCTTAACATTTTCCTGTAGTTTACAGATGGACCAATAGAAAAATATGTAATTGAAAGGATTGAAATTATATTAAGTTATAGCCTTAAAGAGGATTTTTATAAAATATTGTATTGTTGGTATTTGTCACAAGTGAAATTATCTAGAATATATACAGGTACTTTGAACCTACTGCAAATATGAACAACATAAAGGGACATTTTATGATGTTTGGTGGACATGTAAAGAAAAAACCAAAACATTTTGGATACCAATACGTGCATTAATTCAGAAGATTTTAATAGTTAAAATACAACTGAAACCACAGACTTTTCTTTTGGGATTAAAGGACAAGCAACTAGTAAAAAGTCATCAAAGAACAGTGTCTAAAATAAATGCACCAAGATGCCCTATCTTCTGTTTTCTCTGATCTGGATTAATTGGTTTCAGTCAACGTGAAAATTCATAAAATCATTTGGGATGTGTTTATATTCAGTGGTCCTAATGGCCTTCCAAAAATAGGATTTTGTAGGCACATAGACTTTAACATACGCTAAGACAGTGATAGCAGCAGGAAAGTATGGCTACATATGATGCCATTGAATGGTTGATTACAATATTATATTAAAAATCATGAGTCTGGGAAATTAGTGATATTAGTTGAAGAAGATGTTCTGTTTCTTTAGATTTAGTGTCAAATGAATTTTATATATAAATAACATGCATTATACTGAATTGCAAATAAGTTTACTTTGATAGAGTTACCTCTTTTTACTTTAAAAACTGAAAATTTGGCTTAGTATCAACAGACAGCAGCAAATGTGGTGATTATCTTTACTGAAATAACTTTTCATTATTTAAATAGCATTCATATTTATTCAGTAATTATGTTTTTCATAAATTTGCTATATATAACATGCAACCATTGCTCCCCTGATTATTTAAAATTAATACACAAATTCTGCATGTCAGTGCACTGAGTCATAAAGCTTTAAATTCTCAGAAGGGAATTATAAATAATAATAATAATAATAATAATTATTATTATTATTATTATTATTATTATTATTATTATTATTATTATTATTATTATTATTATTATATATTATATATACTGTATATAATATATATTACTTAAACATAATCCAAGTGAGTAAAGAATAGAGTGAATGGGATTAAAAATAAATAAAATATTTCAGGCAATACTTAACTAAAGGAATATTGGGAAAATCAACTCCAGGATCTGAATGATAATAACAGTATTTGTGCTATTAAAATATGGACAGAGTTTGCTTATGAAGTGGCTATTTAATGTGTGTGTGCATGTGTGTGTGAACATTGCCTCCATACATGACAAATATATAAACTGTTACTCTTCTCCTGTCTTGTGGTTCTGCTCCTATCTAGGAGTACAGTTCTGATCAGCAGTATAGACAATCTTTGGTTTACAACCACAATTGGGATTGAAATCTCCATCACTCAGCAATGTGGTCATAAAACAAGATGTCACATGACCATATCACTTAGCAATGGCAATCCTGGCAGTTCCAGTTACCGTTGTCATTGTTAACCAACAATCACAGGTCATTAAGTGTGTACCCATGCTAATCTAAGCCATTTTGGCTTGGTCTTTCCCAGCCACAAGCCTCAGTAAACTAAAAGACTGCCTCCTATTCTCCCCACTCACCAATCTCCTCTCCATCTCTGCCCTCTTGGGGCGGCAAACAGTCCCATAACCATGTGGCTTTAGAAGTGCTTGCCATGGCCCAGGAAGCCACAGCCACCCCAGTCGCCTATGAAGTCACCCCACCAGCCAGACGTCTGCTTCCCTGCACTCCCCTGTCACCTCAGCTGGCATTCTCTGTTTTCTCGTTCCCGTTGCTGATAAGATGCGCTTGACCTGGCTGCTGGGCAGGGCTGGGGCTCAGGTTTGTGCTGCGCTGGGGCTGATATCTTTTTATGTTTTTGCAGTGTGCAGCACAAAAGTGCTTTTTGGTTGCCGTAGTTCTGGGCTTTGGTTTTTTTCGGTGCAAAAGTGTAGTCTTTGTGGATTTATAAGTAAAAGATGAGGGAAAATATAATAAATATGATAAACATTCCATTATATACTAGAAGAGTAGACCACTACATATACTTTGGCCATTGGATCTCAATGGAAGGTGATATAATCAAGGATATTGAATGGCGTGTTAAAATGTGATTGGCAGTCATTCGGCAAGCTAAGCATAATTTTCAAGAACAACCTCCCCCTATGCCTGAAGAGAAAAGTTTTCGGTCAGTGTGTGCTAGCTGCTCTAACATATGCCGGTGAAACATGAAGCCTAACCTCACAATCAATACAAAAGCTACGAGTGGTGCAAAGAACCATGGAAAGATACATGCTTGGCATTGCAATGCAAGATAGAAAGATCTGCACATGGATTAGAGAACAAACAAAAATATAAAATATCATCAAGAGAGTAAAAGAATGGAAATGGACTGGTCACATAGCAAGAAGAACTGATGGCAGGTGGGCCAAGGCAGTCAAAGAATGGATCCCTTGTGTTAAAAAGCATCCATGAAAAAGGCCTAAAACAAGATGGATCAACGACATAAGCAAGTATTGTGGGCTTAATTGGCAAAAGAAAGTTCAGGACCGTATTGATTGGAAACATGTGGAAGAGGCCTTCATCCTGCGTGGATAAACAATGGCGATGATTATGTTGATGATGATAGCTACTTCAGCATTGTTACCTCCATGTTTTGGTTGCTAGTATAGTTTCCAACTATAATTCAAGGTGCTGGTTTTGACCTCTGTTTCACTTGGTTCCAAGATACCTATAGGATACCTACTTTAAAGGGAATATACCACCCTGTTCAATCAGCCCTGGAGAGGATAATGTCTTCTCGGGAAGTGGGGTGATAGCTCAGAAGCAATCTTTCTTACTGATGGAGCAGTATCTATGGAACAAGCTATCCTCAAAGACCAGATAGTGCCTAGAATTTTAATTTTTTTGGAAAATCATAGAAACTTGGCTTTGCAGGACAGTAGAACATTGGGAACATGAGATTAATAATCTTAATGTACATATATCCCCTAAAAATCCAAACACCAAAAAAAATCACAAACGGATAAAGAAAACAATATAACAAAACACTAAGAAAGATGGATTTATTGTAAGAATGTAACCAAAAGATTATTCACACCTTCCCTGGACTCTACCTGCAGCTCCCCAAGGAAGATACACCTCATATTTTGGCTTAATGGAAGGTACCTAGAGCATGCCCCAGTGAAGCAAAAATAAATAAATAAATAAAATACAGACAGTAACCTAGTCTTGTGCAATATAAAGCTTTATAGTTATTAACAGCATCATGAATTGTACCCAGAAACTCATGAGAAGCCAATGCAGCTCATGATGCAGTGTCTTATATGACTATATAATACAGTTGTAGCTTCTGAAGTTCTTCAATTAGCTCCACATAGAACGCATTTCAATAATCTAAGTGATTGATGCTTGAGCTATTGAGTAGGGCCTCCTGATCAAATATGAGTGCAATTGATACATAAAATGAACCTGTAAAGACTCTGCTAGCTGCTACTTCCACCTGTTTCCAACCAGGAGCCATAAATCCAAAGAACCCGGAAATCACACACCAACTCTATTTTGGGAAGAACAACCCCATATCAGACCTAAATATGGAAAATGTCCTGTTCTGGGAGGCCTCAAAGCCTACAGCCACTTGACCTTGGTAAGGTTGAGCTGAATCCTGTTCTTCCCTATTCAGACCTCCAGATATTAGTAATGAACTTATGGCATTATTTGTTCAACCCAGATGTATAATTGGGTATCCTCAGTTTACTTATGATCCTTCATGCTATACTGATGGATAACCTTACCCAATGGTTTCATGTAGATGATAAATCGGAATGGTGGAAAATAGAGTCTTGGGTCTCTGTACAGCCTTGGATCCAATCTGTTTCCCTTACTGAACTGACCCTAGAAAGAGGAGGAGAGCTATCATAACATAGTGTTTCCCACTCCCTGTTCCTTGAGATGGTCCAGAAGGATACCTTGTTAGAGGATATCAAATGTGTGTATGTATGTATGCCAGAAGTCATGTTATAAAAACTAAATTGTTGAAGTAGAACAGATACACTTGATACTAGAAAAGAATTCATACACATTTACAGGAGCAAGCAAGTTGAAGAGATAAGGAAGTCATCTCTGAAATAAGACAAGACTAAATGACAACAAGTAGTGATAACAAAGATAAATGCCACACAGCAAGTCATATTTGCTCCCAGAATCTAACAGTCAACAAAAGAACATTTGAAGTGATGTGATGGAATGGGTGAGAGTATGCAACTGGCAAAAGATAAAGCTACACAGGGAAGACCTTTATTTAGGCAGGCTTACAACATCTGCTGAGTGCTCCTGTGTTCTCCAACCCCTGTGCATCACCCTGCTACTTTTTCAGCTGCACAGTTGAGTATAGCTGTGTGTATAGTGCTTAAGCAGTTGTAATTAACAAAGCTTTTGTAGGTTAATAGAAACTCTGTGTTTCCATGAGCACTTCATTACCACACAAGATCCTGAACTACTGTTTTTCTTTTGAAAATATGTGAATGTATCTGCAGTGACCAAGTCTTTGTGCCATGAAACTTCATCTATATATCGCATCTATGATTAGACACAATACAATGCCCTCAGAAGGCACACATGCCCCAGCAATCTGTTACAAAATAAAAGTGAATGAATGAACTTCAAGTGGAGGTAATATTGTAAAAGCCACCCTCCAAGTGGTGGGATTCAAATATGTGAACAACTGGTTCTCTGTGCGGATGCCACTTCCGGAAGTTCATTCTGGGCCTGGGAAACAAAAAATTAGCTATCGGTTCTGCTGAAGTGGTGTGAACTGGCTGAATCCCACAACTGGTTCCAGATCAAATTAAAAATATGGAATGAATTAAAACTAATTACATGTAACTTTAAATTAATTGCTAATTAAAATTATTTTTCTGTAAAATAAGTTGTCTGGATAGCCCAACTGCATGTATACATGCAAACCATTCTCCCATGAATAAACTTTCTCGCAGGCAAATAAACATAAGCATTCGCACATTCCTCCCATTTTTTTACAGCAGAAATAGCAACTAAGGTGGTGGGGGAGAACAGGATCAGGAAAGGATAAGTTGTTATTTTACTGGAAAGGGAAAGAAAAAGGGATAAACAAAGTGGATGAAGATGATGGGAGGAAAAGAGGTAACTGAACAGGAAAAGAAAGAAAAGCCTTGTTTAGGCATTACAAAATACATTGAAATTCAGCAGATGAGCAGCTCCTTCCAAGCTACAACATGCCGCCTTTTCGGCAGCAATGGCTGCAGTCATTTGCTCTCCCTGCCCATTTATTTTCAGCAAGACTCTGATTCCTATCAGCGAATGCAAGATGATACCCTCATCCAGTTCATAGGTAATGGTGGCAATGGGGAGGGATTCACCTTCACATTGTAATTACAGTAATAGGAGGATGAGCTGAAATGAGTTATCATTAAGGTTTCATTCCTTATGGGAAACATTTTCTAGCCCAAAACGTGGTTGTGGTGGTAATTGTAATGGCAGCAAAGCAAAACAGAAGATAAGAGAGACAAATAGCTGCAAATTGGCAGGGAACAAGTGGCAAATAAGGTGATCACCCAGAGAGAATTGCAAGACTTATGAGAGCTTCCTTTTTGTACAGAATATATTTGAAAACATTCAGCACCAACGTATTATTAATTCTTGTGTACGCTGGAAAAGATAATATTGCCTAAGATATAACTCATTCCACTCTTTTGAAAATTGCCTCTAGTCTAACTTCTGCCTTGATAGCCATCAAAGGCTGACTGAATGGCTCTCAGTTTAATGTCCTTTCCAAAAGGATAGTACCTGTGAAAACATATTTACTCTGGGCTGAAGTATAAAGACACTGAAAATCAGCTAATCTCAGGTAAGGGGGTGGAATCCACAGTTTTCTAGCCTGTAGGCGAGTCTGTCTTCACATTACTTAAATAGACAATACAGTACAGGCTTGGCTCTTAGTATTAACTCACAGTGAATATGATTTACTGCACTTGTCAGTGCAAAGCAAGTGTTAATGCTTCTTTCCACAGCTAAAGAAACTCAAGCCTTCGTACAAATAATATCAGAGGGGTAAAGATCCCATTAAAGAGCTCCATTCTTACCTTTCTCATTGCATAAAATTATCCCTCAGAAGTTCCATGAATAGATATTTCCCGCCTATGGAGTTTCAGGAGGAAAGGAAGGATGGATGAAAAAAAAAATTAATACCCATTTTCTCTAATTGCTCCTTGGGGGTCTTCAAAAAATCTGATCCACATGGTTGGAAACCCCTCTGAAACAGTGTGGCAGATTTAGAGAAGTTAGCATTTGGAAGCAATGTGTAAAAAATGTTTGCTTCCTCTCTTAAGGGGGGTAGTGACCTCCGCTGATTCCCCATTTCCTCCATGAAGACAAATCTAACTTGATTATAGATTTCATAGAAAATTTGCCCAATTCTCTGTTATAATTCAGCGGCTACAGATAAATCATGCTCACCCATTAACAGAATAATTTTTCTGAATCAAATGGATTCCCAGTTCCCTTTCAGCGCCCTCCAATCTTTTCCTAATCTGCCTTCGATGATTGCAGGATCCTCCAGAACAAATACAGGAGGACTGGAACATACAGGGCTGCTTAGAAAAAGGATGGAAAGTGCCATCTATATAGCACTGGATGAAACTGGGGCAACTACTTAGATGTGGCAATATCCTCCTGTATTTTCTTCCTTAATTCCAGCTGTGCAGTAACCTTCATCCACTTTAACATGTTCTTTATTTGCTTTATGAGCCAGACAGCTGAAGTTGGCCATACATTGCACTACATAAAATATGGCAGATGAGATAGCTCTGAACTTTACCTGATAACATCAGTTTCTATTCATGTAGCTGTTCCTCAGTTCTTATATGACTCATTGCAATTCTACAAACGCCATAGGAAAAGGACGTACTCTCCTAATTTTGAGCACAAAATGCCTATCCATCATGCAAATATATGAAACTAAGTTTTTTTTTGAGGTCTTGGAGAACTTGATTTACCAGAGTTTCACACTGTGGCAAATGATTTTAATTCTACTGATTGGTTGGCAGGAAACCAGAAACCATCACCAGGAGGCAGAATATAGTTCGATGCTTTTGTAGGAGACAAGGAAGCAGACTTACAATTTGGCCTGCTTTTCAGCATTCAGATGTGAGAGACTTTAGATCATGTCATCACGCCCAGAATCTTCCTCAGTTGGCCATAGTCCGGTGGCTTGCACAATCCAGCTAAAAAGCACCAACAATTCATGTCTGTTCTTGTCTTGTGCTACATAAATTAGATTTTCTCTGAAACAAACTACTAACTTAGGAACCTTGTTCAACTATAACACGGGTGTCAAAATTGATTGCATCACGTGATGAATCATAACGTAATGTTTTTTGCTTTTGTGGAACGGGTGGGCGTGGCCTGTGCATGAGACATCTGGCCCGTGGGATGCCAATTTGACATTCCTGAGCTATAAAGTTAGTGAATAGTGTATACAGGGAGTGCAGAATTATTAGGCAAGTTGTATTTTTGAGGATTAATTTTATTATTGAACAACAACCATGTTCTCAATGAACCCAAAAAACTCATTAATATCAAAGCTGAATATTTTTGGAAGTAGTTTTTAGTTTGTTTTTAGTTATAGCTATTTTAGGGGGATATCTGTGTGTGCAGGTGACTATTACTGTGCATAATTATTAGGCAACTTAACAAAAAACAAATATATACCCATTTCAATTATTTATTTTTACCAGTGAAACCAATATAACATCTCAACATTCACAAATATACATTTCTGACATTCAAAAACATAACAAAAACAAATCAGTGACCAATATAGCCACCTTTCTTTGCAAGGACACTCAAAAGCCTGCCATCCATGGATTCTGTCAGTGTTTTGATCTGTTCACCATCAACATTGCGTGCAGCAGCAACCACAACCTCCCAGACACTGTTCAGAGAGGTGTACTGTTTTCCCTCCTTGTAAATCTCACATTTGGTGATGGACCACAGGTTCTCAATGGGGTTCAGATCAGGTGAACAAGGAGGCCATGTCATTAGATTTCCTTCTTTTATACCCTTTCTTGCCAGCCACGCTGTGGAGTACTTGGACGCGTGTGATGGAGCATTGTCCTGCATGAAAATCATGTTTTTCCTGAAGGATGCAGACTTCTTCCTGTACCACTGCTTGAAGAAGGTGTCTTCCAGAAACTGGCAGTAGGACTGGGAGTTGAGCTTGACTCCATCCTCAACCCGAAAAGGCCCCACAAGCTCATCTTTGATGATACCAGCCCAAACCAGTACTCCACCTCCACCTTGCTGGCGTCTGAGTCGGACTGGAGCTCTCTGCCCTTTACCAATCCAGCCACGGGCCCATCCATCTGGCCCATCAAGACTCACTCTCATTTCATCAGTCCATAAAACCTTAGAAAAATCAGTCTTGAGATATTTCTTGGCCCAGTCTTGACGTTTCAGCTTGTGTGTCTTGTTCAGTGGTGGTCGTCTTTCAGCCTTTCTTACCTTGGCCATGTCTCTGAGTATTGCACACCTTGTGCTTTTGGGCACTCCAGTGATGTTGCAGCTCTGAAATATGGCCAAACTGGTGGCAAGTGGCATCTTGGCAGCTGCACGCTTGACTTTTCTCAGTTCATGGGCCTTGGTTTCTCCACACGCTTCTTGCGACCCTGTTGACTATTTTGAATGAAACGCTTGATTGTTCGATGATCACGCTTCAGAAGCTTTGCAATTTTAAGAGTGCTGCATCCCTCTGCAAGATATCTCACTATTTTTGACTTTTCTGAGCCTGTCAAGTCCTTCTTTTGACCCATTTTGCCAAAGGAAAGGAAGTTGCCTAATAATTATGCACACCTGATACAGGGTGTTGATGTCATTAGACCACACCCCTTCTCATTACAGAGATGCACATCACCTAATATGCTTAATTGGTAGTAGGCTTTCGAGCCTATACAGCTTGGAGTAAGACAACATGCATAAAGAGGATGATGTGGTCAAAATACTCATTTGCCTAATAATTCTGCACTCCCTGTATGTACACAACTCCCTATTGTGTCCTGAATGATAGAAATGTATCAGTATTTTCAATTTCTTTTGAAATCTCTATGTTCATTGCCATTTGTCCTTTCCAGTGCTGTGTGGATGACACAAGAGAACACAGTCCTCACATTATCAAGGAAAGCTTTTTAATTGGAGGGTTTTGTAAAAAAAACAACATTGGAAATAGCATAATGGCTGTGATTCTAATGAGTATGAATAGATTGCCTCTGAGTTTTGGAAAATTACTGTATGTGGTTCAATTCTAGTAGGAGGGTACCAGCAAATATTGATTACCTGCTAATATTTCCTTTTTTGTGGGAGTTCAGAAAAAAATATGGCTACATAAATCACCGTGTTGTGGGCTAATGCCTCCTTAACACCAGCTGCCTGCAATTAGTGCAGGTTCGCATTCCACCAGGCTCAAGGTTGACTCAGCCTTCCATCCTTCCGAGGTAGGTAAAATGAGGACCCAGATTATTGGGGGCAATAAGCTGACTTTGTAATAATGCCGCTTGGGGGTGCGAAAGCCCTAATAAGCAGGCATATACATAGAATGAAGGCTATTGCTAAGGACATTGATTTGTGCTTAGAGTGTAAGCCGCCCTGAGTCTTCGGAGAAGGGCGGGATATAAATGGGATTAAAATAAAATAAATAAAATAAATAAATCAGCTATGACCATGCCTGTCAATATTGTTCCTTACAAAGGAATAGGAGACACAGTGGAAGTCAGTTTTATTTCACATTATTATGAGCCATATAATACTCATGTTGTCATCTATCAGAAGGCTTATGGGAGTTAGTGATCATATCCATTAGTTGTAGTTGTTTATACCAGCAATAAATTTTATATCAGATTTAATGTCAGCTTGTATCCCTGGATAACTACTGGGCCCATTCACATAAAAAAACGGCTACTTTCCGAGAAGGACAACTGAATCTGAATGGTCATGCTTTAATAGGTGATTTACTCTTTGTGTCACCCACTGTGCCCCAAATTTTGACTGATGGACAATTTATAGACAGCAACAAATGTAACCATGTTTCTGAGGCAGACACTATTTTTCCCTGCAACATCCCTGACTGACACCATTGGGCACTAAAAGATGAAAGTTTGAAGATAATCTTCAAGATAATACTTTGTGGGGGGAAGTATTGTCTAGTAGCCCCTCAGACCTGGAAGAAATACTGTTCTGTACAAAATTATTTCAGTAGCAGCAGAAATTTCCAAATGAAGATAATTTGTTTATATTCCTTGTTATTTATTTTAGCTGAGAATAAATTATTTACAGTTTAGGCTACTGTTACAATGATTATTATCCCAGAGAATAAATGAGGTAGACAGTACATGGATTGTCTTTTAATATCTATTTTTAGCAACTGTTTAAAGCAGGGGTGTCAAACTCAATTTCATTGAGGGCCACATCAGCATTGTGGTTGCCCTCGGGGGGCCCGCGTGGGTGTGACCTGGGTGGGTGTGGCCTACTGGGTGGGCGTGGCTAGAGTGCATATGGCCTACTGGGTGGGCATGGCCAGCTCTACATCGTTCGCATCAAGGGTGCCTATGGGGGCCTGGGCAGGAGTGGGACAGATCTGAGGGTCTCTGGCAGAAGGAGGGTCTCTGGGCCAGGGCCAAGGCAGAAGGGGCCGTTCCCTCACTGTTTCCAGGATGGCTTCGGGGGCCACATGAAACCACTTCGTGGGCCGCATCCGGCCCCCGGGCCTTGTGTTTGACATGTCTGGTTTAAAGCGATGGGACTGCACATGTGTATTTGCTAGTCCCTCTGTATTGTTCTCGGACAATCTTTCTAGCAGTGAATGACAAGTGTTATGATTATGCTCACTTCAATGTGTGGCCAGAAGCACATATGACCAACCCCACACATGATTGGAGCTATCCAGGGTGAGATTTTGATTTAGCAGCTTTCATTTTGCAGATGGTTATAGGAAACCAGCTTCTGTTTTTCTCCAAAACAATTTCCCAGTCCTTAGAAATGTACAACACTGTATAAATTATGCAACTGATTTATAAGTCACTTTTAATGGGCATATAATTTCCCCATACTTCAGTAAATACAAATTGTAGTCTGATTGAAAGCAGACTTTAAAAAAAAAGAACAAGAAAGGCTCAAATGGAACTGAGTTCTCAAAATTAATTACCTTCTCCTAAATATTGCAATTGGATTCTCTTGGAGGAACACATTTTCTTCTTTGTATGAGAAGTGATAAATGAAGAACCTCATCAATCTACCTCTTTACCCTTGGAATAGAGCCTCTCTCTATATGCATACAAATCTCTCTCTGCTCCTCATCTGTTTCTTGCCACACAGAGCAAAATATCATGATTCTGTTAAGTCATTTGCAAAGAAAAGTGCAGGTGGATTTCTGAAGCATCCTTATTCTGATAGGGTCCTATGTATTAAATCCAATACTATAGAATGTTTTCTTCATTAGAACAAAGCAAATTTGTCATTCCAAATCTTTTCAGATTTTGTATATTTATGTAGTTATTTGGGATAACAACCTTAGCAGCTCTATAGTTAAACAGTAATAAATCTCTGTCTGTGTCTGTGTGTATATCCGTAAAACATAAAAAGGTAAAGGTAAAGTTTCCCCCACACATGTGTGCTAGTCGTTTCCAACTCCAGGGGCTCATCTCCATTTCAAAGCCGAAGTTTTCGCTTGTCCGAAAACATAGGAACATGTAAAATACCCAGTCTGTCACTCTGTTTACTCCAATCCCAACTACTAATTTTTACAAGAGTTGTTGTAATAGTGAGATGGGCAGCAGATAAATTTAATAAATAAAATAAAAGTAAAATAAATTCTCTTCTGAGCTTGGTAGAAAGCAAGAGTAATAGAGAGGGGAAGAAAGGAAAAACTTCTGATTAACTTAGTGTCAGCCTGGCTGTGGCATTGCTTAAGGAGGCTGGACGTAATTTCTAAATCAAAGCCTCTGGTGAACAACAGCTCCATATATAGTGTATACAATATATGCCCCAGTCTTATTACTGTGGCTGTTACATATTTTCAATTACAGTATTGGGAATGTTCATGACATTCAACCTTTACTTGCTGACTTTAAAGGGGCAAAACTGAGCTTTTCTGCTTAAATTGGTTGTAAGCAGAGTTTAGATAAATAATTCAGGTTGTTTGCAGAGGTGTTTGAGCTCATCCCCTGGGAAAAGACAATATGTGGGAATTACATTAGCCATATGTCCTGTTGTATTGCAGACTGGTTATGCATGACAACCCCAGTAGTACAATCACCTACTGAGAAATTTACTGTCATCCCACAACCATTTAATATGCTAATTAGTTATTTGCTAGGAACACAGTTGTCTGTAGGCTTCTCTAACAGCAAAGAGGTGGTAAGACTGTCCATGTTTACTACTGCAGGAGAATGAAGCTGACAGCAGCCCAGGGTTATCAAAAAATGCAAGACTGTGATTTTGGAATCTAAATAATGGTTTAATAGCTAGGTTTCCATTCTGAAACCTGATTTAGGCTACTCGGTGTTTTTTTAGCAGTTCTGTTCCAAAAGTATAAATTGCCTTTGTGTCTCCCTTTTACTATTTATATAAATATTTGGTAATTAATGCTTTCACAAAAACAGAGGAAAGGCATTTGTAATGCAAATGGGCATTCAGACCAATCAAGCTTTTACATTTATATTACAAAAAGGGTGAACAAAGAGCCACTTTAACCCCCAGATATCAAGACGTAGGTCACTTGTCCCAGTGGGTCTAAAGCAGGGGTGTCAAACTGGCAACCTGGGGGCCAGATATGTCATGTGCAGGCCACGCCCACCCCCGCTCTGCAAAGGCCAAAAAGTCACAATACGTCACATGATGCAATCAAGTTTGACACCCGTGGTCTAAGGGTTTCTTCCCAACTATTATTTTAAAATGGAATCTGAGGACCCGTTTAGGAGAAAACTCAGGTGATAAGTAGTGACTGGTTTATCCCCAAAACAGACTCTGAGAAACAGAACTAATAGAATAGGGTCTTCTTCCAATGCCAAAAAATTAGCAATTGCATGCCTGAGGTGAGATGCAACATCTGTTTAAAAACCTGTAAGAAAAGTCCATTACCCTCTAGGGCAGGGGTCCTCAACCTTGGCAACTTTAAGACTTGTGGACTTCAACTCCTAGAATTCCTCTGCCAGCTGGCAGAGGAATTCTAGGAGATGAAGTCCACAAGTCTTAAAGTTGCCAAGTTTGAGGACCCCTGCTCTAGGGCATCCTATTCATTGAGAAAGTTCATACGTTAGAATGTTTTCCCTATTGCTTGGACTAGTCCCTAATCCTGCAATCTGAAACTTTCACAACCTTTGAAACATACAGAACATGAATTTATTCATTCACCTCTATGACTCTCCTTCCCCTATTTCAAGATGAATGTGTATTAGTTTTCAATGTTTTCTTCCCTAGTCCGAGCATAGCTAATTTCTTCAACCTTTTGTGAGGTTTAATTTCCATGCTACTCATCATTTTTGTGTCTCTTCCAGAGGGTATTCCTTTGCACCAAATTTGTATAAGTACAACACGTTGTAGGCAAGAGAGTACTTCCCCAAAAAAAATCTAATACAATTTAAGTATATCAATAACTGTAGAATTTAGTGGGGAGGAGTCGATGTATGGCAAATAGTGGAATTCTCTTATTTTAATCTCTCCAGAGTTGCATTTCCTTTAGTACCCATTTTTGGCCTCTGCTTTAGCCGGTAGAAATCCTTTCTTGAACTGGCCTGTACATGGGTTGACCTAATTAAATGTTGAATTGCAGGAGCAATCATTATTTTGTCCTTTAAAAGTTTGACAGGATTCCCCAGGGTCCTAAAAATATTGATGAAGATGTGAAAACAGCTTGCATTCAATTGCTAAAAACTTTAGTCATTTTTATCTTAACGTAATACAGATTTATTTTCAAGTCTGTCAATTTTGTTTGAGGATATTTTTTTTCCACAAAGATGTTCTGTCAAGAAGGCCAATAGGCTTTTTACTTGCTAGTGTTTTCTCAACCAAATGTTGAATTTTGTGTTCATATCTAATTAAACAGATGGTGAATAATAGGTTTGTGAAGTAAAAGATTAGTAATCTTTGTGAAAAATTCAGCATGAGAGTTGATGGGCATTTCTATATTAATTAACTCTCCATGTGTGATTACCCACAGAAACATAGTTAAAGAGATACAAAATGGCTAAAGTATTTTGAGTAGACTTTTGCCCAAAAGCCTATATGCCTGTCTCACCCAACTTGCACAGGGTTTGAGAACCTCATTTTAAATTTCATTTTCAAGAAGGTCACCTGAACCCATTTAATTTCTAGTGCTTGCAGCAGCATTTTTCATCTCACGTAAGAGTTTGGGAATAAAAGTCTTATTCCAGCTGCAAAATTTTACATTAGCCATGGGAATAAGCATAAGGTATTAATCTGCTTGGATTCAATAATGTATCCTCTGAGGCACCCAATCATTGGGGAGACTGGCCACCTAGCTTGAGGTAATGTTTAAACAGAACAGTTGTATATATTGCACAACAGTTCCAGCTGTAGGTGAAGCATATATTAAAGTCCTAACCAAAATAACCATTGGAATATTTCCTAATTCATTGCAATTATGGCAATTTACTGGAAATTTGTTTCAAGTTAAATAAAGTCAGCTATTATGTTCATTAGATTTCCCTTTTCCATCTTGACTTCTGATTGATTTGATTGGTTAGGCCAGCCAGTGATAGTTTTTCTTTTTTCTGGAAACTATGGCAGCTTTCAATTCTGATTCCTTTGGGAGATGTGGCTCAACACATCTGAAGGGCATCAGACTGGGGAAAGTTGATATATTACATATATTTATTTTTTTATAAAGCGTTATTACTTAGGCAGTGTTTTTATTCTTAGTATACTTATGACTGCTTAATCTGCAGTATGTGGTGGGGCACGCAGTTCCACCAATCTGTAGATAGTGCTATTTGATTTTAAATGAAACAATTCATTGTAATTTAATTTATCCTGCAAGATTTTGATCAAGTAATAATAGTTTATATTAAAACGTATCTACTATTTTGTCAGACTATTACTCAGCTATAATGTATAGCAATAGCACTTAAAATTATATATCGCTTCATAGAGCTTTACAGCACTCTAAGTGATTTCAGTCAGCCTTCTGCCCCCAACAATCTGGGTCCTCATTTTACTGATGTCGGAAAGATGGAAGGCTAAGTCAACCTTGAGCCTGTGAGGATTGAACTCCTGGAAGTGAGCTGAGTTATCCTGTAATACTACATTCTAACCGCTGTGCCACCACAGCTACTAATATGATAGCTTGAATTGATGCTACCATCAAATAAGTAACTATAGTAAAACTAAAGGTGTAATAATTTGCATTACAGAAGGAGTGGGCCCATAATGTGTGGAGTATCAACTGAAGAGAGCTACTCTACTCTATCATTGGACATCTATCCATAATAATAATAGCTTCATCACTAGTGTCTCTGCTTCTCGAGGCATACTTCCATTGACTGTGATAAGTACAAATAATGGTGAAGCTTAGCATCTCTTTTTGAAGCCATGGTTCACAGGTAAGGTACAACTGTCTTAGATTAGACCAATTCTTTGTGTGCAAAGCATCTTGAATTGAATTGAATATTTTATTTGGCCAAGTGTGTTCAGAGACACAAGCAATTTGTTTCCAGTACAGGAGCACTGATTGTATCTACAAAACAACAGAATAATAACAGAATTATAATACCAATAAAATAGGGAGTAAAGAAGATAATGAGAAGTATCAATAATAATACTACAGTCACACGACATGCATTAATAGACATTAGGCAACACTAAGAGAATTAGGTGTTCAGTAGAGTGATACACAAGGAGAAAAAACTATAGTGCCATCCTGAGGAGAGGAGTTGAAACAGTTTATATCCAGGATGTGACAAGTGTGCAGATATCTTCTCAGCCCTCCTTCTGACCCATGCAATATACAGGCCTAAATCTTTTTTTGAAATGAAGGATGATTTGGAATTGCGAGATATTTGGCGTGATACACATCTACATGAAAAGGATTATACTTTTTTTTCTGATAGACATCAATCTTTTTCCAGGATCGATTTTATTTTGCTGACTAATGACTTTTTTTCTAGGATTAAGAAGGTAAAGATCTGTGCAAGAACTATTTCTGACCATAGCCCAGTTTGGTTAGAGATCAATAAGGACAATAGGGATAGGCGCTCTTGGTGCGTAAATGAGAATTTGTTTAGAAATCAGAGAAATGTGGAAGAATGTAAACAGCAGATGAAGGATTTCTTTGAAATTAATATGAATAAGGATACCTCTATAGACATGGTTTGGGATGCTAGCAAGGCCTACATGAGAGGGGTGTTGATATATATGAATAATAAATACAGACGTACCTTGGAAGTCAGAAGGAAAGAACTGGAGAATGAAATTAGGGAAAAAGAAAAGGCCTTAATTTTGAACCCATTGGATGTGAAGATTAAGGAGGTTATTAATCTATTAAGAGGACAATTTGATAAGTTGATGGCTGATCAAGTGGCAACCAATTTACGTTTTGCTAGGCATAATACTTTTTGCAATGCTAATAAGCCAGGTAGATGGCTAGCCTACAGGTTAAGGAAAAAGCAAAGGGCTTCTAATATAGATAAAATTGAATATAAGGGAAAGGTTGTGTTTTAACAGGATCTTATTAAGGAAGCCTTTGTGGATTTTTATTCTAAACTATATGCTAAGGAGAAGATTAATGAAAAAGACATTGATGTATATTTGAAGAATGCTAGCATCCCGGTTCTTACGCAAGAACAAAAGGAGGAGATTAATCAATTGATAACAGAAGAAGAAATTCTTATAGCAATTAAGGAACTGAAGGTGGATAAAGCGCCAGGTATGGATGGTCTGACTGCAGTTTATTACAAAAATCTACAATTGGAGCTGATAAAGCCGTTAAAGGAATTGTTTCAGACAATTCAGAGGGGGGGAAAGGTGCCTCGGTCTTGGAGAACTGCTTTTATTTCTTTGATTCCGAAGGAAGATCAAGATGCTACTCAAGTAAAAAACTATAGACCAATATCACTTTTAAATACAGATTACAAGATATTTGCCAAGGTGTTAGCTAATAGATTGATGAGGGTTCTGCAAAAAGTGATTCATGGGGATCAAACCGGGTTTATTAGTGGTAGACAAATGAAAAATAATGTGAGGCATATAGTTGATGTGGTGGAGTTTTTGGAAAGGAACACCCAGATCCCTGCGGCGCTAATTTTTCTAGATGCTGAAAAAGCTTTTGATCAATTGAATTGGCAATTTTTGATGAAAGTTCTAGATAAAATGAATTTTGGGGATAAATTTTTGCAACCAATTAGGGCATTATATCAAAAACAAACTGCCCGAATAATAGTTAACAATAGTTTGACTGAAGTATGTAATATTGAGAAGGGCACAAGACAAGGGTGTCCGTTATCACCTTTATTATTTGTTTTAACATTGGAGATATTATTGGTAAAAATACGGAATTCGGAAAGAATTAAGGGTATTCAAATTAGAGATCAGGATTATAGACTGAGAGCGTTTGCAGACGATCTGGTTGTTACGGTGACCCAGCCAGAAAACTCTGTTGTGGACCTGATGGAGATAATAATGCAATATGGGAAGGTTTCTGGATTTAAGGTTAATGCACAAAAAACTAAAATTTTGGCCAAAAATATGACAGTATCGCAAAAGGCCCTTTTAGAAGGATTAACTGGATTTGAGATTGTTAAAAGGGTCAAATATTTGGGGGTGTTTTTGTCACCCTCTAATACAAAGTTATATAAAAATAACTATGAAAAGTTATAGGGAAAAAATCAAAAAGAATTGGAGAGCTGGGAAAAACTGCAATTGTCTTTGCTGGGAAGAATTGCAGCAGTGAAAATGAATGTCCTGCCTAAATTTTTATTTTTATTTCAAATGATACCAGTCCTTAAAAAAGATTCTAATTTGGAAGAATGGCAACGAGGTATCAATAAATTTGTTTGGGCAGGGAAAAGGCCACGAGTTAAACTTAAGATTATGCAGGATACTCGTGAAAGAGGTGGTCTTAAAATGCCTAATCTTAAATTATATTATGAAGCTGCTGCGTTATCAGGAATAAGTGATTGGATTAATTTGACACAAGAGAGGTTATTAAATCTTGAGGGCCATGACTTGTTATTTGGCTGGCATGCATTTTTGTTGTATGATAAGAAGGTAGATAATGTGTTTAAAGTGCATATTTTAAGACAGGCATTGTTGAGAGTTTGGAAGAAGTATAGACATAAGCTAGATTACAAGATGCCGTTGTGGGCAATTCCAAAACACGCAATAGAAAACATAAATGTTGGCTTCAAACATGATGTGACTACGTATAAGGAGATTTTAAGCTTGGAAAGAAATGTCTGGTGTTTGAAGCCGTACAACCTCTTGCGAGATGAGAAGATTGTTCAAACTTGGTTTCAATATACTCAGTTACGGGCCAGGTGGAAAGAAGATCAGAAAATTGGTTTTGCAATGACTGATGAAAATTTGATAAAGCAAATTAGAAATCAGGGTCCAGCACATATCAAACGGATATATCTTGCAATGATAGAAATTGACTCAGAAACAGAACTTGTTAAAGATTGTATGATAAAATGGGCCCAGAATATTCAAGAAGTTATTACAATGGACACGTGGGAAAAGATCTGGGTGAGGAACGTAAAATTCACGCAAGCCCAAAACCTAAGAGAGAACTTTTATAAAATGTTTTATAGATGGCATTTAGATCCTAAAAAGCTTGCAAGTATGTATCCGAACTATCAGCCAAAATGTTGGAGGTGTGGTGGCGAAGATGCAACGTATTTTCATATATGGTGGACCTGCAAAAAGGTTAAGGCTTTTTGGATAAAAATTTGGTGGAATATGCAGAAGATCTTTAAGCAAGGATAACGTTTTGTCCGCAATTGTTCTTGTTGGGCATAATTACAGATGCTACTGTTGTGGACACTAAGTTGATGTTGAACTTAATTACAGCAGCAAGACTCTTAATAGGTCAGTATTGGAAGAAGGAGGAACTGCCGACTATAGAAGAATGGACTCTAAAGGTTTCTGACCTGGCGGAAATGGCAAAGATCTCGGCTTACTTGAAAGATCATTCGCAAGAACGTTATATTATGGAGTGGAAAAAGTGGATTGATTATATCCAGAACAAATATGGGACTAAAAAGTTTCATTTAGCATTTGAATAAGTTTTCCTTTCTTTTTTCTTTTCTTTTTCTTTTTATATGTAATATTAATACTGTTTGTAGTCATTTTATATGAGCTAGAGGGCGATAGAATTAATAGTTTATTGTTGTTAGCATATGGATGTTTATGATTGTTCTTTGTTTTTATACCTTGTACTTAGCTCTGGGAAGTCGGGGGGGGGGAGGGGGGAATGGGGGGAGGGATAGGGAGGGTTAGGTAGGGGTGGGGGGAGGGGGGATTGTTAAAGATAAAATGTACTGTAAAACTTTTCAATTAAAAAAAAAATAAATCGTGAAGCTTAGCATCTCTTTTTGAAGCCATGGTTCACAGGTAAGGTACAACTGTCTTAGATTAGACCAATTCTTTGTGTGCAAAGCATGTTGCTGATGACTGACAGATGAAATTATGCAAGTATTGGCAATAGCAGTGGGGCTTTCCAATATGCTTGAGTTTTTAATCTTTCCTTTTAAAAAATAAAAATTAAATATAAATATTTCTGGTGCATACTGTAAGGTTCTAAAAATGGTTTTAAAAAACAAAATTACTGTATATTATTTAACAGATTTTTAAAAGGTGGAGGGCAGAAAATGAGAAGTCCAATCCTAAATAACTGGAAATGTAACAGTAAAGAAAAGAGTATAAGGGAATTCCTTTCTTTGTAGGCCCTCTTTGCTACAGAATTGTCTGTACTGCTTTTCTTGCAAATCTTGAGAGAGGTCAAAAAGGAAGAACAAATGTTACCCTTGGAAATAATCTCTTTCATGTGTCTTGCTCTGCAAAAGGACACACTTGTCTTGCAAATGGAGCCGTTTGACAATCATTGGTCTTAGAATGTGGTTAAGCTTAATCTTTGGTGCTAACAAAATTGTGCACTTTTGACCTCCCTGTGGTCGGTAGAATACAGTGCTGGAGTAAGGTCGAGAAACAGTTTTTCTGCAAAAAAGTAGAAACTGGCCAATTCCTGAACTTGAAGGTTGGTCATCGAGGATGGGCGTGTGTGTGTGTGTGTGTGTGTGTGTGTAAACTGTATGTGTATGTATGTATGTATATATGTTTGTGTCTGTGTTTGTATGTATGTAGTCCTCAACTTACAACAGTTCATACACAAACACACACACCGGGTGGAAAAGAGGCTGTGTCAAAAAGCCAGGATAGTTACAGAGAAGGCACACCTCCATGGACCTATTAGGTGAAATTTGAAGAAAGGGACCTGAAATATGTCCACACTGTCTAAAATAGTGGGAGAAGCAGATATGGTCAGGGAGTGTTTGTTTACAGAACAAACTGGAGCACAGTGATAGGCCAATTTCTACAGTTTTGTGTACTGTAGATTTTTCCCCCCATCTTTTAAAAATGTGACAATAGATATTTAAGAAAATGTAGAGAAAATGGGTGTATTAGGAGATATGCTCAAGTAGACATATGCAAATATTTTTTTATGGAAGCTTTTCGCTGATATGAATATGTAATGGGACAAGCAAATAAATAGCCCCAAGAAACTGGGCAAATCACACATTCATAACAAACAGGCACAAATAGCAAGGGCATTGACTAATTAGCAATCAGGTTTGCTCATCAGATTTTGACGGACGGTGGGGTAATGAGGATGGGCTTTCAGTTGTTTCACTGCTCATCTGAGTCACCATACCAATATTCACACTTACAACATGTCCCTTTTTGGGTTCCATACTGTATAAATCAATTGCCTTATAAGCTACTGTTCCCCCCTTATAAGCTACTGAAAAAAGATCTGGGACTAAGTCTTATTATCTCAGGCTTCAACATTGCCTACAAACTGAAGTAATCCAAAAGCTACATGTGGAATGGCTTGGAGAGACATCTCCTATCTACCTAGAACCTGTTTCTCTTTCTTTTTTCAGAAGGAACATCCATCTGCAGCTGGAGGCAAAGAGAAAGACCTGGCATCCCCTGCCTCATGATGTAATCATGCAAATGACTCCAGTAATCATTGTAAATTGCTCAGTGATGTCATGACACACAAGATTGCATTATATCATGCAACAAATTCCTGTGCCTCAGACTTTGGGGCTGTCTTCAGAAGATAGAGAAGAACCATTGTCCATCTGTTGAAGGTAACTTCTGATTTCTGCAATGAGGGGTGATTTAACTCCCTACATTTAATTTAATTGCCCTAAAGTAGTGCATTCTACTGTTGCTCTTAGGAGTGAATAACAAACTTTAGATATTTCTGAGCAAAGATAGCCCAGGGACTGCCTGGGTGATACGAGCTACTTTTTGCAATGTCCAGATGATTAAAATTCAGTGACAAGTTTTCAAATAATGGTGCACACAATTTTCTGCAAAAGGACTCAAATAAAAAGGATGTATTAAGCTTCCAATAAGCTTAGTAAGTTAATTTTAGTTTAACCCCATAAATTTCAAAAGGTCTAAGTCTTAATCATATATCTCACACAGTCCTTGGCCACCAAAGATTATTAACTAGCAATTAAGTTCAATCCCTTGGAGAATGTGTGTATACAGTATTGGGAGGCTGAACTTATAGTTTTGCTTTTAAAATAATGTCTGCGTCTCTGGTTTAACTCTGCCTTGGGTTCTTTTACCTCACAGGTGTCAAACTCGCCATGGCCCATGACGTCATGACGTATCACAGCTTTTTTTGCATTGCCGGAGCTGAGGTGGGCACTGCCTCCGTATGATGCAACTGGCCCGTGGGCTGGCAGTTTCACACCCCTGTTTTACATGCTCACACTAAAGTGCAATGAAATGACACTTAAACTGGCTTCTTAATCTACAGATGAATCATACCTTTGGAGATAGTTTTGCAGTACCAAAGCAAATTAACTATCTGTTAATGGAGTTTTAAAATCTCTGGTGTTGATATCCGGGACTTTCTTATTATTCGAATAAAGTTTGGTGCATGGAAACCTGTATGACAATATTTTAGAGACTGCTTTTTATTTTTTATTTTTTTGCAACATGCAGGTTTGAAATATCCTTATGAAAGCAAATCCTGCTGGTCTTTGTTGTGCAGAGTTGCAAAGAGCTGTTCTTTTATTACTCACCTTTGCAGAATTTATTGTTTATCTGACATCATTGCAATTGGAATAATACACTTGTTTCTATTTTAAGTTGAGTGACATAATACACATGTAGTTCCCACTGATGTCAGAACAGTTCGATTTGTTTTGCAAGATTAATTCTGAAATAAGTTGTTGCTTGAAAATGAAGCTATATTTCCAAGACTCTAGTTAAATACTCTTGTGTATTCCACTTTTCTAGCTTTTTTACATGTAAGACAATTTAATCCCTTGAATGTTGTTATTCTTAGAATTTATCCCAGTTTGTTGCAGGATCTACTCATAAAAGATAATATCTGTAGATCAAGGTTGAACTGTGGGGTCCTTGGTGCTCTCTGAGCTTGATTTTTACATGCTGAAGATGTTACCAAGTTTAGTAATGAAATGTCTGCAAGAAAACAACCAAACTCAGAGAGCACCAAGGACCCCACAGAATCTACTAGTTTTGCATTGTGCTTGCCTATTTCTTGCTAGCTAGTTCTAATTCTTATAGCAAAGACCTTAAATGTAGGACTGATTGAATGATTAGATTTAAGACTGTCTAACTCCAGTATGGCTATGAGCATCTTGAATTGAATTGAATACTTTATTTGGCCAAGTGTGATCAGATACACAAGCAATTTGTTTCCAGTACAGGAGCACTGATTGTATCTACAAAACAACAGAATAATAACAGAATTATAATACCAATAAAATAGGGAGTAAAGAAGATAATGAGAAGTATCAATAATAATACTACAGTCACACGACATGCGTTAATAGACATTAGGCAACACTAAGAGAATTAGGTGTTCAGTAGAGTGATACACAAGGAGAAAAAACTATAGTGCCATCCTGAGGAGAGGAGTTGAAACAGTTTATATCCAGGATGTGACATGTCTGCAGATATCTTCTCAGCCCTCCTTCTGACCCATGCAATATACAGGTCTTCTATGGAAGGCAGGCTGGTTGCAATTGTTCTTTCTGCAGTCTGAACTATTTGTTGGAATCTGTACCTATCCTGTTTGGTTAGGTACAGACAGTTATAGATGTAGAAATAACAGACTCAATAAGTTTTCTGTAAAACTATCAATAGCTCCTGGATAGTCTGAACTTCCTGAATTGATGTGGGAAGAACATTCTTTGTCATGGTTTTTTAAATGATGGTTTTAACATTGAGCGTCCATTTCAAGTTTATAGAATCCCAAAACCTGATGGACTCTACTGCTGATACTGTGCTATAGTAAAGGTAGTAAAAAGAAGGGGTCCTCCTAAAATTATACATTATATATTATACATTATAAAATGATATGACAAGGGGGTGTTTTTAAACTGGCTTTTGCAGTGATTATAATAAAAGATAAAATATTAGGAAAAGTTCATTACAATTGATTGGGATGATTGAAGAGGCAATTGCTGATATTTTGTTTTGTTTTGTTTTACTGTATGTCGTTCCATCATTCTGAAGCTTCTATGGATACTCCATGTTTCATATTCTGGAAGAGGGCACTGAGAGGAATCCATGCATGGTGTTTTTGCTTGAGATGTAATTAAATTGTAGAAGCCAGTCAGGTTGCAGTCTCTTGGAGAGAGGATTCTACAGCAAAAGACAAAATGTTCATGCATATTTCCTGACCCCTCTGCAACTAAAATAATTAAAAAACAATAATACGTCCATAAGAATTTCACTGACATTCGTTAAAATTTGAAGAGCTAATTTACTTTAATTAGATTGAAGGAGAACTGCTGGGAAAAAAATGCAAAGAATTTGTTTTGTGTGGCACAACTTAAGTTTTAGATCATAGTAGTTTCCTTGTTGCAAAAAGTAATGATTGATGGAATTCAGTCACGATTGCAAAGATAGATCTTTGAGAATTATCAAAATAGCATATAGCTGGACCTCTAAACACCTTAACTTTGAGGACTATACAAAATAAACAGGAGCAAACTTAATGAGTCTTAAGTTTATTCAGTTTAGGTTAATATATTTGTTTTTTAATAATAATGCTTAAGTAGCACTTAGACTTATATACCTCTTCATATTGCTTTACGACAGTCTCTGAGTGGTTTACAGAGTCAGCATATTTCCCCCAACAATCTGGGTCCTCATTTTACTGACCTCGGATGGGTGGAAGGCTGAGTCAACCTCGAGTCCCGTCAGGATTGAACTCCTGGCTATGGGCAGAGTCACCCTGCAATACTGCATTCTAGTAACTGCACCACCATGGCTTAAAGGAAAGATGTTCCATAGTTTGATAAATAAGCCACAATGACAGTATAAAATCTATGTTTATTGAATGCAAGTTCCACTAAATTCCACTATATAACAGAAAATATATTTAGATTTGTCAATTGAATTTTTATATGTTTATTCTTATTGTTATAGGAAGTATAAATCTGATAAAAATTATGCTTGTCTCTTCATACTTTGTTTTGATCTATATGTTTTATCTTTCATCAAAATCAAAGTCTTACAAAGCTTTTGCTATCAGAATTCAATACTTAAGTAAGACTCATATTCAAAATGCTGCAGAGATATTAACTAATCAAGGAATGTTGACAGATGAGGAACTCTACCACTAATTGTGCTGCTAAGGTAACAAAATGATCTCTACTCACCTTGTAAGATACAGTGCGTATCACAATGTTTGGACTGAAATGACATGCTAACAGAAGATAACTATGCTGACTAGATAAAAATTTAAAATAGCATCCTTTCTACCAATTTCTGAGCTTGATGATTCACATTTCCAGTGCAGATATAATGATTTATTCCATGAAATCCATAACCTTAAGATTTGCACATTGCCATTTTGAATCTCATTCTCTTTACACTCTGATTCTTTGTTAGAGTATTAAGTTATGATGCTTATGTACTAGTCCCGGGCTGAATTTTTAGTATCACATTTCTTCTGACATGTTTCTCTTTGTCTATTTGCCAGCTGTTTTCCCATGTTGTCTTTTTTGATTTGTTTTAACAGTAGTTTAAAGTTAAATAGCTAGCCCTCAAGTGAGAATAATTTATACATTGTTCAGTTTTTATTTATTTATTTATATTTGTTTGCCACCTTTATTATCTTTACAAATAACTCATGGCAGCAAACAAATCCAACACACCTTCCTATTCCTATTTTCCCCACAACAACAAACCCTGTGAGGTGAGTTGGGCTAAGAGACAGTGGTTGGTCCAAAGCTACCCAGTTGGCTTTTGTGACTAAGGCAGGACTAGAAGTTACAGGTTCCTGCTTTCTAGCCTGTGCCTTAACCACTTCAACAAACCGGTAAATCCTGAATACATAGAGGCACAACCCATGAAATTGACTCTATGTTCATTTATAAGTGTTAACTAAGTTGTATATGCAACAAAACCAAAGTATTTATTCCTAAATAATTTCTATGCAACAGTGCAATATTCTTTTCCTTTGAATTATGCAGGGAAGAGTTTGTAAGATAATCAGTGAAGAAAGCAGCCATTTTCTCATTTTTTTAAATCAGTTGCCCTCTTTATCATCACCTATCCTCTTTCTCATTCCCTCTACCTACCATTCTTTTTCTTACCCTCTTCTTCCTGTAAAAAACCTATACGACATCACAGTACCATATAGAACAGACATGTCAAACTTGCAACGTCACGTGAGGTCGCGCAACATATCGGAGCTTTTTTGCCATTGCCAGCAAATACGGTGGGCATGGTTTCCTGGTGATGCATCTGGCCCATGGGCCGGCAGTTTGACGCCCCTGATATAAAAGATCTGATAGGTTGACCCCATATTAAGATAAAATTCAAGTTTTTGTTTCCCAAAAAGAGCTCTCTCTTCTAATCACATCTATACAGTACAAAGGCAAAATTGATGAAAAACAGTCTGTACCTTTATAATTTCAACAAGAGTCATCAAAAAGGTGAGTTTAGACATCACTGATGGAGCATGTCTTCTTGATTGGACAATGCAACAATTGTTCTCTCCAGAACAATAACTTTCAGTTAGTTCCAGCATTCTGTGAAAACAGGATAAATGTACAGGGAAAAGAAAGGGAGGAAATAGCTGCTTACATATATCAGAGCAGCATGCCCAGATGACCCTTCAGTCATATTCCCTGTAATAACCTTATCTGGAAATCAAAGCTTATTCAAGAAGGAAATTAATAGCAATCGTGCAATAGTGGTATTGCATTGATATTGTTTGGAATTCTTCATATGTGATTTTTGCCTTTGCACATATTGTATACTGCAGTTCCTATTTCCCAGTAAATGCCTTTAAACAGAAGATAGACAGAAGAGAAAGAAGGAGGGAGGGAGGGAGAGAGAGAGATTTGGCTATGTTAATATTGGAACTATCCTCACATGCACAGTTAGCTACTTCATGTGCTTTAGAATAGAATAGAATAGAATAGAATAGAATAGAATAGAATAGAATAGAATAGAATAGAATAGAATAGAATAGAATAGAATAGAATTCTTTATTGGCCAAATGTGATTGGACACATAAGGAATTTGTCTCCAGTGCATAAGCTTTCAGTGTACATACAGGGAACAAATGATAAACCATGATCATAATCATAAAATACAATCATCATAACTCATAAGGAACTAGCTTTGTTAGGTTTTGGGCTTTGGACAGGAAGTTCCAAATTATCTTCCTTGGTAGTTTCCTACAGCTGATCTAAAGGGAGAGGTTCTTGGTAAGACAACTAGAAAGATCCTATTTTCTTAGGGAAGTCAGGGGATCAGATAATAATAATAATAATAATAATAATAATAATAATAATAATAATAATAATAATAATAATAATAATAGTAATAATAATAATAATAATAAAGTTGGAAGGGATCTTGGAGGTCATCTAGTCCAACCCCCTGCTCAGGCAGGAAACCCTATACCATTTCAGACAAATGGCTATCCAGTCTCTTCTTAAAAACTTCCAGTACTGGAGCATTCACCGCTTCTGGAGGCAGGTTGTTCCACTGATTATCATGATTATCTTTTTACTGGAGAAACATCTGGAACAGAGATCTGCCAATGAAGCCTGAAATACCTTCTATCAGTCTGTAACAATGTCATATCATCTGCAGTACTTTTTCTGCAAACATTATTTGTTTACTTGGCACTTCTTTCATCTTTTCTTTTCACCACCAGCCTAGTGATCACCACACATCTTTCCCTTTTCTCCTTCAGATCTTCTCCTCTCACCTGAGTCCTGATCACCGCTGCCCCAAGTATTCAGTTAAGGTACTTTGTCTTTGAAAGCATTCCTAATAAGTTGCTCATACATCTAAAAATCTGCCTAGCCTCATGTGGCAATCCCATATTCATAAAGAAGCTTCAGCCTTCCATTTATACTGAATGTGGCCGAATACAGCAGGAAAAGATATGGATAGCTAAAAAAGAATGCTCTAGAAGTGGAGGATTATGACTTGGAATCAGTAAACTGTTGTGCCAAAACCTGTCCTGCAGTTTTCTGAAAATGTTCCTCCCTAGAGAAAGTAGTTTGTTTCCCTCCCTTATTCTCAGGATACCGTAGAATTTCTTTAGAACTTCTTTTGATTATGTTTCTGAATTTACTCCATTGTTGCAAGGTTACTGCATTCTGTGACACATCTGTCCATCACTCTGCCATCTCCCAGGTTGCTTAAATTTCCTGATTTGAAAAAGCCCCCAGAGAGGATGCCGTACATTTTATCTTGGAATTTAATTAAAGTATGGAAAGTCAGAAAGACTGCAGATGGCTGGATATAAGTTTATTCAGTGAAGGGCACCTCATATCTAAAGACAGTGCCAGAACACTCCATTAGGACTGCCATGCCTCAACTGCAGCCATCTGGACGGCCACTAGATAGCAGCGAAGAGGTACAAAACATCATGACATTTTTGCTGCCATGCAGGGATTATTCGAATTGTTGCAGCTGAGGGATCACAGTCTCCTTCACCGAAATTATTTAAATAAGAAGCATTTCTTCTTTGGAAGTAAAATATCAAAAGCTATTGTTTTCCTTTAAAATTGTATGAATAAAGGTAAAAAAAAAAGCACAGAAGAAAACTTGAGCTCTAAATGGATACAAGACGATACAAACATTTAACTCTGGATCCATGAGGCCATCTTGTGCACACTACACTGTCCCAGGGAAGAGGACATTTTTTGTAAGTTTGGCTTGTCCTAACTTGTCTAAGGTAACAAATTAGCTCCACACCGACACGCATTTGCAACCAGTAAACAAAAGAGAAACCATCTAAAAATAAATTACAAGTATTTTTATGGATTGGCGGAAAAGGAATTCTAAAAATCCTTTCTTTATTGTCAGCAGTCATTAGATTTTGTGTGATCTTTGTTTCTAACCTAGTATAGGAAGATGGTGGAAAAAAACATACCAAATCTAGAAAAATCTAATTTCTTCATATAATTGTTGTAAAATACAAGGATCTCAAAGTGATACTGAATTATATTCCTAAAATACAGAATTTGCCATCTTGTGAGGAGCTTTGGCTTTACTGAGCTTGGGGATAAAACAAATAAGGTAACCCTAAATAACTGGAAAGAAAGGTACTCCTAAATTTAAAGCATCGATCCAGAATATAAGTTTGTTATCTATTTTTTAAGTCTTTGTGTTCTAAAAATGAGAAGATTGCATAATGTTGCTGTGTGGGCCAGATTTAAGGATAACCTCAATGTCTGAATTATTTTCATAAAGGTATTTATATGGCCCTTTTGTTGTTTTTTATTTAATTACTAGATTACCACTATTCAAAGTGGACTTTCTTCTTTTGCACATTTATTTATTTACATTTAAACCATTATATAGTTGCCCATCTCATAGCAATGACTATAAAGTAGTGTACCAATCACTAATAACATTTACAAAAACATTTTTTTAAAAAAAAAATCTATAATCACTTCAAAAAGTACTGAGGTAACATTGTGTTTCTGCAGAACAATGCAGAAGAGGAGATGGAGTAGTCAGTTTCCACTTTCAACTGAATGGGTGAAATCTCTTTCTCTCTCTTTTTTTTTGTCAAAAATGCATTTGAAATATTTTCTTTTTGCCCTTTCTGGTGCAGAATATCAATTGTAGACTACCGTGAATCTCCTTTTCCAAACATGAACTTTCAGAGTTGACATCGTAGTTTTCCACCCTAAATGTGAATTAATCAGATTAGTATACTGTAAATCACAAGAATTATTATACTATAAAGAAAATGTTGCACTCTTTTGTATTCCTATCCAGGAGGTCAATCAGCTGGCTATACAGACTTTCAGGATCTTCACCCCAGGCGTCTTTCCCAGCAATTTCCCACTTTTGCCTTGTAGTGGTCTATATCCTCTGAATAGGCTCAGTCATCACTGAGTAATGCTGCCTCTTTCCTTACATTTTTGCCACCCTGTTTGCATTCTTACAGTTTTATTTTTTCCCCAGAACTGCTGATATCTCCGTAATCTCTCTTTTGAATACATAAATGCCAGCTCACAGAAAAAGACTCTTCTACTATAGAAGTTCTTCTATCAAATTTACATAGAAATCATTAAGTTCAAAGGTAGACATTTAAGAGGAAATTAACAGACATTCTCTTGAAACCAAAAGGACGTGAATGCTGCACAAAATATTCTAATTTGATTTTAAAACAGAAAAGTCTACTATAAAGTCTACTATAAAGAACAGATTTATTGTGGCATAATCTTTCATAGACCACATTCTATTCCATGTGGTGAGGAGGAATGTGCATGTGAGAGGAGGAAATGATGTATATGTAATAATGTACGTCATATTTTTAGACTGCTTTTTGGAACAATATCGGTATACTTTCATGGTTCTTCGTCAAGTGTAAATGTAAGTGTACAACAGTTTGGAATTTCTTACTAACAGGGAAAATCTATGAAGCTTTTTAAAAGAAGTAACATCGCTCTTTTTCTGTTAATATAAAGAATATTGGAAAATATTAAAGCTTTCTACAGGTAGTTTTACAACTCCCAAAGAAGCCAGCTAAGCACAGACAGGGATCGACTTGGTTGGGAATTCCAAAATTCTGGAATCAATAGTCCCTATCTATTTGGAGCTCATTTGTTAGGAAGGATTCTCTAAGAAAAGGCAACAATTAAGATTATTCAACCTAATTTGAATAATAATAATAATAATTTACATGTTCACAGAGAGTTTTAAAATGCCAGAAAAATGCCATACTATAATGTTTCCATGAAGAGAAAGTGTATGATTGTGTAAAACTTTCAGAGCACAATAAAAGTCTAAAGAAAATATAATCATTATTGTTGGTTTATCGCCTCAAACATGTTGTTGCAAATGTCATTATATCAGATGAGTTTGGTAACAGGTTTTCCATTTTGTGCTTTATTTGACAAGGTGATTCATTGTCTCATGCAGTTTAAGATGTCAGTCCTCCTGAAAGGAAATGAGCAGTGCTGATTCACATGTGCATATTCCCCTTCATCAAAATATGTGATTAAGGAAGTGTTATTCTTTAGAAATGGTCTTACCCAACTTCTCTGAAACAGGAGTGTTTTTCTTTATTGAAACATAATCTATCACAGCAGCCTCCATGGTAACTGCATATGCTACTCATCCCCTACGGGACTCATAGTTCAAATACCTAAACAGTCATAGTGGAGATAATTTTAATGCTGCTCTCTAGTAGATTGCCAGGTAATTGGAATCATTAATTCTTAGCACATCCAATCTACCATATTAGAACAACTAATAGTTTGGTATTAAATAGCAGCATATTTAGTAATAACATTCTAGTTCTTTAAATTTTACCAACTTATGTGAGCAGACAGATGTTCCACTGATTTAGGTAGAACTGTAGCTCAGTTTCCTTGTTTTAAATGCATTTCACTTTTTATTTCTTTCATGTGCTTTTATGCCAGTTCATTCAGGATGACTCTAAGTAGCTTATAGCAAAATATCAACCATATAAATTAATATGTAAAAAAATCAATAAATAACCACTTCCCAATAATATAAATTTCACCTTCTCTTTGTTTGTTCGTGTGCACACACATGTATGTGTGCACAAATGTACATGTGCATCAAGTCAGTTTTTCATATCTGGAGAGCGCCTAGATGGCCTTGTACCTAAGGTGGGACTAGAACTCACAGTTTCCTGATCTCTGGCCTGATGCTTAACCACCACATCAAATAGGCTCTCACCATCTTATCTTTATCATTCAAAATTCCGTACTATTTTGACAGAACTAATTGTCTAAAGTTCAACAACTGATTCCACAATCCCATATGCTTTTTAAAGACCTATGTTTTTAACAGTTTCCTAAATTTCAGGAATAAAGATGCTGTACTTAAATCTGGTGGAAGTCCCTGTTGAAAATGCCCCATCTCTGTGTTCTTTGGAGGCATATTTGGTATAGATAGAACAACATTCTGGGATCATTAGCAAAACTGGCAGATCAGAGTGTGAATACTAAAATCACTCTATTCTGAAATGTAATGTTAAGGTATCAAAAAGGAAAGCTTGCAGATAATGATAAGATCCTAAAGAGAACAGAGCAGGCATAGCTTTATGTGAAGAGCCAGCAGAAATCCAATTGTGCCACCAATTAACTCAGAAGTTACTATATGAACTTTAATGAAGTAGCAGCCACTGAGGGAAGGAATAGATGTAGACTGCTTAGAAATCTAAGAAGAAAGACTTAAGAGTCAGTTACTCAGGGTTAGAGGCTAGAAACCAGGAGAGTGTAAAGTCTAGTCCCGCCTTAAGGCATGAAGGCCAACTGTGTGATCTTGGGCAGTTACTCTCTTAGCCCAACCCACCTCATAGGGTTGTTGTTATGGGAAAAATAGGAAGAGGAAGGAGTACAGGTAGTCCTCGTCATACGACCACAAGTGAGCCCAAAATCTATGTTGCTAAGTGAGAAATTTGTTAAGTGATCTGACCATGGCTATGGACTGATGGCAATGTCCTCCTATTTCTGCTCAGTTGGTAATACAGTAATAGAAGAAACTATTCAGTTCTAGAAAAATAATATAGTAGAAAATTCCTGAGGGAGAAAAATGATCCAAAGTTAACTTGTGGTCTCTTCTCTAGAGTAGAATTACATGTACAATTCTTTGGGGCCCAAGGCTATCCTCTCTGCATAGGTGCCTGCTCATCTCAGTCTTCCAGCATCTATCTCCTTTCTCCTGCTCAAGACTTCTGCCATCTAGTTAGCAATGACCAACATAGGAGTAGCAGTGGAGAGGAGATAACAGATAGCACTTATGTATCCCAAGGTGGCTGTTTCTCCTAATTGTTTCTCCAGTCAGAACTCTCTATTTCAATCCTGTGTGTATACTTTTGTAAAAAAAAAAAAGAACCAAATCCAATTCCATCAATGTGTGTTTTCTTACAGGTAAAGTCACTAGTCTTCTAAATTCTACCACTGAATTTACATTTAGAAAAGTAGATATTGTGTCCTTTGGAAGGCTGTGAATTGGTGACTTTAAAGAAGTGGGAGGTTCCCCTCTCCCTTTGGAATAGGAAAGAGGAGAAAATGGCACGAAGCATGAATATGTATCTACTGGAGCTCTGCGTATTTCAAACATGATTCAGAAGCTCTTCAGACTTAATGTGAGTACAACACTTCTCTGATCATTCATTAAAATAGCCAGACTTCCACAGAACCTAGAAAAAGGTACCGAATGAACTTTAATTAATAGATTCATTAAAGCAGTGGAACTTTATTTTCAGGCTCTTGCGCAAGCTTCAAAAGGGCTAATGAGCAATGGAATAGTCTTGCACTCTCAAGGGGACCAACACAATTCTGAATAAATTCGAAAACCATACATGAGACTAATATCTATCTCACTATGTAGATGGATTAGGCCCACCTGCTGATCCATCACATCTATTTTAAGGCCCTCTCAATGATTAGGGGACTGGAGACTAACACATATAAGGAACAGTTGCTGGAATTGGGTATGTCTAGTTTAATGAAGAGAAGGGTGAGGAGTGACATGATAGCAGTGTTCCAATATCTCAGGGGCTGCCATGTAGAAAAGGAAGTCAAGCTATTCTCCAAAGCACCTGAAAGCAGGACAAGATACAACGGATGGAAACTAATCAAGGAGAGAAGCAACCTAGAACTAAGGAGAAACTTCCTGACAGTTAGAACAATTAACCAGTGGAACAACCTGCCTCCAGAAGCGGTGAATGCGCCAACACTGGAAGTTTTTAAGAAGAGACTGGACAGCCATTTGTCTGAAATGGTATAGGGTTTCCTGCCTGAGCAGGGGGTTGGAATAGATGACCTCCAAGGTCCCTTCCAACTGTTGTTTCTTCTTCTTCTTCTTCTTCTTCTTCTTCTTCTTCTTCTTCTTCTTCTTCTTCTTCTTCTTCTTCTTCTTCTTCTTCTTATTATTATTATTATTATTATTATTATTATTATTATTATTATTTCCACTATAATTATTAGATGGAAATACCCATAGCAGAATAAGAGAGGGCATGCTCTGTTTGCAGGGTTCACGTTTTAGCATTAGATGACGGCAAAATTTTCTGCCTGACATTCTGATAAGACACTGCCAACCAGAATAAACTGAGTTAGCTACAGCCTGAGTTGGAAGAAAGTTACTTTCAGAAGCCAAATATATTATTTTGTGAAGGGAGGGGCAGTGGTTTCATTGTCAAGAATTTTAGTGGCTTTCTGACTGCAGCGGCTTTTTCTATAGTTAGGAGAACTGTAGAAATTTTAGCCCTACAATGGCTTTTGATTCTATAATCCTTGTAGCAGTGAAGATCAGCAGACTAATTATATGTCACAGCAAAGACTGAAATCTATTCTTTTATCAGGTATGCTTTCACAAATATTCAATTTCAGTGAGAAACGGCTTTGCATTTAGAAAGAAAAGTAAATGACATCTGTCTTAAGTAATCATTAATTAATTTGAATTCTGTTTCATGTCTGTCACACGAATGTAAACTTGTCTTCACAATTGTCTTACTCCATATATATCTTTAAAGGATTCACAACTTTTCCATTTCTAAATGATGTTCTATAATAAATCAGATTCTACCATATAGCTATTGAGACCCAGGTCAAATAGGCGGTGATACTGCGCTAAAAGCATTGGAAAAATAATCATCCGTGTATTAAAAATGGCCTTCAGTGAGACTTGATCTTGCATGGCCAATTTTCCAACTTAATTAGATATCTCAGCCATATGAGAAAAATCTGACATTTTCACATTCCCAAATTTTATGTCAAAATGTAAATGCCCGTGAAATCCACAATGCTTTCTAATACATGCATTTAACAATGATTCATGTTTGGTAAAAGCCACATATTCACCTACAATGTTCACTGTAATTACTGTGCCAAAAGAATTTAGAACCAGAGCTTAGAAAGGAGTAACCAACATTTACATGGTGAATAGAACTGATAATTCTTAAGCACTGTTCACACCCCAGTCCATCTATCTGCTCCAAGATAGAACAGAATATTGGACATTTAAATGGGAGGAAATTGGATGGTGTTTGAGAGAGAGAATTGCTGATATTTTATTGGATGACAAGATATTTTCCCTCTTTCCTTTTATTCCTTCTTCTTTTCCCAAATGATGAGCAAATCCAAGTTGTAACACTAAGCATCAACTTAGCTGTGGTCAGCGGCTGGATTCCTAATGTCTTGGCAAAGATGCTGGACGATATGGTGTTTGTGAGAACACTCATGAATACCCCAAAGCTTGCCCTCATTTTTTCATATCATCTTGATGATTTAAATATTTTCACCTGACATCATTTTACAATTTGCAATGAAATAAGTGCAACTGACTGTAGGGTGAATAATGGGAACATGATATTCAAGTCAGTGTGCCCCATTGCCTGTTTTGATGGATACCAAGTTCCCCAGCCTGACCTTTTTAAAATAAGTACAATTAATTAAAAAATAAATACAAAACTTCCGTGCCTTATTTGCCATTTTTAAATTCCACAGAAGTCCCACTGGGATGATAGATAACATTCTGGAGGACTTTTGTGTTTTGTGAGGGAGAAATCCCAACTGCCAGTTTTCAATGCATTTTGGGAAATGTATTCTTTTTTCAAGGGCCTTGCTGGAGTGTCTGACTCCTTCTCTTTTTTGTTAACTTTTGTCTGCCCTCATTGATTTATCAATGGCCCGGTCCATCATGGCAGCAGATTTGTTAATTAGCAATCATTCCATTGCAGCCATTTTGTAACATGTCCACTTTATCCCTAATATGTCCAAAGCTCCTCCCATACAATTTCCCTACCTTTGTTGTAGAATAAACAGTTCGTTTTGCATTCCATACTATAACATCATAATGAAACAAGGTTTAGATCACAGGTCTGCAACCCGCGGCTCCAGAGCCGCATGTGGCTCTTTCAGCCGTCTCCTCCGGCTCCCAGTCCTCTGCCATGTGCAGTCCAAAAAAAAAAAAAGTGGGACTAAAAAAGTTCAACCAATCAATTCAAATATGCAGGGTAGGTGCATATCTCGCCTTGGCTCCACTCTTCAGTCAAACCCTGTTCTGCGCATGCACGCAGGTACGCGCATCTGCACACATTTTTTGCGGCTCCCAGTTTTTCCTTTTGTGAGGGAACTGGTTCCGAGTGGCTCTTTCACTGTTTCAGGTTGCTGATCCCTGGTTTAGATGATTGAACAATTAGGATTTAGGGGATAATTTTGTAATTAGTGTCTGATGGTGACTTTTTTATTTTATGAAGAAATATATTTAGAAATATATAGTATATTTCTTACTTCAAGCATGTGAAGATATGAAAGACAGAAGGAAGATCTTCTACCGAGGCAACTGTCAGACAAGGACAGTCTTAACCCATCCTCAAAAATTAACTTGACAGAACATCTCAGTCAGGGCCCTCTCTAATACAGGGCTTTTCAACCTTTTCACCCATTGTACCACTTTTAGGATATGGCAACATCCAAGTACCACCAGTCACCTAGCAAGGTGTCAAAGTTACAATGGCACTGAAAAAAGTACCCCCCAAGCCACAGCTGAGCAAGACACCTGCCTGCCCGCCTGGTGGTGCTCCTCCTCCTGTCTGAGGTTTTCATTGTTCTGAGCATTTCTGTTGAGGATTGGCAGCGGGTGTGGGGTGTGGGGTGTTTGGTTTTTATTTCCCCCCCTCTGCTGGGTGGTTGCAGAAGGTTTTGGTCACTTCACATGACCCTGGGACACTGACCGTCATAAATATGAATCAATTGCCAAGCATCTGAATGTAAATCACAAGTCCCTTGAGATGCTGCAACATTCCAGCTGATCGGAGCTTCTTCTGGGCTCAGCAGAAGCGCCAGGATCAGCACCGAGCTCCAGCTGGAGCCTGGAGCTGATCCTGGTGCTTCCGCTGAGTCCTGACAGCCCTGAAGAAGCACTGATCCTGGTGCTTCTGCTGAGTCCTGACAGCCCTGAAGAAGCTCTGATCCTGGTGCTTCCGCTCAGCCCTGACAGCCCTGCAGCTCCAGCCGTCTCTCGCTCAGGCTTGTATGGTGCTGCCACCAGTTCAGCTCATTTCCCCCCCCCAGTACCACTTTTCTAGGATGGTCATGTACCACCTGACAGGTGACAATGTACCACAGGTGGTACCTGTACCACTGGTTGAAAAGCCCTGTTCTAATACATGGGAAAATAAAGGAAGGGAGAAGGAGGGAAGCACATTTAGACTTGCCATTTCAACAAAAGTCATTTTAAGCCTATATAGCTTCATCGGCTGGTCTACTTCATAGGCTGGCAGATACTTTGGGATGTACTCCTATATTTAAAGTGGCCAATTGGTCATATAAATGAATTTTAAATTTAATTTTTTATTTAAATTGAAAACATATAACATTTCCCACAAGCCTTAATAACTAAATGAAACTGCTTTAAGGTAGGTTCTAGTCCGGAATAGTATTGACGAACATGAAAGTAAATAAGTGATTTATGTACAAAGTAATATCCAACTACATTATGTCCCGTATTTCTGACTTTTTCAATATCTTTCTGCTAAACTTTCAAAGATGTGTGATGAATTGATCGTGAACCTTGTTAACAACTGACTCGCTTTTCCCTCCTTTGCTCTGGACCCTCTTTGTTGGATTATTGTTATTAAATATCACCCACTTGGCCATTTCATTTTGTTGGTTCTGTTGCTAAAACAGCTCAGTAGTGAAGTACTTTTTTATATACAGATCTTGGGTTAAATTTCTGGCATCTGACTAGGCAGCAGGTGATAGAAATGACAGCTACTGGAGTCTTTGGTGTTTTCCTGTCCGTCAGAAAAAGCTTGATATAAGGCAGTTGCTTTTTGTCCCTCACCCCTGCTGCCATGGCTTAGCAAACCAATAATATTGTTCTATAATTCTTCAAATGGGGAGTTCTGCAAAATAGAATTAATTGTACATAGTGTGAATTTCCTGAAGGCATTTGGGTAGAATTTATGCATGGAATAAGGCATGGAATAAGCTATATATATACACACACACACTTTTGGGGAGGGTTTGGAACACTGTTTCCAGTTCCATAGGCAAATCACATTTGGGTTGGCAATACGTAATTATTTCAGAAAAAAAATGTTTTGGTTTCTTTTATACATTTAAAATTCTCAGATTTTATGTGCGCATTGTTGGAAGAAAAGTAAATAAAATAGCAAGACACTTTCCAATTAGAGCATAAATATGAATGGCCCAAAGATTGCATCATAAAATAGGACTGAACTGGGAAATCAATGCATTATCTGAATTTACAATCTTAACTTGTAATTGGATGAGGGATTCTTCAAATCTGAATATTATTACAAAGCTTTCAGCCTTTTATTCTGAAACATCAACTTTAATATACCACATTCATTTGACCCTGAATATAAGAACCACTTTATAATATGTATGTTTTTATTTTCATCCATATTTACTTGTGGCTTATAACTTACCTAAGTACTGCATTAACCAGTTAACTGAAAAATAAGAACTTTGGAAACCTATAAATGATCTCTATGAATCAATCAGAATAGAGGTGGAAGGGGCCTTGGAGGTCTTCTAGTCCAACCCCCTACTCAAGCAGGAGAGTCTATAGTATTTCAGATAGGTGTAAGAAGCACCTACAACTTCTGAAGGCAAGCTGTTCCACTGGTTAATTGTTCTCAACTGTAAGGAAGTTTCTCCTTAATTCCAGGTTGCTTCTCTCCTTGATTAGTTTCCATCCGTTGTTTCTTGTCCTGCTTTCAGGTGATTCAGAAAATAAGCTGACCCCATCTTCTTTGTGGCAGCCCCACAAATACTGGAATACTGTTATCATGTCACCCATAGTCCTTCTTTTCTCTAGACTAGCCACACCCATTTCCTGCAACCATTCTTCATATGTTTTTGTCTCCAGGCCTTTAATCATCTTAGTTGCTCTTCTTTGCACTTTTTCCAAAGTCTCAACTTCTTTTTTCTAGTATGGTGACCAAAATTGGATGCAGTATATTCAGAATTCTTATTCAGAATTCTTATTCATACTCATATGAATTTGTATTCAGTATGAAGGATGATCACATACATGTTACTTTTATTATATACACATTCAAAAGATGCATATATGAAAAAAGGATCCTATGCATTTATCTCAACAGATAGGTAAAAAGCTGTAGTCTTATCAAATTGGAGTGCACAGCTAGGGAAGATATGCATCTTTTATTTTTCAGGAATATACTCGCTGTGGACTTTAAAAAAAACCACCAGATAAACTCAGTAACTAAACTTATGTACTCCTTAGTTGTTATGAATCCATTGGTCCAAAGCACCAGAAATGACAAGGGGCCCGCTCTGCAAAATCAACCTTCTCCCCTGCCCTCACCCACAGTGAACAGAGGGAATATTCAGGCAATACCAATAGCATTCGGGAAGGAAGGTTCCAGACCATAACAACGGAAGTAAAGACTGGAGAAAATAAGCCCTTTTTCCTCAGTATCAATGAGATTTCAGATGTGGCACAACACTGTCATCTTGTAGTAAATCTACATTTTTAGGTAGTAGTATGTAGATCTGTATTTTCTTTTATACATTTGTTCAGTATGTAAATGATAGAAGTAGTCGTCTGTTAGCCACCACATTTGCAACCAACAATTCAGCTGTTAAGTGAAATGGTCCTTAAGTGAAATTGCTACTGTACTTACAACCTTATGATCTAGATGTAGATCTTCAAAGTTTGTAAATGTGAAGATACTTTTTCCATCATCAGTATAACAGCTTGCCACCAAACAAGAGCTGTATAGCAGGAACTTGGAAATTAAGAAACCCTTTTGACCAATTCAGTTGTAATGCATGAAAGACTAGTAAACCTCAGAGTGAGCCATTTTATAATGGATATTTGTGTGTATGAGAGAGGGAGCGGGGAGAAGGGAAAGAGAGAGGGAGGGAGAGAGAGAGAGAAAATTCTGTTTGTTATGGAAAAAAAAAGAAACCCAGGTGGAAAGTGGGCATTCAGAAAGAACAGGACATTTGCTGGTCCAAGATTCTTGAAGATGACCTCTTCTGTGGTCTCCAAATGGGCATCTTAACAGGTGAAGACGGTAAGGGAATTATTCCAGAATGAGATTCTAGTTCAAAGTCCTCTTCCAATTTTACCAGAAGTAGCTGAACTTTCAGCACCGAAGGGTCACAGACAAAGTTGTTCCTAAAGGCCTACACAAAACTTGAGAGGCCCTTATAAATATTCAAATACTTATGGCAGATCCATGCAATATTTGCGTTTAGACAGATGTGGGTAAATGAGAGCCAGTTCTAAAATTTCCCCAGTAAACTTATGTTTATTATGTCAGTTCTAATTATCATGCATTCTAGTGGCTTTAAGGCTTATGTTTTCTACACCACCAGGCATCACAAACATTAAAGCATTTTATACTGTCATTGTACATCAATGTTTGCACTTGGTTATACATATATACAGAAATGATTCACACCTTGCTATTTCCTTCTTTCAAATGAATGTAATTTTACTGTGAAAGCAACTTTTTAATAAATGTTATAAGAAATACAGCAAGGCACAGTTTCTTTTTAAAATGTGGGGTTCTTTTCTGATTACCACCTCAAGAAGCATAGTAGAAAACCAAAATGTTTTATTTAATTTAGTACAATGTTAACAGTTCTTAATATACAACACTACATAGCTGTTTCTTGAAGTGTTGCATAGTTGTTGTTGTTGTTTTTAGAAAAAGCAAAAAGATACATTTGTGTTTACTTTGTATAACCGGTTCTTTTGAATCAGGAGCAATTGTTTCCTCTTTGCTGCAATCATAATTTCCTTTCTAAAATACTTTCAATAAACAATATGCGTTGTACACATAAAATACCAAATTTGATACATAAAACAAGAGAATTAATGACATTTACAGTTATGAAATGATGGCTTGAAATGATCACAGAAACTGTGCAATTGCAAAATCATTAAAATATTAGTGGGTGAGATGTCATACAGAGGCATACGCATTTGAAAAGAAAGTTGTTAAGAGGTAGCTTGGCATATAAACCCATATGAAAGAAAAACGTTTTGCTACAAAGCAAAATGCTAACTGAAATTGCTCCAGCATATGCAACCTGGTTACAAAGCTAACATGTACAAATAACGTTTGGAAGGAAAATTTATCTTGGGAGTCAAGTGTAACAAAAGGCAGTGATACAATGGAATTAGAGGTCATCCCAGGGTTTAGAGGATAAGCCTACATCTGATATGCAGCCAAGTTTCTAAAAGGAAAAGGGGAAAGAAAAGGGAAAAAAAAGTAAGAGCGTGCTACATCGACTATAATTCCATTTGTAAAACACAATCTTCTCTAAAATAGCCACATTAGCTATTATATGATCTCACACCAGTGTCCTTACCGGTATATGCAAAATCAGCTATGAACAGCATTTTTTTGTAGCGTATGGTTTAAATCAGAGTTATATCTTCTCATTGATGTGGAAACCCTCATTGATTTTTATAAAACAAGATTTAGTTTCAAAAGGCACAGGGGAAATAATCAAGTTTGACCTTTTCCCTCAATCCCATCCTTTTAGGTATCTGTGAACATGCCTCCTCTACATTCTGAAAGTGTATCAATCAATAGGCACGTAAGACTCAATAAAGGCCACCCAGCCAACCAATATAATCTGCAATCCTGAGCCCACTACATGGAAATAAGTCCTATTAAAATCAGTAGGATTGACTGTCAAATAATCTATTTAGGCTTGAGGTTATATAAATATGGGTATAATCTAAAATACTGCATCGAATTCTCTCTCAAAAAAATAAAATAAAAAAGAGAAGACATAAATAAATAATCCACTAATTGATATTGCCCTAATATTTCTTACTAAGAGGAATAATTAATATAGATAGTCCTCAAATTATGACTGTTTAAACAATGGTTCAAAATTATGATGTCTTCAGAAAAAGTGATTGATGAACTATCTTTGCACTGGCAAATGTTGCCCCATGCTCACAATCATGTAATTTGCAATTTGTTGGCAACAACAACTATTTACTTGCCACTTGGCAACAACAACTATTTACAACTGATTACAGCATCGTGTGGCCACATGATCATGGTCTGTGACCTTTCCAGCTTGTTTCCTACAAAAAAAGTAAGTTGGGGAAGCTTTATTTGTTTAATGACCGCAGAAAAAATGTTTGTAAAATTACATCTGCTCATTATGATGGCTCACTTTACAACTGGATTGACTTATGATGGAAATTCCAGTTCCAATTACTGACATGAGTCAAAGACTACTTGTATTTCTGATGCAAATTGTTTCCAGTTTAGAATTTAGGGTTAACCTGTGCAACAAAGAGCTAAAGCGTGGGATGAAGATTACAAAGGGATTAGTACAAAGTACCTTATCACAGCATTTCCAAGGAGGCTCTCCAGCCTTGTGTTTTATACTTTTCAAATTAAGTAAAAATATCTGGAGTTATCCAGTCACATTCTTGTTTAATATTAATTAATATTGTGGACCCCCCCTCTTTCTCTCTCTCCCCCCCCTCTCCCTCTCTCCCTCCACGAATTTGAAACAAATGCAGGCCTATGATTTAAACATGAAACATGTGTTGCATATCTACCCTCAAATCCTAAAATGGGCTTTTAATAATATTTTAAAAAACATACACTATTAGAACTGTGTGCTTTTTAAATATCTAAACTTATACATAGCTATAAAATTAAATATGTCAACTTAATATTAGAAATAAAACAATCTGGTACTCTTTATATAAGCTTTCTAGAAAAAAATTACTACCGGTACTTTGACAAAATACTGATTAAATCACGAAAGAAACCAGGAGGTTAATCTACACCTGACATTCCTTCATGATTTCTTGGACCTACATCACCATTTGGTAGTAATCTCCTTGACTAAGAAGAATGGAAGATGTCTTTGGTTGTTTGTTCCAGTTCTGGCCAGTTTGTGTGAACTTATTGGCACAGCTCAATGGTAGAATAGAGATGGCATTAAGCACTGGTCATGATAGTACAAATTGTTCGCAGGCATGAGGTAATGAGCCTCTCTGACATTAAATCAAGTTTTTTAAAGAAAATAACAATAATAATAACAATCCAAGTCTTTGGAAAGAACTACATAGGTGGATAAAAATGCTAAATCCAGTCTAAATATCTGGCTGACTATGTGACAAAACATGATATAGCAGGACAATATCAAGCACAATGAAGTTAAGAAGAAAGTCAGAAGTGAGTACATCATGAGAATAAAGATCTTAAAGTCTAAACCCCATCTAAGCAATTAACACTGAGGCAATTCCAGTCAATGGATACACAATTGAAATAGTGGACTGGACTGAAGCCACTGAACTAAAAGCCCTGGATAAGAATACCAGAAAAATAATGACAATGAATCATTGGTGGAGCAGTGGGCTAATGCCTCCTTAAGTAACACCAGCTGCCTGCAATTAGTGCAGGTTCGCATCCCAGCAGGCTCAAGGTTGACTCAGCCTTCCATCCTTCCGAGGTAGGTAAAATGAGGACCCAGATTGTTGGGGGAAATTAAGCTGACTTTGTAATAATGCCGCTTGGGGTGTGTGTGAAAGCCCTAATAAGCAGGCATATACATAGAATGAAGGCTACTGCTAAGCTTGTAAGCCGCCCTGAGTCTTCGGAGAAGGGCGGGATATAAATGGATTTTTTAAAAAAATGACCTGAATGATTGAGAATCTCCACAGACAATGAATCATGTGCTTCATCCTCACAGCCATCTTGACAGACTATACTTACAAAGGAAAATAGGTGGGCATGGAATGTTGAAAGTACACCAGACAGTTGAAGAAGAAGAAAAATCATTTCAAGAATATCTGAAGGACAGTGAAGAAGATGCACTGAAGGCTTACTAAATACCGGAGAGACCAAACTGGCCTATATGACTAAATGAAGAATAAAAAAGAGACCCAACAAAGCAAAGTACTATATGACCAATACATTGGGGGGGGAGCAGGCCAGCAAGAAAGTTGAAGAAAGACACAAGAACACACCTTAAGAACAAATGCATACAAAGCTAGAACTGAGAAGACAGCAACAGGCAACAAATGCTCTCTGCAAAGAAACTGAAGAAACAGTGGACAGACTGACTACAAACAATGGCATGACAAAATAGCAACAATGGTGCATTAGAATATCTGCAAGAAATGCTGTTTGCTTGCAAGCAAGAACTGGTTGAAAATAGACAAAATAATAGAAAATGAAGAAACTAAAGTGTTCTGGCACTTAAGAATTCAAACAGATAAGAACTTGTCACATAACACCCCAGACTTATCATTTGTCAATAAGAAAGTTAAAAAAAAATCTACATAGTGAACATTGCAGTACTTGAAAGACAGCAGAATAGAAGTGAAAGAGCTGGAGAAAAATCACAAAATACAAAGACCTGCAAATAAAAGTAAAATGATTACAGAAAAAGAAAGCAAAGATTGTACCAATAGTAATAAGTGTCTTGGGTGCAATCCCAAAACATCTGGAACACCACTTGAGCACCATCAGCATTGACAAAATCATCCATCAGTCAATTGCAAAAGGCAACTTTACTTGGAACAGCTTTCATCGTGACAGTACCTTTAATATTATTAAATATCTACCTAGCCTAGATCCTTGAAAAGAATTTGATAGGTGGACAAAAATGCCAAATCCACTCTAAGCATCAGGTTGACTGTGCAAACAATAATAGTAATAATAATTACTAGTAGTAGTAAGGCTAGTATGCTGGCAAGATCCAGTTAAAGCTTAGGGTCTTAAATATTCATCACTAACCAATCCCAGAAAGATCATTTGGCTGACTTTATAAACTAAAGCACAAAGTTTGGTCACACTAAGTATAACTCTTGTATCTGCAATGCAATAGTGTCAATAGAAAAGAAATAAATCTACATGGTCTAATAGTAAAAAAAAATAGGATGATGTGAACACCTCAAATATAGCAGAATGAGCAATACCAAAAAAAGGAGATATGGAATTTATCTTAAAAGATTGCTGATAACAAGAACACTGAAGTAGGCCTAACCTTGGCTAGATGAATGAGATGTCTCGCCAGTTGGAAAAAGTTCAAAGTTTTCCTGCATAGATGGCACCTCTTGTTGTTTCTTTTGCCCTGTTATATTCTTATGTTTGGATCAATCAATTACACTAATAAAGATGATTTGATGTGAATGACTTGGCATCACCTCGTGGAAGAATTAGACGACAGATGGTAGGGAAAACCTCTGTCTGACACATGATTAGACAGTCTCTGCAAATCAGAATAGAAAATAGTGGACTGCGTAAAAAATAATTGGATCTGGTATAACTTCATGTGTGCCTCAAAGAAAAAAGTATAGGAGGTAAAGGCTATGGACCATATTGACAGGAAAAGAAAGTGCCATGATAAATTTTCTTGATAAATCTTGCCTCCATGGAAAACAAAACCTCTCAACCTTTGAGGAAACATATCTGTACAGTTATAAAGTTAGCAGCAGTCTGGATAAAACAGCAGAATTATCACTTATATAGAATTTTTTAAAGCTGCTGTCCCTTAATGGTCAATTTTTTACCATCCATATAAAAGAGTGAGATTACAGCTTCAGTATATGGTATTCAGCAGGGAAATATATTTGCTCACAACAGCTTTATTCTGGCTTGCAGCTGGAGCAGAAATCACATTAAATTAGTTGAACTACGTTGGTAAATATGCATACTGTCACCTTTGCGTACTGGGTTTATTTTTAGGGTATACATATACCATAGATAATTTTTCTCTTAAGTATCTCAGCTTCACATGAAATCACACATTTTAATGAGCTTACAGCACAGGTGCTCCAAGAAAAAAAATAATGGTGTTTGCCATTTATCTTTCAAATTAAATAATGTGTTTTTAAATAGTAACTTTTTTCATAATACACTTATGGGAACAACATTTATCTGTCACATTTTAAAAGATGTATTAGTAATAAATGTAAATTACCTTTGGAAAATCAGTAATTAGGCTCATCAAAAAATAAACAATCTGCCACCAAAAAGATAATCTTTAGCATAGTTAAGTATAATAACTGTTATTTGAATAAGTTAACAAATTAGGATAGATTGCTTCTAATTCATTTCCCATAGCATGAGAAATGAAGTTAAAGTATCAAGTAAGCCCTCACAGTAGGGAGGAGGGATTTCAAGAATCTGGTGGGTAGCTTACAGAGCCTGGGGTCTTCTTGTTGACTTGAGGAGCTGTGGATTTCTGAGTTAGGGTACTTCTTATGTGAAGACTCCACAGCAATATCCTTGCTGAATTATATTACACCTTCATTAATTGACATTTTAGAAGGCACCTCAGTATGTATATAGCTTTGTATGCACTAAGTTTCTGCCTTTAGTGAAAGGGAAGCTTGGGTAGGCAGTGACAGTTGGTGCACAATCACTAATAGGTGAATATTGAGCCCAGGCAAGGGTGGAAAATCAGTCACGAATTGTACTCTCTTGGGCTATGCAAGATGCAGGGAAGTGTGCAGGTTTTGCTTGCTTTCTGTCTCTTCATGGCACTTCCTTTTTCACTCTCTTTTCTAGCACTCTTTTTTTTCTTTCCCTTTCTTTTTTTCTACTCTCAGAACAAGTTGTCTGAGAAAGCCAGATTATTCTTGCCAGAAACCTAAGTGAATTCTTCACAAAGCTTTTGAAGTGGAGGCTGAAGGAGGTAGATTGCCCACTTCTGAATTAGAACACATCATTGTAACTGTAGAAAATATGTAATTTCCGGTATATTGTCCTGAAAATAAGAGCTGTATCAGTTTCCTCCTTTTGCTAATGCACATTCCAATAAACTATTCATATTGGTTTGTAAAGGTGAACTGGTTTCGGTAATAACTGCCATGTTTCTTAATTCCAGGACTTCACATTCAGTTTTCTGGTTTTCTTGGGGGGAAAAGGAACATATTGATTTCACAGGAGGTGGTTGGGGGGGGAAGTGTCCACTGAGAACTTGTATAGAGCCAATAAGTTGTTAAAGCTGACATTGACTAGACAGTGCAATAAACCAAAGCATAGCACAGAAATGTAGTCTACACTGGTAATACCAGTTTTCTTCAATTATTTGCCACCATCTAGCTCAAATGTAAATTTGAAAAGACATGATAAGCATGCTTATCAGAAAAAAAATGTGAGATTTAAAGCAATGGTGTAAAGATTATGGAATTGATGCCTATAGTCCTTACATGGACAAGGGCAAATAATATTAATTTTAACGTTGACTTCATTTATGTTACGTATATTGCTTTAGGCCATAGTTAGGATTGAGATTTTAGCACATGAGATGGGGTATCACAGGTTAGGGCTCAAAATACTTTAAATATGGTAAACTCAGCACTGCTACATTTAATAGGAAACAGCAAGTGACATATATAAATAATGGTTCAATATCTTTTTTCTCCTCCAGTGCAAGTAATATAGCATTGATTCTGAATTTTCTCTAAGGTTAAGTATTATATTTCAAGAAACAAAACACAAATGTTTTCTAAATGAACTAATTAGAATTGGAAAGGGAGCTACAAGCAGTCCAGGTTGCAGTCACCAAGACCATACAGTCATTAGGTGAGGACCTCACTCTTCCCCTGCTCTGTGCATCTTGCATCCACTTCAACTCCCTCCCCCCAATCAAATTTTTATCACAATCAAAGAGCAGCAAAAGGAAACAGGGATGCACTCAACTGAAAAAAATAATGGTGGATATGGAGGCAGAGGTGACTCCAGCAGAGGTGAGACAAAGGTGATGACAAATGTCAGCTGGGGGCAACGCTGGAGAGCAGTGAAGGATGAAGACAGTGGCCTCTTCATCATGGTTGTGCTCTGCAGGGTGGCCAAAAGGCAGAGAAGGAGGGAGTTGAAATGAAGGCAGTTTGTGCAGGGCAGAAGAATGTGATTGCAAGATGCTACATCAATCATAAAAGTGAGCCAGTTGCCAAGCATTCAAATTTTGATGATGTGACCATGGGGAAGTTACAGTGGTTGCAGTTTTGAGGACTTAGTATGAGTCCATTTTTCCCCAGTAACTATGGATGGTCACTGACTACCTGTAAAAGGTAAGCTTAAATATTATTTTGTTATTGTGAAAATAAATTCAAAAGACACACTGTTATTATCTACTGAAACAGTCCTAAGCAATATTACCATTTGTTTAATTATATGGTCATGTCACTAATAATATTCAGTCATCAAGATTTCAGTACATACCTGCTCATGAAATAACATCTATGTGTCCAGGGAGAGTTACATTCTATCTCTTTGTATTTATGTGCCTTTCTTTGTAAAGAGGCAGGAGTTCTTCTTCACATACAAGAGTTTTTGGGTTTGGGAGCATAACTTCTTTGCCTTTTGAGTGATCAGGTTTTAACTGAGTGGCTTTAACTAAGGTCTTTGGCGAGGTGACAAAATCTTCAGATTTTGCAGTGCCAAAGGACTGATCTGGATGGTTTTCCATAGAATTGTTTGGAAAAGAATTCAAGACTGGACCTTTGTTAGAGATCTCTTGATTGAAAGATTCATCAGGATAATTTTTTATGTTCTCTGATACTGTTTTGCTAAAAGTGCCTGGAGGATTTGTACCCTTCTCCTTAGATAAGAAAGAAAAGTCATTACAATAGGTGGATGTTTGGGGTTCATCTATTAAATCCAAGTCCTTGTACTTGACCAAAGGTACCTCAGCTTCATTAGGAGCAATGTGCATCTGCTGTTCAACTCGTTCTTCCTCAGGACAGGCTTCAAAAAAGCATTCAATGTTTTCTGCAAAGTCCAGCGGAACAGGAGTACTGCTCCTTTCTTCAACGTATTTAGTCACTTCCCCACAGTCACTATCATGAGAAGAGAGTGAAAGGTAAGAATAAAAATCCCCCTTTCTAAGTTGGATTGGCCTGTGAGAATGTTCTAGAACCTTTTCTTTGATCTGGGCTAATGAATGCGGAACAGCTGGTTCACTTTCAGGCTGTGATTTGTTCTTCAAGGCTGTGGAAGCCATGTCAATTATCTCCATCACAAAATTATGCACTGAGCAATCTTCCCCGTTTCTTTTATCAAAAGCAACTGATTCACAGTTGCAGCATGAATCATGACTGCTAGCTGATGTGTTTTTTTCTGTTTCATTTGATTTTAAACATGCATAGCAATCACTAACATGCTCACTAATTCCTGTTTTACTTTGTTGATAACTTGGAGGCAATGTTAATAACGCTGTACCTGGTGTACTGTCTTCTTTGATATCTGAGTCACATTCTGTGAGAAGATTTTTAATACACTGGCCAGCATACTGAATATGATTTTGATACTCTTTTTGAGGGCTGGTTATATTTGGTAGCTGAACAGCTTCCTTACTGTTAATATGAGAATCTTTTGAACTATCAGTAAATGATTCACAGATACAATCTTCGTTTTCACTCTCTTTCCCATCTAATGTACTAACAGTTATAGCAGATGTTGAAATACATTGTCCATTTAGACTTTCTTGAGTAATGGCAACATTTCCATTCTCCATATCATCTACTAAGCGATCTTGCAAAAGCTGAATACCTTCGTTTTGTGCTTGTCTTTTTGTCTCTGATGTACGATTCTCCAATAAATTCTTACTGTTGCCATTATTTTGTGAAAGCTTACATACGGAATCACTCAAAAATTGTTCAATGTTCAATGAATCCTTTGGTTTCAAAGTCTCCTCATCTCTTAACTCCTTATAGCCCCAAATGTCATCATCCACATGATGTCTTCTCTTCTCCTTTGTCAGACATAATTTAGGTCTAATCCAAGTGTGGAGTTCATTCTTAATGTAGTCAAGTCCTGAAATTAAATTGCAGTCTTCATAAATATCCTCATCAGTTGCAATGCTGGAATCATCATCGTCATCTTTCATGCCGAGCTCTTCCTCAGTCAAGGTGAGAGTAGAACTTGATAACAAATCACTATCATCTTCATCATCAGTGCAAGCAGAGGTGCAGGAAACATTAACAATCATGCTAACATTGATATCACTCTCATCAGCCACAGATTGACTGAGGTGCTTTCTGAATGATGCATTTGAATCTAGCACTTTGTTCCTGGGCATTATAATGTCTTCAGAGCAGAGAGACAGGTCATCACTGCTGCTTAACTCAGTAAGAGAAGCAGGTGAGTCTTCATTGATTGAGGAGGCAATATCCAGTGATACCTGGCCAGTCAAGGGCATTCTTTGAGAAGTGCTCTGGAGGGTGATATCAGAGATGCTCCGCTTTATTTTTTGATCTAAAGGACTTTGGATATTTTCTAAACGATTCAAAAGATCTAACGTCCTTTTACTGAGTTCTCCAACAGAATCACTACTTCCGCTTAGATCACTAGACCCATTATGACTAAAAAGGTCTTCATTGCTCTTGTAAGGATTTACCAAACTCTCTAAGGAAGTGCTACGATTAAGGCCATCTCCACTTCTAAAAACAGTTAAGCCCAACAATTCACTTGTCAAACAAAGGGAATCTAAAGAAGAGCTATGAGACAGAGTTGAAAACGCTTTGCCATTTGTTGTGTCACATAGTTTCTTTAAATCTTCCACAATCTCAGTGTGTTTAGGATTGGCATCATTCCAGTCAGTTGGTAAAGCAAGCTTTTCTGTACAGGATTTTAACTCCCCAGGCTGATTTCCAGATATAAAGGGAACTTTATCAAAATAAAAGCCATGAAGCAAATTGCCCTGCTTGTGTGTTTTTTCTAACTGTGGTTGCTTTATCATCTGTGGTAGCTTTAATTTTGAATCTTGAAGATATGAGTAGTCATAAAATGTAAAAGCATTGTGTTTTCCTTGTAATTCTTCTGCACTCATAGAATCATGATGGGTACCATTGACCACATTTTTTGTTTTGTTACTAAACTTTGGTTCAGATGTTGTGAAGTTATCAAGGCTTTCTTCATCTTTCTGCTTAAAATTTTGTTTTATCACATCAACTATATTCCCTAAGTCAGAATCTGAAATATTAGTCATAAATTTATCTTGTATTCCATCAGTATCAGGAAACAATTGGATTTCAGAGTTGCTGATAGCTTTTGGCTTTCTTTCATTGATTACTTTATTCTGACTTTCAGAATGCCTGGTAATGTTTCCACTATGATACATATAATTCTGAGGTTTTGCCAATGTGGTGCTACCCATTAATTCTGGCAAATATTTTGTAGATGATAAAGAAGAATCTTTATTTATGTCTTTGTTTGCAATAGTTGAAGGTGTAAGACTTGAGCTTTTGGTTGTGTTTTTCATAAGAGATATATGATTTTTTCTGGATAATTCAACATCATGGAGGCTGTATACTTGGTAGACCTTTGGGCCTGAAGAAGATGTCATTCTTGGATCACTGAGATTGTCTCCATGAATGCTAAGGGCTCCTTCTTCTTTTGAATTACCATTACCAGATATTTCAGGTGAAGAATTCAGCTTTGTGTCATCTTGTTTTAGTTCAGGTTCAGTAAATTCTTCATTAATACTAATTAACTTATTACTTATATCTGTTTCATCCCATTCTAGAGCATCTTCACTTGTGCTATTTAGCTCCATTAAACCAGGATCAATAACATTCAGGGAGTCCTGTTTAAAAAAGAACAACAGAATTATTAGTTAAAGCAGAGTTTTAATTCATAAATTTAACATCATAACTGGAATATATGAAGTGTGTATGTGTGTGTGTGTATGTATATATATATATAATATTTTCTTCTTTATCACCTCCTAGCTGATCATCATTAGAATGAAATTTACACTCATCAAACTAATATTGGCTTAAACACACAATTATTGCTTTTGGGCATGGTACTCTTACATTTTGCAGATATCTCAGGGAGATAAGTGGCTCTCTTTAAAATCTCTCTGAACAATATCTGTACCAACAACTTAGTAGATCAAGAAAGATTTGGGCTCATGATGCGTATGGAAAACAGTTCAGCGACACTTATATCACATGCAGTATTCCCCACTAATGGTGAAAAACATGGTGGCATATTTCAGTCAGTATGCCACAAGCCCAACTAAAGCCCAGATTTACTCCAAGTGTTCTCAAGCTATTTTATATCTTTCAAGTCAATATACTGTTGCTGATATCCCATCAGCTAGACGATGTACATTCAATATGCTTTATTCATAGTGAAAGAACTATATCAAGTCCCCATTACAGTCCATCAAGTGTAGATTTTACGTTCTGCTGAATGATGATGCAAGATTTTAAAAAGTTGTCTTCCAATGCACATTTGTCCAACATTTAATCACACATATCTTTTTCTAATATTTTAGAAGTATACTCATCTGTGAACAAAAAGCAAATTGTATACTACAATAATTAAATAAAGCTAGAAACTTCACCTATACTCCTTTTATGACTTTATAATCAAAATGGTATGCTGGAGATTGGAATAAGGATGCATTTCTCATTCTCATTCCTCAACTTTTAGTCCATCATGCTATTACTGAAATAAAAGAACTATCTTAAATATATACAAATAGAGGGCAAACTATGTGCTTCAGTAGAGTTGGATTTCCATAATTCCCAGTTAACATAGTCATTAACTGTAGGAATGGTAGGGTGGGAGGGTGTAGCTAGAAGTGTCATATTTATCTGACAAATTTCTTTTCAAGTAATAAAAGCTCTGGCAAAATACAATATGTCATTCACAAAATCCACAAGGACTTAAATATTTCTCAGCTCAAATTTCATTTAAAAATATATTTCAAAAAATGGATACATCAAGGCAAAGAATAATACATGATTCACACAAAATATATAAAGGAAATAAAAGTACAGTATTACTGCAGACTGAATATGGAAAGAACGATACATCCCTGATTGTTGTCCAACACATCTGGAAGGCACCTGGATGTAAAAAATTGGTAAAGGATTTCAAGATTTTAAATCTTCTACCTAAAAGCTCCATAGTTAGCTCTAAAAAGATATCACTGGAACTTCTCCTTTATTCAAAATTATATGTCCCATGTAACTTACATACAGTTTAAATAGCCATCTGTAAATTCCATAGAGTTTGTGAATTATTACTCAGTCTCTTCTCAAATATGAAATATTTTTTCTTTGATTGGAAGGATAACATTTGGACTGTAAATCAACTGTTGCCAGCTTTATTTATTTTGCCTGTTGTACAAATTCAACAATGCAAGTCCCACAATGATGTAACTTTAACTCACTTATCTTAAATGTAAATCCACTTAATATAAAACATTTTTGTCTCTTACCTCATTTAAACTATGTAAAATTTTAATAGAGAAATAAAAAGATCCAGTCTCAGTAACACAATTTTGTTGTAACCCATGTTAGCGTTTCATTTGCTTTCACAGGATCAAGCAAACTATTAAAGGGGGCCAAAGGTAGGGTGTGAAGTTTGGACTGCAGGACTGCTTTTATAGCATCTTAAATATGTTGATTTAGTCACTTCTTGATACTGTAAATCAGGGGTGTCAAACTCAATTTCATTGAGGGCCGCATCAGCATTGCGGTTGCCCTCAGGGGACCGGGTGGGTATGGCCAGGGTGGGTTTGGCCTACTGGGTGGGCGTGGCTAGAGTGCGTATGGCCTACTGGGTGGGCGTGGCCAGCTCTACATCGTTCTCATCAAGGGTGCCTATGGGGGCCTGGGCAGGAGTGGGACAGATCTGAGGGTCTCTGGCAGAAGGAGGGTCTCTGGGCCAGGGCCAAGGCAGTGGGGGCTGTTCCCTCACTGTTTCCAGGATGGCTTCGCGGGCCACATGAAACCACTTCGCGGGCCGGATCCAGCCCCTGGGCCTTGTGTTTGACATGTCTGCTGTAAATGAAGTACATAGAATTGGCAGGGCCTCCTGAAATGTGTGTTGAATGAAGCCTGAAGAAAGCTCATGCTGTGAATAAGGAGTCAAATACATAAACAATAACACCTGACTGAATGAAGCTGAACTGGACTAACTTTGGACTAAAACATTGCATGAAGCCATGTTTTGAACCAAAGATGGTTTTAACTGGGGGTTTTTTTTTTCTTCAGCTCTTATGGAAATAGTTGATACAAAATAAAACACAATGTCCTGTTTACTTTGGGATACTACTTTAAAGTGAAGAAGCAGAGGTAGTTCCTGACATTTCTTTTTGATTGTAGTATCCTATTTGATTATGCAAGAATTCAGATTTTAGTAGAACATATTGGGATTTATAAAACTAATAAACAATGCTGAGATTGCTATTATTTAAATATATTTATTGTTGTAGAATTACTACAATATTATTTATATTCCACATTGCTCTGTTATAATGTTATATTATCAAAGAATTTTGTTTCTAATTACAGTGGTAGACACAATATTTTGGGCAACTGGGGAATTTTTTAATTCAGCAGGGCATCCAAACCATATAATTGGAACCATAGGGTAGTCACCCCCTTGACTTTTTAAAATCTTCCTTTGGATAATATTTAAACAAAAATTGGAATGTACTATACTGTTCCATAGTTTGAACTAATTTTGGGGGGGAGTCATGTTTCAATTGATTCTGATTTATTTTTATATTTTTAGTCAATTGCTTTGTACTTTGAGTAATCATTTTAATTACATTACAGTTGCTTCATTTATTTAATTGAATGGATCCTTTAATGTATATTGTTTCTATTTTTAATGACTTAATATCACTATTCTAATAAATTCTAAATTGATTTTCCTTTTTGATGCAAAAGTTTACAGGAACAACCCAAAATGAAGGGAATTTTTTAAAAGGAATAATTTTAGTAGGCAATTGGTTCTCTTGATGGCTGATAGTGAGAGAACTTCAATTTTCTCATGTCATGCTAAATGACTTGCTGGACCAGTTTTTCAATAGTCGCAGGAACGTTGTTTGATACAAAACATATTATCACCTTAATGAGCGTGCAAAGTGTAAATTTCCAGATGGAGTGGCATTGAGCCTTGGATTTGATATGTCAACAAATAACAGCTTAGCACATGACAGTGTTAATGCTTCTTCTCTGCATGAGAGAAGAATTGTTTCTCCTATAGAGAAACAGTTATGATGTCAGATATATAAGGCTTGTGCCTTGGCAGAAAAGATCTGCAATATCATTCTAACATACAGTACTGTTATAAACAAGACAATTTACAAAAGCAAAGCCTATGCACCACATGCCTTTCTCCATTAATGCAGTTTTATGAGTTTGAATATTCTATATATGTTTACTTTTCTTCTGTCACGTTCTCATCATGTACTAAATAAATAATAATGAGTTTGAATGTCCAATTCAATCATAAGCTAAGCGTATAGGCTAACCTAAGCTGAAAGTTAGTTAGTTGTGATTTGATATGTTGTGCAGTGCAATCATAAGAATAATGTTGTTCCTTACAGAGGTTCAGTAATAGCCCTCCACAAAATTAGATTAAAACACAAACACAGAGAAGGAATTTCCTTACCACAAGAATTTTGCATTTGAAAAACTGTTAGTATGCTGTGCATTTACTTGGATAAAAATGATCATATTTTCAGATCCACTTCTGCCTCATTCATTAATGTTTACTTGGAACCTCCTGTGTTACAGCCAGTGATCATCGGCTTCATTCAAAATACAATATTGTACTAATATGTAAAACAACAATTATGTTTTATTATGGCTTTTGAGAGGAAAAGGTAATTATTCTATCCCTAGAACAATTATAGTTAAAGTGGATATTAATTAGCAACTCTGTTTATTCTGAAAGAAAAAACAATTTAAAACTCAGGTTCTTTTTTTAAAAAGAGTAGAAATAACCATCATGTCTATGGGATGTGATAGAGAAATATAATTTCTCCCATTTTTTAAAAAAAGCTACCTTTTTATAAATAAAAAAATGTTTTATAAAATTTTGTCATAGAACAATAAAAATTTGTGTCAAGAAATGTTTATACTACGTCATTGGTCAATCTAGTTTAGTTTTATCTGTAAATTACATACAGCTACATCTGCCAGATTAAAAAAAACCTTTGTTGCTAACTATCCATAATCTTTGTATCCAAGATCATATTAAAGACTTATTTTACCATTTTAAAAAGTTCATTGCAAACATTATAGATAGGATAACACAAAAATCCACAAAAAGTTTCTAAAGAAAATCTCTGAATGCACTGTTTAAAATATCTTTCACTTAGAACAGATATTTACAAAATAATAATAACAATCCCACAAAGTGAGATGGTATGTCAGTGTAAGCCACTACTGTTTCTCAAGCACATTAATAGTCCAATTCCAGCAAAGAATTTCCATAAGAAACACTGGTTAAATTTTCATTTATTTCAGTGTAAACCAATTGAAATGACAATCACTGACTTACATGTCAAATTGCATAGGTAGAGGATATGTTTGTCCTGATAACATCATCCAGTAAATTTTATTGAGAATAGCTTATATTACTCTAGAATTAACTATTTGTCAAAGAGTTACATGACAGGTATATGTGTATGTGTGTGTATGTATTTTTGTTTATATATCTCTCTGTGTGCTCATATGTACTGACTGGACTATAATTTTGAATTCAACAGTGCTTTGAGTGTAATGAATGCTTTGTTTCAGCAAAAAATGTATGTTTTCTTCATATCAAGCACATATTTACATATTTGTGGGAAATTTATGGTATGTATTTAGTGTGTGTGCACAAGTGCGTCTATCTGTAGCTATGTAGCTAATTTAGAGTGTTGTGGAAGGACAGTAAATAATTGTTTTATTTGCTAGTATTGTAACTTTTTTGGCCAGGGATGGAATGAACTGTCAGTGTTTTTTTCTTTTTTCTTTTTTGCCTCGTGCCAAAATAGTTTGGCTGGAACATACTGAAAAGGGGATTGTTGGGACATATACACACGTCTCTGGAACTGACATTTTTTGGACCCAATGAAAGCAATGAAAGAAACATTTTTAAAAAGTAAAGACTGGCACAAAAAAAATAATCAATTTACTCTCTTGAATGTACTTGTACTATTTATTTAACCTACTAGTTTTATCAAACATTCTGGGGCCCCTAGAAAGTTCCTTTGAAATGTTATTATGCTTACAAATTAAAGGTATAGATCAAGGGTATGCAACCTTGGCAACTTTAAGACATGTGGACTTCAACTCCCAGAATTCCCCAGCCAGCCATGGTATAGATAGATGTAAAGTAAAGACATAGATATACATTGCTACAATACTCTGATGCAAATTCTAATATTGGTTTAGTGAAACATTCGTAAGATTATAAAAACAGCAAGCATTTTTGTGTCTATTCTGTTTAGAAAACAGGATTTTGGCTATTAGATCTATCTGGTCATCATCATAACATTAGCAGCAATGTCATGATCCAGTTTAAGTTGCATTTTTAACATTATTTGTACATGATTGGTGCCAGAATGTGAAGAACTACAATGTATTTGAATATTCATTCTGTTCAGATAAATGGAGTGCATTCAAATATATTTGTTCAAATTCATATCTTCTTTTTTATTATGGGTGCCCTGTGCCCTGTTTTAAACCCACAAGCAAACTGTGATTAAACTGAGATTCAGAAGTCACTATCACAGTTCTCCCCCACTTTCTTTTTTCCTTGTTAATCTTAATTAGATTATAATCTTGAAGGCCCATCCAGTTTCTTTATATCTCTGCACAGCTCCTTGTTTATTTCAAGTTTGTAGAAAAAGGCTGTACTTTTTAAAATTGCCATCCCCTTTGCAATTGCTCTAGGTGTGCAGGTGTGGAACTATAACCAGGCCGCGGAAGCGTTGGGGAATGGGTGTGTGTATGTGTGCATGTGTGAGAGCATGTGCAGCTTCATTTGTGAAAGTGGTGCAAACACGTGTACAAAACCATCCTCTACCCCCCCCCAGCCACCATCTCCACCGATCCACCAAGTTAGAAAGGTTGAGATACACTGAACTATATAACACCTTAAAAGTTAGGAGCGGAGATTACTGACAGAAGAAAATTAGTGCATTTCAGAACATGCTATCCTTTGCAAGCAAAGTGGTGGAAATCCTTTCCAAAATGGCATAGTAATTTTAATCATAAGAATGGTTGGATACCGGGACTTCCGGTGGCGACGCAACGCTGAAGACAGCCATTTTTGGGCTGCCCGCTCCGCAGCTGTGTTTTTCCATCGTAAACAGCGCCGATCAGCTGTTTAGATGGATTTGAAGCCCCCTCCTCGGGAGAAGAGGAGGGGTGAGGCCCAGGTAGGGGTTGAGCTCTCCGGGGCCGCCTGAGCTGAGAGTTTGGGCGGCTGAAGGATTGAGCCCCCCCGAAGCCTGGGTTGCTCCGAGCTGCGCAGCGTCTCTGCTCCGTGATTTATGGAGCAGAGCTAGGCGTTAGCAACCACCCCTGCCAAAAGGAAATACTTTTGATTATCAAGATGCAGGCAGAGCAGTACAGGAGGTCAAGGTGATGTAGACTCTTATCTTTACTCTCTAGCTCAATGGATTTTATAGCTTTAAAGTGAAAGTGCACAATAAGTGAAAGTGGGGGAAGATGGCGGCTAAAACTTCTAAAGCTCTTCGGAGTGCGGGGTCTTCCCTGGTGCAACAGACCTCATTGCAAGCTTTGCTTCCTCCTGCACCTCCTCCGGCATTGACGCTTAAGGATTTACAAGATGCTCTTGGAAAGCATTCACAATTGATGTCTGACATGATGGATGAAAAGTTGAAAAAGCTGGAGGAGAAAATGGAGAAATTGGAGAAGAAGATGGAAGAGAAGTTTAGAGCAATGAGGGTGGACATGTTGTCTATGATTGAATCTGTAGCTGAATGTGTGCAACAGCTGGATGTAAAAGTGGAGGATCTCAGTCAAAAGAACTCTATATTAGAAGCAAAGGTATTAGAAAATGAAGATATAAGGGATAAAATGGACGGAGAATTGAGCCTTGTTCAGTATCATCAGATGCAGTATGCTATTAGAATCAGGGGTTTAAAGGAGAATTGTAAAGAAGATTTAAAGCAGCTGATTTCTGAGGCTCTGGAAGGGGTACTGGGCCAGCCAGCATCTGAAATTGAGGGAAATATGGACAAAATTTTTCGTGTAAATTCATGGATTGCAAGACAGAGGAAGTTACCCAGAGATGTGGTGGTCTATTTTACAAAGAGAGTAATTAGAGATGAAGTCATTCAAGCTGCCTATGATACTAAATTGGTAGTGGCTGAGCAAGAAGTCTTGGTTTTAAAAGAGATTCCTCCGAAGATTTTAAGGAGAAGGAAAGATTTTGCATTTCTAGTACAGGAACTTAAGAAATGTGATATTAAGTTTAGATGGGAGATTCCAGTTGGACTGGTGGTGACGCACAAAGGTAAAAGACATCGTCTGGTTACTGTGGCCCAGGCACGTGATTTTTATAGTAATGTGTTAAAAGCAACCCCCCTATCATTTTTGGAAGCTGTAAAGGGATACGGCGAGGGAAAGCTTCAAGATGTTGCAGATAGACAGATAGAGGACAATGGTGTTGGAGGGGATCAAGTTACAGTCTCATCGGTTGTTGCAGGAGGCCAGAGGATGACGCGTGCCGCCCTAAGAAGAGCGAGACGAGAGCAAGAGCAAGACCAGCAGAAAGTTATGGAATCTCCAAAGCGTACTTACAGTGAAGCTGTGGACGGGGCATGGTCCAAAGAAGTTATGGGGGTTATGACAGACGTGCTCCAAAAGCTTTGGGGTGTCAAGATTGGTGATTAAATTTTTAAATTAGAATCTCAATGGATTAAATTTATCATAGAGGAGAAATAAAGTTTTTTGTTTTTTTAATATTTAACACAATTTAAGATTGATGTTATTTGCTTGCTAGAAAAGTATATTAGGGTTATGGACTAAAAGTATGTGTTGAACTGAGAATGGGTACGCAAGCTCCCAATTAACAACAAGTTGTCTTAGAGACTGCCTAAACCTTTTTTTATTCTTTTTACTTGAACTCAAGGATGATTTGGAACTGCAAGACATTTGGCGTGATACATGCAAGAACTATTTTTGATCATAGTTTAGTTTGGTTGGAGATTATTAAGGTTAACAGAGATAGGCGCTTTTGGCGCGTAATTGAGAATTTGTTTAGAAATTAGAGAAAGGTGGGAGAATGCAAATAGTAGGTGAAATTTTTTTTCTTTTTTTTTTTGAAATTAATATGAATAAGGACTGGGATTAAGAAAAACTATTCTGAGTAAAGCTCTTTTTCTGTTTTCTCTTTTTCTTTTTTACTTTATTTGTAATATTAATATTGTTTGTATTGTTTGTATTCATTTTATATGAGCTAGAGGGAGATAGAATTAATAGTTTATTGTTGATAACATAGGGGTGCTTATGTTTGTTTTTTGATTTTATACCCTGTATTTAGCTCTGGGAAGTCGGGGGGGGAGGAGGGAATGGGGGAGAGGGATAGGGAGGGCTAGATAGGGGTGGGATTAAAGTCAAAATGTATTGTAAAACTTTTTAAATAAATAAAAAAAAGAATGGTTGGATACCAAAAATTTTATTATGGAAATAAAAAAAATCCACCCAAACATTAGCTAAACATAAAGCCCAAAGACTGCAGCAACTCTGGCACCAGTGGCTGGCAGAGAAAGATTGATACTGATTCCCAAATATGCTAGCCTTTTGCAGCAAAGCTAACAAAGAATCTTGTGGCCTCTTAAAATCTCAACATAATTATTGTAGAATAAGCTTTCTTTCACAGACTACACAGATTAGGGCATAATAAACCATTAAGGTGAAAAAAACGTTACAACACTGTAAAATATTTATATCCTTCCTCATCATATGTGGAGTAGGCTAAAAGTATTGCAAAATAAGTAAACCAACAACCAACATGATTTTTTGTAACTGATATAAATGATACTATGACACAGTATTCCATAACATTATTCAAGAAGTGTATTAAGTGCACATACAGTATTTGTTCAGTCTAAGCTCCTAGGTTGCAACCACTGATCAAGTTTGGATCTCTTTTCCAAAATTGACTTTTTCAGACACAAAACTCCAGGGTCTTTCTACACAGCTGAGCGAACCTCCTACAGAGGGAATAGCTCTATAAACTTTAGGAACTCATTTATTATGTTGCTCGATCAGACACTGCATTTATTCACACAGTACTTTTATAAAGCTGAGCTTTCATTAGAGCCATTGGGAGGCCCAAGTCTTTTTCTCTTAACTTGAGAAGGTGAAGCTCAAACAGATAATTAACCATGCAACAATGAGGAGGCTTGCCGAGTAAGCAGTAGTGTGAAAACAGTTACTCTTCACAAAAGAAGGGAAATTAGCTGGCTGGATAAAAGAGGAAGTGTCAGACTGGAAGACTGAAACACAGAAAGAAGGACTGCCAGCCTAAGCAGATAGCTCTGATGCATCATTAATGCCATTTTTAATACCTAAACTCCACAGCTGTCCTAATCCAAATGCATTTCAAACGCCACCCATTATGAGGAACGAATGTACCACACTGAAACGATTGCCCTTAAGCTTCCCATGTTCCTCCTTTTCATCGTGGTCAAAAATTGCCAACAGTAAAATATCACAAGTTCTCAGTGCAGCATCTTTGTTCACCACGCCAGGGCAAACCAAACTTCTGAAAAAGAGAAATTCACTATCTTCGTTATAACAAAATATACCATTTTTTTCCCCTTGCGAAGACTAATCTCTCCAGAAACAGAAAGTTAAGTTTGATTCTGTTGTCTTCATACAGAGCAGATGTATTTATTGTGTGTGTTCCTCTTCTAAACTACTTTATCCAGAATGGTGTTCCCTGAAGCAGGCTTTTTTTCCCCCTTTTTGGCAGAGGTTCAGGTGCATGCAGTGCCAAAAGAAATAGAATAAACAAACAGTGCTTAATGCAGCTGGCTAGGTAATTTACATATTACTGCACACTAAACACAGAGACCTGAATATGGATTAGAGCTCCTGTTATGACAGAAATGCTATATAGATAAAGAAAATTAAAATTCTATCTATCTCTCAATTTACCGTTCTCATGAGTGACATTTTTCTGTGCAATATATGTAGAAACATGTATGTGCCTTTTAGGAATACATTAACATCCACAAAAGAAAATTATTGGGCAGAAAAATATATATGAGAAAATTGACACTCTTGGTGTTTGTTCATAGCTTTGTACAGGCATTTACCTGAAATAACCCTCTAAGATTAAATCAGGAGCCATACAGAAGCTCTCATCAGCCCAGATCGTTTATACATTTCTGTTAATTTTGTGGGAAGATCTGAAAGGATATTTATTATTGTACTTTTAAAGCTCACGCATGTCTGCTCATACTCATTGGTACTAGAAATGTTGTAACATGCAGTCTTAGGATACCTGGAGGATGTCAGAACGAAACTAGTTGATAAAAAAAAATTAAGTACCACTTATTTATTAATTTATTTTAGTTTATGCTTCAGTGTATAGTGAATTAATAAAAGCACTGAGAAAAATACAAAACAAGACCTACTTGATAACATTTTGTATCAGGATCAGACATATTTACTTAATCAAATTTCAGACCAAATATATGACTCCGGGACTATTATATGGCCTGTATAATTCAGTATATAGCTGCGAATCAGTTTAATTAATTCAGTGTGAGAAACTTTTGAGTAAACAGTTTGAGGCAGCGTAGGGTGTGTGTGTGTGTGTGTGTATGTGTGTTTTCTTCATTTTATTCCCTCCATATCAACCCTGTAAGGTAGGTTAGATTGAGAGACATTGACTGATCCAAAAAAGTCCAGTATTTCCATAAAGTTTGATTTGACTCATTCTGAAAAGAACAGTTATAGAATAAACCATTTGTAATAAAACTGCAATTAAAGCCAAATAAATAGGTGTTTCAAGAACAGGGATACTTCAGAATGCCATGATGTACTTCTTTGACCTGATCTAGCAAGGGTGTTTTTCTGTTCGTAATGAATCTAATACCAGGACAAGAAAGTACACACACATATGCAGTCCTCCAACTATGTGACTCATTAGAGGATTGCATATGTTTGTGTACATTCTCAGGATGAGCAACTACTACTGATGGAGATTATTGCTTGCCAGGCAAGGAGAAAAGGGAGTGAATTCCAGAGCCCTTGTATTATACTTCGACCCTCAAACAACCATGACAGTGAGCAGTCCACAATTACATGAGAGGTTGCTCTGCTCTCTCCTGCAATAACAGATTACACAATTCTTCCAAAATATTTTTTACTACAGTCTGTGCAATTAGTGCAACAGTAGTCAGGTTAAACCCTTGGTATTACTGGAATATAATAGGTGGAGATTATTTGTAGAGAATGCTCATTGGGGTTTTTTTGTCCTAAGTTTTGCATAAGTCTACAAAAACTTTTTCAAAAGTTTTATACATTTTTTTGTTCCTTCTCTTCAAAATAATTACCTAATTTGCCATTAAGTCATTTAATTAGGATTGTCCATAGTAAGTGACAAGTTGTACAAATAACAAAACGATGGCTCTTCCATTTATCTCTTAGGTAGACTCTAATGACCATCAGACCGCATATTTGTTTTGCTTTTTCTTAAGGGAAAAGGAAAGAATAGGGACACCATTAGGACCAACTTTACCAAGGCCTGTGTTCTTTTCCCAAAAAGCACAAAAGGAGAAGTGGATGAGGATATCGGCTTAGCAGCAATGCATCATTTTAACACATTTTGTTTTCTAGGTTTGCTTTTCATTCATTATAAAGAATCTGGGATTTTTCCCAACCTTTCTCAAATAGCACTTTCAGCAGCCTCTTTGACTCCTAAGAATAAGCAACCAAGAGAAAAGGCTTCTGGAATGAAAATGCTTGGTAGTGTTGTGTTTTTTTTTAAAAAAAAATAAGCTGTCTCACTACTGCAGATTTCTCCAAGTTCTTACAACTCTAATTAAAATGTGGTAATTGGTTATGTTACCTCAATTACCATGATGCATGGACACTGATGCAGAGCGACACCAATTGAATCCCTTGGGTGTTATACCCTAAGGCCATCCCATTTATTGTGGCCTTATTATTTTCAATTATGTGGCTGGATGTACAGCATACTTTCAAAGCCAACGCACATGGGAATTATGCTGGACACACAGAACAGTGTACTTACAGAAATGTTTGGCGGTAGATAAAAATTTGCATGATGGAATGGAAGTGCTTCTCAAAACCACATGAATAATATGAGTCAGGAATATTATACAGAATCAGAAACAGGCTGTCAGGCTATTCCAAACTGATAATACTGCTTCAGAATTTCTCTGCCTCTATTGGGAATTAGTAACTTCTAGACTGCAAGAGAAAAAAAAATAAGGTTTTATCTGAGATAAATTTGAAGTCTAGGTCAGTGAAATCAAAAAATAGGAAAGGACAAAAATCCTTTCAAAAATCCACTGGAGTTGGTGCCCAATAAATTTAAATCAATGAGAATAATAACTTGTTTATTTTGCAGGATTTTTTTCCTTTTTAATTCTTTCTCAGCTTTATGTCGGGAGCGAGTGATTAAATAAATAAAATGTGTTTTTATATTTTAAAATATATTTAATAAGCAATCTTATGCAAACTCATTCAGAAGTAAGTCTATGGAGTGGATTTATCTATCGCATTATGCCTTGCTTGTTTAACTATGGTTTATGAAACAAACAACAATTGCTGGCTTCACATAATATATGAAGCCACAGATCATCACATGCATTTATTCACGTGATATCAGAATGCACATGTTAAATGAAAAGCAATCATTTTGGCTTAGTAAAATATGTGTATCCAGCCCACACGGCTTGCTGCCTGGAAAGTCAGGACAGGAATGTATGATGCAGTGTATAAAGGATACCTCTAGAAAGAATGGATTCAGAGCAAGATCTGGCTACTGAATGGGTAGCTTAAACTCAGTGGTGAATACCTCACACTGTCTATTTTTCTCCTGAGCAAGAGACAAAAGAAGCATCAAAGCAACCCCTGGTTAAGCCTTCTATGTTTTCATTTTCCTCAGGAAATGAAAAAAAGAGATAGCATATAAGGGTCGAATGAATAAACTGTCCTTTGGAAAAAGATGAGGTAGAAAGCAAGAAAAATAAGTGTGAGGGCCTCTTGTTCTATTGACATTTTCTCCCCCCCAAAGTCAGAGTATAAAAATACAAAATATTTCATATTTACATGTGTTTATTAGGAGCAGTTTAAATATTTCCAAGTTTCAGCTGGGAAAACATTAGCTTTCAGTTACCTTCAGTTAAAGGAATTTTAAAATGTCACTTTGACAATTGATATAGTATTTAAACGTTTTTGTCGGAATATAAAATACTGTATGGAACAGCTATAAAACACAAACAAGTACACAGAGACACATATGCAAACACAATATTAAAACAAAATAGTTTATTCTAGGAAAAAGATTCCCTAATTTACTTCATAGCTCGTTTACTATCCAAAATTTAGAGCATTCTATTCAAAATGCTGCTTTTCATAGATGCTGAATGCAACTCAGATAAATTGGTCAGGATGGCTTAGAATTCAGAGAGTTTAATTCAACACAATGGAATGGCTTCCTCAGAGGAAGAGTAGTTTAGAAATTCTTATGAATCACATACGCACACATAACATATTTCACAGCCATTAGAGAAGGAAAGAGCTTGCAACTAAAGGGAAGAATAGTGGATTAGCAATTAGGCAACTGGATGCATCGAATTAATGTAGTGTTGCTTGTGAATTTTACCTTCTTTGGGAATGTTAAGAAGGGCCCAGTAATCCGTGCTGTTCTTACACCCAGAGGTGTAAACTAAAGGGATTTTGTAGCTGTTGTTCGGGGACACATTTTGAATGTTGAGAAATTGGCATGCACCATTACAAAAATGACAGTGTGGAGGGATATATTATCTTTAAAACAGTTGCATATTAAAAAGAAGGGGAAAGAAGGATCATGCATTAATGCAAATTTGGAAAAGTTAAACTAAAATATAAAACCCTTCTTTCTACAAAATATGAAAACACTGGTGGTGTTAAGCAAATTCGGGATTCACAGGGAAAAGAAAATAACAATTGCTTTTGATCACCATGTGCTTTTCATCCAGAAAAGAAATTTTGGACAGCCAGCTAATAGTCCCAACCTGCAGTTCCTTTACTTATTATTTCCTCTTTGGGGGAGCAGGGAAGGAGGAGAAGAAGAAAGAAATAATACTGAAATTAAACAGAGAAATTAAACACTCAGTTAAATCTCTTTGAGTAGTAATAATAGAATGCCAGTATTTTTTTTTTTATTATTTTAATCCCATTTATATCCTGCCCTTCTCCGAAGACTCAGGGCGGCTTACAATCTAAGCACAAATCAAATGTGCTTAGCAATAGCCTTCATTCTATGTATATGCCTGCTTATTAGGGCTTTCGCCCCCCCCCAGTGGCATTATTACAAAGGCAGCTTATTGCCCCCAACAATCTGGGTCCTCATTTTACCTACCTCGGAAGGATGGAAGGCTGAGTCAACCTTGAGCCTGGTGGGATGCGAACCTGCACTAATTGCAGGCAGCTGGTGTTACTTAGGGAGGCATTAGCCCACTGCTCCACCAAGGCTCTTAGTAGATACCATTGGTAAAAAAAATTGACAAAGAAAAATGTTAGAACAGCACTTTAAAGAAAAGATGGAAATAACTCCTGACCTTACATATTGCATGATGTAATAATCCAAGTAATCTTTTTTCCATATCAGTGACTCTTACTAATATCAAGTAAGATGCCATCAGAGATGCAAACACATCCGCTTTGTTTTATATATTACAGTATATTTTGGACACCCTCAATTAAAACACACATACAGACACAGTTTCCCAGGGAAACTATTCATTTGCCAAGACTGGCACAGCATCAAGCTCAAGGAAGTAGACAAAGCAGAGAAAGCAATTTTGGGATCAACCCAAGAAATGACTACATAGGAACTGAATGAAAGGAAATGCTGTAAAATGCCAGCTTGGAATTGGGAGAAAGCAAATGCAGCAGAAGCTAACGAAATTCAATTCCAACCAGAACATTTGGATTCTAAGAACTCTTTCATCACTGGAATAATGCTTACATACGAAGGCCCACATTTTTGTATGGTGCATATGTTTGCAGCTACAAGTCTCCACAAAACAAAAATATCATCTGCGCTCCAAATCAAACCTGGAAAGAATTTTTAATAGCTGCCATGTCTTGGCAGGAAACAAGTTGCATTCCCTACTAGGTAAAAGATAATTCAGTCCAACAAACAAGGCCAGGTTTCCCCAGGCAAAGACGGAACAAAGCAGTGTGGAGCTTGTGAAGTTCTGTCCAGTCCTGATACAAAGATAAAGTAGTGCTTCTACACTCCTTCTACCTCACTTCCTAATCGATTCCTGTCCAAATAAAGACACAAGACTACTTCACTCCTGCTGCAGAAGCAGCGTTCACATTTAATTAACACATATACACTTATTTAGAGGTACTGCAGTACCTCCAAGCAGTTGCCTGTCTGGAAAAAAGAAAACTTGTTCCCATCTGCAGCACTCTTGCATGTTCAGCGGCCCACTAGGTTTTTCCCATGGTTCTCCTTGCCTCTGCTTGAGGCAGAAGAGGACAGGACCTAAGGTGACATTGAAATGGAACCACAACACAATAGAACAGCTCACTGCTAGTTGCAGGTATTTTAAGTGAAACAAAACAAAACAAAATTACCGTCTCTGCTCCCAGCCATATACCATATATTCACCATCTGCACTATATGAGGACATCGGGAGTGAGACAGTTTGCTGCAGGGTTATCTGGAGTTGCCATACTTCCAGTGTGCTGTTCATGCAAAATCAAACCACTGTTGGGGGTAAAGGTGAATTCTGGAAAGATAGCAACCATACTGTATGTCCACTTCTTCACAAAGAACTTCTTCCACAGTGCATAATTAACCTGTGGAATTCACTGCCACCAGTGAATGAGCTTTACATTTTGTTTGGTTCGAATTGACGAGGACTCAGAGTGGTTAACACTGAACGAGTTTATTGAATACACAAAGTCAACTGTCAACTGTCAAATGTTGCAACCCTTTTATAGAGAAAGCGTTTGAACTGTAACCAATACAAACAGTCTCTTTTCCCGCTCCTTGGTTGTGGCGTCCAATGAATGCACCTTATTTTCCCGCTTTAAACCTTGCAAAGCTGCACTGTGTTTGCAATCTCTTCCATGGCTTATTGCTAACTATTTACATACACAACACCCCTTACCCCCCAGTTGGTGTCATTTCTTTACAAAATCCATTAGGTATTTTGGTGGCCTATGTATTCTGGACGGGTATCTGTTACTTTGGCTATTAGGGACCCTTCTTCCTGGTTGACTGCTTGGCTGCTGGTTACTACTAGACCTGGGCTCTGGGTTACTGGCTTCAGATGTACTGTCTTGTGTATTAGGTTGTGTTTGGGATTCAGTGGTCACTGGCCTACTTCGCAGGGGTATTTCCCAATCAATTGGACTGAATTGTTGTTGTTGGGCATCAGGGAATGTGTCATCTTGCCCAACCTCTACACCGCTTCCTGGCCTAATGTTGTCTGTACTGTTTCCCCTTACTGAGCTTTGGTCCCCCTCAGCAGGCACACACCCACTAGATCTTTTCCTCAGCTGGTCTATGTGTCTTTTACAGATCCTATTCCCTTCCCCCTCAATGATGTATGATAGGGGACCTAAGATTTCAGTTACCACCCCTGGAATCCATTTGTCCCCTTGGGCGTAGTTCCTGGCCCAAATCAAGTCCCCCACTTCAAATGTTCTGTTAGGAATGTCTAATTCAATGTTTGGTTGGAGTCTGTCAGGGTGTAATCTGTCCAACTTGGTCAATATTTTCCTGCCCCACCTCATTTCAGCTGGACTTTTCCCTGTAGCCGAACAAGGGGTTGTGTGCTGAGCCAACAAGAACTCAGCTAGTCTCTGATGCCAGTCACCTCGAATGATTCTTTTAAGCGCGTCCTTCGTGGTCCTCACATTCCTTTCAGCCAATCCGTTGGTGGAGGGGTGGAAGGGTGCAGAAGTCTTGTGCTTAATCGAGTTGGCCTTGAGGAAATCCTGAAATTCAATAGATGTGAATTGTGGCCCATTATCAGACACTATTAAATCCGGCAACCCATGAGTGGCAAAGAGGCCCCTTAATGCCTGTATTGTTCTGCCTGCCGTTACTGAACTGACCGGTACTACTTCTAGCCATCTAGAGTAGCTGTCGACCACTACAAGGAACGTTAACCCCTGGAAAGGTCCAGCGAAATCAATATGAATCCTGGACCAAGGATTCCTAGCTAGCTCCCATTTATGTGTGCGGATGTGCTGTTGTTCAGGCCTGGAACGTTGGCACAGATGGCAATTGGCAACGCATTCCTCAATGTCGTGGTCCAATCCTGGCCACCACAAGTGACTCCTAGCCAGGGCCTTCATCCTTACTATTCCGGGGTGTCCCTCATGCAATTCAAATAGAATAGCTGATTTGTGGATTTCCGGAATTACTACACGAGTTCCCCAGAGTAAGCAACCCATATGAACTGATAGTTCATCTTTCCTTCTGAAAAATGGACTGTATTTTACGTCCGGGCTGGCGTTGGGCCAACCGCTCATGACCCAGGCCATTACTCTCCTTAAGATGAGGTCCTTATTGGTTGCCTCAGCTATGTCTTTAGCAGTTAGGGGCAAATCAGGAATATCTTGTAGGGACATTACTTGTCCCACTGGGGCAGGGTCCTCCTCTGTTGTGCTAAGGGGCAATCTGCTAAGAGCGTCTGCATGACCCATGTCCTTACCTGGTCGGTATTGGAGGGAAAATGAATATGCTGAGAGGAAAATGGACCATCTCAGCATCCTGGGAGACATAATTTGGGGAGTCTGTTTATCTGTGGTAAACAGTCCCAGCAGGGGTTTGTGGTCTGTCAGTATTGTAAAGTTCCTGCCATACAGGTAGTCGTGGAACTTTTTAACTCCTGCCACTATGGCTAAAGCTTCCCTGTCTATTTGAGCATAGTTCCGCTCTGCCTTGGTTAGTGTGCGGGAGTAGTAAGCAATGGGTCTTTGCATTCCCTGGGTGTCTAAATGGCTGATTACTGCCCCAACGCCATAAGGCGAAGCATCGCACGCCAGGTAGATTGGTCTGTTTTCTATAAAGTGGGTTACAGTTGAACTACTGGAAAGGATGTCTTTTAAGGTCTGGAAACTCGCTTGGTGCTTGTCTTGCCAATGCCAAGGGGTCTTCTTATCTAAAAGCCTGTGCAGTGGTTCTGCAATGGCAGCCTTATGTGGCACAAAAGTGTGATAAAAATTTACCAAGCCTAGGAAGGCCTGTAGCTCCGCCTTGTTCCTTGGTTCAGGAGCCCCTTTTATTGCTTTAATTTTTTCAGGGGTAGGGTGGACTCCACTTTTGTCAATCCTGAACCCCAAAAAATCAGTGGATTTAACCCCTATGCTACATTTTTCCTTTTTTAATTTTAATCCAGCCTTTCTAAATCTACCCAGTACCTGTTCCAGCCGCTCTACTAACATTCCTTCATCTTTTCCAGCTATTAGGACATCATCAAAGTAAGGGCATACTCCAGGTATGCCCTTTAAGGTCCTCTCCATCACTTCTTGGAAGATGCCTGGAGCTGCTGCAATTCCAAATTGCAGTCTGTGGACTCGGAACGCCCCCTTGTGGGTAACAATTGTCTGTGCCTCTGCAGCCTCCTTGGAAACAGTCAACTGTAAGTACGCATGCGCCAAGTCGAGCTTGGCGAAGATGGCGGCGTCCTGGATCGTGGCGAGGACCTGCTTCACCGTCGGGACCGGGTAAGCATGCTTTTTCATTCCAATGTTGAGGGTGGCCTTGTAGTCGGCGCAGATTCTCACATCCCCATTGGGTTTGAGGGGTGTGACAATCGGCGTCTCCCACAAACCGCCCTCAACAGGTTCTAAAACTCCGAGGCCTACAAGCCGGTCGAGCTCGGCCTCGATTTTTTCTTTTAAGGCAAAAGGTACCCTCCGGGCCTTTAGCCTGATTGGATTTACTGAGGGGTCTAGGTTAAAATTAATGGGGGGCCCTTTGTACTTGCCTAGGGATCCATCGAATACGTCTGCAAATTCTTTGCAGACGGATTCGAGGGTCTTATTTCTAATCACTGAATTTATTCCCCCAATCCAAATTCCCAGGGCAGGAAACCAATTAAGCCCTATTAAGCTGGTCCTATTCCCCTCCGTAACTATCAAATCTAAGACCCCCTTAAACCCCTTAAAGTTTACTCTAAGGCTGGTCTTTCCTTTTACGATTATTGGACTTTTTTGGAAGTCCATTAATTGAATATTTGTTGGACTAAGTGGAATTCTTTTTCCGCTTAGTTGTTCAATTTTCTCAAGGGTTTCAGTGGAAATTATCGACACTGAAGCCCCTGAGTCGATTTCCATTCTGCAAGGGACCCCTTGCAGAAGGACTGTGATTTTTAATTTTCCGTCCGGAAAATTGTGACCCCTTCCCCGCCGTCTCCGATTGACTCGGGCCACCTCCCTAGGTTTGGAAATTTCACCCGGGTTTTAGGGGTCTCCTTGCCACTAGCATTGGGGGTTACCTTACCCTCTGGCCACACATCGACTTCGTTCAGACGGGTGTCCCGAACGCGGTTTCTGCAGATGGCCTGGATGTGGCCGGTCTTGCCGCAAGCCCTGCACTTGGCGGTACGGAATCGGCAGGAAGCGCGGGGATGGTTGCCGCCGCAGCTGCCACATCGGTTCTGGGTTTCGTTGTTGCGCGGTCTGGTTGCGGTGTCCCGCCACGGTCGTTGTGCCCCGGTCGGTGGTCTTTGCGGTGTTGCGGGTTGTTGCCGGCGGCCAGGTTCAGGCCCCTCGCTTCTGAGTTGTCTTGGTGCCATCTTTCCGAATCGCCTGGAGACTTCGGCGATCTCTTCCTCCCACTGCTGATCCACCTCCCCGCAGTCCACATAGCCCTCTTGGTTAATTTCGGGTGCTGCCGCCATGCTACTGCGGGGGGGGTCGCGATACCCGGTTGACTCATACGTTAGGAGTTCGTCGAGCACTTCCTGTAAATCGCCGGTAGGTTTGGCGATTATTCTATTTTGTAATTGTTCATCACGTAAGCCCAGCACGACTCTGTCCCGAATTCTAATTTCTAAATTATCGTATTTGCAACGTACTGCGGCTTCCCTGACGGCAGCGACGAATTTTTGTATGGACTCCCCCGGTCTCTGATTTCTCTTTTCGAAGATGCGCCGCCAAAAGAGTTCGGACCTTCGGGGAGTAAAGTGAACCTTTAATTTTGCGAGGAGGTCGGCATAGGGCACGCTGGAGACTGGTTGTGGCTGGCACAGCCCGACAGCAACTCTGTAGACCGGTGTGCCGCAGATTGTCAAAAGTGCCGCCGCTTTTTTTCGGTCGTCAGTGATTCCGTTCACTAACAGGAATCCTTCGACCTGACCGATGTATTCTTCCCAATCTTCGGGGAAGTTAGGGTCGAATTGATTTGCGCCATTCGGAGAAATTTTTCCTATTCTGCCGCGGCCGCTCGGTTGACTATGACTCGCTCTGAATTTGCCGCCTTCACGACAATTCTTCCTAATCTCTGGTCTTCTGTCAATCCCACCTTCGTCGCCAGTTGTTTGGTTCGAATTGACGAGGACTCAGAGTGGTTAACACTGAACGAGTTTATTGAATACACAAAGTCAACTGTCAACTGTCAAATGTTGCAACCCTTTTATAGAGAAAGCGTTTGAACTGTAACCAATACAAACAGTCTCTTTTCCCGCTCCTTGGTTGTGGCGTCCAATGAATGCACCTTATTTTCCCGCTTTAAACCTTGCAAAGCTGCACTGTGTTTGCAATCTCTTCCATGGCTTATTGCTAACTATTTACATACACAACACATTTTAAAGATAATTTTAGTAGCTTTAAATAGTAATTGAATATATTTATGGTCTATCAATGGCTCAAACACATCTGGCTTCCAAATTAGTGGCAGGAGAATAAAGGTGGTTGAGGCTACAAAAGCATCTCATTGCCCACTCTGAGAAACAAAATGCTGGACAAAAATGGATCTTGGCCTGATCCAGCAGAGCCGTTCTTAAGTTTTGGTCTTTATTTTACAAGTGTTTTGAGTGGTCTTAGGAATACTGGTCAAAAACCTGGAAATTATTAAACTGAACAGACCCTGTCCATCAGTGGCCATAATCCAAGAAAATGAAGGGCAGTACTAATATTTTCCAAGGATGACATGAATGTTCTGTAGTATGGTGGGCTGGAACAGATTAGTCGTAAAACAATTCTAGTACAGGTAACACTTGACTTATGACAACAATTGAACCTGTAATTTCAAACTTAAGTTGCTGTGGTCATAATATGAGGCATCACATGCCAAGATATGAAATTACAACTCTTTTTGGTTACAATGGTCATTAAGCAAACACCTGGTTGTAAAGCAAATTCATTTTTCCCAAGGATGTTTTTTGCTGGAAACTGGAGGCAAGTGCTGGAAATCAGCAAAAAAAAGTCACAGTCCTGTGACTGTGGAGTGTTACAAATGGCAGTAAAAGTGCCCAAAATGTGATGGACTAGGACTCTTGGGTGCATGCAGCTGTTGTATCTCCGAAAACAGGTCATAAATAACTCTGGGGATATCCATAGTAACTTTGAACCATTAAGCAATCATTCATAAGTCAAGCTCAAACAGAACATTCATGACCTCACATTTTCCTTGCTCTGTGATTTTATTAAAGATGAACTTGGAAATGGTGCAACAGAGGAAGAAAGAACATGAAGTATATAGATATAAACTAGCAGTCACTGGCAGGTTGATACATACCTAAAACTGCAACCGTTTCTGAAATGGAAAATCAGTTCCATAGACTTGCACAATGTCATAATGCCCCTGCCCCATTCCCTACCACAACACTAATTCAAAATTATCCTTAAAAAGGCAATCCCAGATGCTAAAAGAATGTCTACACCTGATTTGCAAAAAAGAAAAAAGAAGAAAAAAGTTTGGACTGAATTATAAGAAGGACGGATGTTATTTATCCATCACTGGAGAGTTTTAGCTCTTCAGAAATAATTTCATTTAGTACAGACATCACACAATGTAAAATACAGAATTGCAATCTTTAAAATAATTCCTGCCCAACCCATTAATTGATGTATTCCATCGTTGTGGAAATTAAAATGTGAATTTTAAGAAAAAAAATTCCAAAAGCAAATTATTTGGCTCCTGTTGTACCTGGCTATAACATAATAAGAAAGGTTGAGATAATGGAACAATAAGTCCAATGGGAATGGATAGGAAGGGGAGGAGGTAAGTCAGACAGGTATCACTTACTGGATGCTTTGCCAACTTCTTCTGCAACCTAGTTTGCCACTGGACTGCTTGCATGATGATAGCTTCCCACCTTCTTTCAAGATTTACAATTATCAGCTGCATCGACTGATGGTCCGCATTCAGACTACAGGTATCCTGATCATCAAGGAGGTGTTGGCACAAACGTAACACTGAGCCTACCCCTCGACGCCTCTGCTTGATTTCACAGCACAGAGACTGTGGACAGAAGAAGGTCAATGTCAATATACTGAAATTGAATTGATTTTATGGTCATCTTTTAGGTTTTGCATTTTGTTTCGACTGTTGTAAGCCACCTTGAGCTCCTGTATAAATAGAAAGGTGGGGTATAAAGCAAATGTATATGTTCCACTATACATTGTACATATACATTGCAAAAATCACTTGTAGATTGCAGCAGCTCTTGAGTGAACAACAGTCAGATCAAAATGCAAATGTGTTCCTATGAAGCTAATTTGAAAGTGTCAGTGATGTCTCCTTCTTTGTTCAATCGTTTTATATTGTTGGTGCCATAGGCTTAACTCATTAAGCCTATATTTATATTCATGAAGACAATTTTTTTAAAAAAAATATTGTTATCTAATAAAAATAGTTTTTTTTAAAAAAAAGTTTCTTTCTTGGATGATTCTACATTGCTTCACAATAGGAGAGGAGGAGGGGGGGAGGAAATGGCTGCAGAGCCCTAAAAGTAAGAAAAGTCCAAAGGAAGACTGGCACTTTTTATTTTCAGAGCAATGACTTTACATTAGGAATAGATTTCTAAACAGATTCCTAGTTAGAGTGGTGAAGCCTACTTCTAATTGATCTTAGGCTACTTTGTAAGTTTTGAAAATAATTGATTACTGGTAAAGAGACTATGTTTTACAGGTAAAACCCTCCTTGATATATTTGGGGATGGATGGATTGAAGAGGGAGAGAGAGAGAAAGATGTAACCATCTTGACCTCTAGATAGGATTTACCACATGGAAAACCTACGTGATAATATAATCAATGTCCTGACATGTGTCCCTTGCTGGGTATGATGGCTTGTGGTCTGCAGCCTGATTATACACAAGGCCACTTTCTTACAATAGACTCTGTCCATCCATCCACTCTGTGCCTGAAGAGAATACCTGCTGAGGCATGATGGAAATTCAGAGACAAATGCTTTCTGCAGAAACTTCCCCTTTGTAGAATGCCCTACCACCAGAAATAAGATCTGTATTTCTCAGTCTTGATTTTAAGCAAGCTGTTAAAAACTTGGCTTTTCCATGTATCTTCAAGATGGTGGAGTTAAGTTTGAATCTAATCATAACATGTATGAGGGCACTATCAGTACTGATGCAATTTACTGATTGTTTGGCAGATAGTTTATACTATCATTCTAAAGATATACACCACAGTACTGGTATTTTGATTATTTTTATATTATTGTAATTACTGTACTGATTTCTCTGCTCTAAACTGCTTAGAGTCTGAAGGACTGAAGCAGCATAAAGGCCTTGAAATAAATAGATGTATACGAGTTGTCTTCAGAGAGATGGACAGCATACAAGTTTGATAACTAAATAATGCCATATGAATTACTTTAAATTGGATATATTCTTATTTCCAGACTTGGCTATTATAATTTGACCTATGTGGGGCTCCCCTTGATTTTAAACACATATCTAGTATAGAACTGAGGATAATTTATTTATTTATTTATTTATTTATTTATTTATTTATTTATTTATTTGTTTGTTTGTTTTTATAAACCGCCCTTCTCCCGAGGGACTCGGGGCGGTGTACAGAGTAAGGTAGGTATACAGATTGAACAATAGTGAAAAACAATAGTAAAAACAACTGAGACCCCAATTAGAGCTATCAGGCCAGGCCGGACTGCTGGAACAGGTGAGTTTTTAAATCACGCCGGAAGGTGCGGAGGTCGGGGGCCATCCGGATTTCGGTTGGCAAGCAGTTCCAGAGGGCTGGTGCACCCACTGAGAATGCCCTCCCCCTGGGAGCCACCAGCCGACATTCCTTGAGCGGTGGCACCCTGAGGAGGCCCTCTCTGTGGGAGCGCACAGGACGGAGGGGTGTTGACGTTGGCAGAAGGTGCTCCCGTAGGTAGTCCAGACCCATGCCATGTAGGGCTTTGTATGTCATTGTTAGCACCTTGAATTTATCCCTTTGTAAAAAGCATTACAGTGGGCAATATCCAAGTAAAAATCAAAAAGCTTTAAAATTCTGTTGTGGCTTGGGTCCGGAAAACCTGAGAGAACACATCTGCCCATAAGACATCCGCCCTCCCAATTCAGTCTTTAAGATCATCTGAAAAGATTTGTCTACAATTTGTTATGGCATATCCAATAGCATCTCTTTATCAAGCCTTTTTTTCCCCTGTAGGAGCTCTACTTGTTTGTGATGATGGTAACCTAATCTTTTTGTTTCCTTTTTTAAAAAAGCCATGCAAAGAACCTACAAAAAGAGCTTTTCAACTGCTGGTTTTAGATTATCGGCAGGAAGGACAAGGGAGACGCGTCTTTCTTAACAGGTTGTTTATTGTTAGCCCGGACGAGAGAACAGGGAACAAACATGCCTTATATAGGCAGCTGTCAAACGGGACAGCAAATCAGCGGGGCGCATTTTCCCGCCAAGAACAGGGGGCCAATCGGTCAGCTGTTCGGGCAGAATCTCCCCAGAGACAGTGCTAGTGCTTTAGTTAGGCAGGGGAATCCCGTCAGCTGGTTTTGGCGCGCGGCCGGCGTTTTGACAGCTCGCCGCCGCTACTGCGCATGCGCTAACTTTGACAGCTTGCGGCGGCCGCCGGGGCCTGCCGCGGTTTTGACAGTTCAGACGGAAATGCGCATGTGCGCCGTTTGACAGCTGTCAAACGGCCGCGTGTGCTTGTAGGCCGCGTGGGCGGCTGCGCACATGTAGTCTTTTGACAGCTGTCAGTGCGGCCGCGTGAAAGCGGCCTATGACAGCTGTCATTGTGTTTTAATATAATGCACCCCTTTCCCCCCCCCCTTGAACTGAACACACAACTTGGAGTAACTTTCAACTGGTGTTGGAACTGTTCGGCGAACTTCCGGCCCATTCGAAATCCGCTAAGTATGCTGGCGGCCTCTTCTGACGAGTGGATCTGCGGGGTGCAGGTGCTTCCATGGTTTCGGGGGCTTCTACGGGGGGAATGGGCGGAGGGTCTGGGTGGCTCGGGATTTCTTCCGGGGAGTCGATGCTGGGGGGTTCCCAATTTCCGCCCGCCACTTCTGGCGTGTAGGAGTTGGGGGGTGACCGGGGGCGAAGCTGGTCTGCGTGCCTCCTAAATGTGAGTCCCCCGCCCGCGTTAATGGTGTAAGACAGGGGGCCGGTTTGATCAAGAACCACCCCCTGGGTCCATTTATCCCTTCCCCCATAATTTCGGGCCCAGACATTTTGTCCTTTAGAAAATGTTTTGTGTGGCAAGTTGTTGGTTCTTTCGGCCGCTGGCCTGTCTGGGTGTAGTCTATCGAGTCGAGTGACTAGTCGGCGACCCCATCTTAGTTCTGCTGGAGATTTGCCGGTGGTGGACACGGGAGTGGAGTGATGAGCGAGGAGGAAGCGGGCGAGTCGACGGTGCCAGTTTCCGACGATCATTCTGCGCAGAGAGTCTTTGGTGGTCTTTACCATGACCTCTGCGAGGCCATTACTGGACGGGTGGAACGGAGCCGATGTTGCGTGTCTAATACAGTTCCTCCTCGTGAAGATCTGGAAATCACGGGAGGTAAATTGAGGTCCGTTGTCAGTGATTATGACATCTGGTAGACTGTGGGTGGCAAAAACTCCCCTTAATGCTTGAATGGTGGCCTCTGATGTGGTGCTTGAAACCGGGAGAACCTCCAGCCATTTAGAGTAACTATCTACAATAATTAAAAAGGTTTGTCCCTGGAACGGTCCTGCGTAATCGAGGTGGATGCGGGACCAAGGATTGGAAGTGGTTTCCCATTTGTGGACTGGGGCGTGTGGAGGGGAGGGTCTGGTTTGCTGGCAGAGATAGCAGCCGGCTACGTGCTGCTCAATGTCCCTGTCTAAGGATGGCCACCAGATATAGCTGCGTGCCAGAGCCTTCATTTTTGAGATGCCCGGGTGGCCCTCATGTAGTGTTTGGAGAACTCTTGCTCTGTGGCATGAGGGGATTATTACCCTGCAGCCCCAAAGGATGCAGCCTAAATGTGTTGAAAGCTCTTGTCTTTTTGCAAAATAAGGTTGGATGGGGGGTGAGGGGCAGGTTGATTGCCAACCTGATGTGACCCATGAGAGTACCCTGCTGAGGGTGGGGTCCCTGGTTGTGGCAAGTGCAATGTCTTTAGCTGTTACTGGGCATTCTGTGAGTTCTTGTATGGCCAGGACTTGGCCGGCTGGAGCTGGATCAGGGTCTATTTGGGGCAGTGGGAGCCTGCTAAGGCCGTCTGCGTGGGACATTTCCTTTCCAGGCTTGTAGATTAACTGATAAGAGTAGGCAGAGAGGAATGTCGTCCAGCGAAGCATTCGCGGGGATAAAATTTGCGGGGTCTGGCGGTCCCATGTGAATATGCCCAGGAGAGGTTTGTGATCTGTATAGATTGTAAAAGGTCTGCCGTAGAGGTAATCGTGGAATTTTTTAATTCCGGCTACAATAGCCAGGGCTTCCTTATCTATTTGCGCGTAATTGCGCTCGGTTTTTGAAAGTGTCCTCGAGTAGTATGCGATTGGGGCTTGCGTGCCATCGTTAAGGGAGTGGCTGAGGACTGCCCCGATGCCATAAGGTGAAGCATCGCAGGCGATGCATAGAGGTTTGGTTTCGTTGTAGTGCGATATGGTTGTATCGCTGGAAAGTAATTGTTTTAGCTGTTTGAAGCTGTCATTGTGAAGTGGGGTCCACTTCCAGGGGGCCCCTTTGTCCAGGAGTCTATGAAGGGGTTCTGCTATTGTGGCTTTTCCGGGTAGAAATGAATGGTAAAAATTTAGGAGCCCTAGGAATGCCTGGAGCTCCGTTTTATTTTTAGGGGGGGGTGCGGCTTGTCTTGCTTGTATTTTTGCGTTGGTGGGGTGAATGCCTTTGCTGTCTATTTTGTACCCCAGGAACTCTGCGGAGGGTACTCCGATTGAGCACTTCTCACGTTTTAATTTTAAGCCAGCTGTGCGGAATCTTGAAAGGACTTCGTGCAGCCTGGTTGCTAGGGAGTGGGAGGAGTCGCCCGCGATGAGGACGTCATCAAAATACGGGCAGACTCCGGGGATGCCTTTGAGAGTGCGCTCCATGACTTCCTGGAATATTCCAGGTGCCATGGAGATGCCAAATTGGAGGCGGTTCACTTTGAACGCCCCTCTGTGCGTCACTATGGTTTGGGCCTCTGCGGTTTCCCTGGTTACAGGGAGTTGCAGGAAGGCATGTGCCAAGTCTAATTTGGCGAAAATGGAGCCGGACCCTATTTCTGATAGAACATCTCTTACTGACGGGACTGGGTACGCATGCGGGTTGAGTGCGCGGTTGAGGGTCGCTTTATAGTCTGCGCAGATTCTGACGTCACCATTGGGTTTGACAGGTGTCACTATGGGGGTTTCCCAAGTTCCGCTGTCAGTGGGTTCTAGGACTCCTAGTTTGAGCAAGCGGTCTAGTTCCCTGTCTATTTTTGGTTTTAGGGCGAAGGGAACTTTCCTGGCTTTTATTCTAATTGGTCCGACCTCTGGTTTGAACTTGAGGTCGATGGGGGGGCCATTGTATTTGCCCAGTGAGCCGTCAAACACATCCGCAAATTTTTTGCAGATATTTTCTAAAGAATCGGTTTGGATGCAGTGTGTCCCTTCGAGGCGAATGCCTAATGCCTCAAACCAATCTAGTCCTATTAAGCTAGTTCTTGGTTGCTTGGTTATTTGGGCTGTTAAGTGGCCTGAGAATTTTTTAAAATCGACTTTCAGGACGGCTTGTCCCTTTAAATCTATTTGCGCCCCTTGAAAATCTGCCAGCAAGACCCTGGAGGGTCGGATTGGAATGCGGTGATTTGTTTTGTTGGCTATCTTTTGGAGGGTGTCCCCTGACAGGATGGAAACGGAGGATCCTGAGTCGACCTCCATTTCACAGGGGATTCCCTGTATTTTGACCCACGTTCTAACTTTGGCTCTGGGGATGTTGTTAGCGGGAGTTTTTGTTAGGGAGCATACGGACCCTATAACCCTTGGTTGAGGGCGGGGAGGGACTGTCCTACCTGCGGGGATCTCGTCAAGGTCGTGGAGGGTCTCCCGGTTTAGGCTGCGACATGCTGATCGGATGTGGCCGGTCTTGCCACAGCCGTGGCACTTCGCGTTCCTAAACCTGCAGGTGGCTCGGGCATGGCTTCCGCCGCAACTGGCACACTTTGCTCTGGCGTTGGTCTGCGGCTTCTTCGTGTTGGGGCCCGATTGTCGGTCTTGGTTGCGGCTCCTTTCCCGGCCGGCGGTCATCCGGTTGAAGCGGGAGAGGATCGCATCGACCCCGGATTCGGGCTCTGGCGGCCCCTGGTCGAGCTCCCTGGCCTGATGGACAGAGTTGCCTGAGTTTTCGCCAAACGACTCGATTTCGTCGCGATGGCTGTCTTCGAACGCCATTATCTCCAGCGTGAGCTCTGCGAGGTCCATTGTGGGCTTTGCCACAAGCTTCCTCTGCAGACGCGGGTTCTGGAGACCGGCGATAACTTGATTGCGGATCCGGTCCTCCAGGTCGGGGAAATGGCATTTGCGGGTGGCGTGCCTGACGGTCGCGATGAAAGCAGTGGAGGTTTCCCCCGGCTGCTGCTTCCGTCGGGCGAAAGAGAGCCGCCAATACAGTTCTGACCGCCTTGGCATGAAGTGTTTGCTGAGGCGGTCCGTGAGCTCGGCATACGGAATGGTGGTGACCGGGTCCGGGCTGCAGAGGCCAACGGCGACATCATACACCGCTGGCCCGCTCAGGCATAGGAGCGCGGCGGCCTTGTGGCGGTCCTCCGTGATTTTATTCACAAGGAGGTACCCCTCGACCTGGCCCAAATGCGACTCCCATCCTTCGGGGTGCCGGACGTCGAACTCCCTTATGTGTCCTAGGTTTGCCATCCCGGGTCCGCGGTACTTCGGGCACCTGGAAGGTTGGCTTGTCCGGTCGGTGACTTAGCTAGTGACTTCAGCGGTTGACCGGACAGCAACGCTCCTGGCCCGTGACTTCAGCTAGTACCGGGATCCCACCTTCGTCGCCAGGTAGATTATCGGCAGGAAGGACAAGGGAGACGCGTCTTTCTTAACAGGTTGTTTATTGTTAGCCCGGACGAGAGAACAGGGAACAAACATGCCTTATATAGGCAGCTGTCAAACGGGACAGCAAATCAGCGGGGCGCGTTTTCCCGCCAAGAACAGGGGGCCAATCGGTCAGCTGTTCGGGCAGAATCTCCCCAGAGACAGTGCTAGTGCTTTAGTTAGGCAGGGAAATCCCGTCAGCTGGTTTTGGCGCGCGACCGGCGTTTTGACAGCTCGCCGCCACTACTGCGCATGCGCTAACTTTGACAGCTTGCGGCGGCCGCCGGGGCCTGCCGCGGTTTTGACAGTTCAGACGGAAATGCGCATGTGCGCCGTTTGACAGCTGTCAAACGGCCGCGTGTGCTTGTAGGCCGCGTGGGCGGCTGCGCACATGTAGTCTTTTGACAGCTGTCAGTGCGGCCGCGTGAAAGCGGCCTATGACAGCTGTCATTGTGTTTTAATATAATGCAGGTTTTAATTGTTTTAATATTTCAGGGGTTTTGATTTTATCTCTTATTGTAAGCTGCTGAGAGATTCATTAGGCAGTTGGTGTGATAACCTAACAATGAGTATGTATTGGAGACTCATTCTATCATTTTGGAACCCAGATGTTGAAGTTATATTTGTAGAACGTTCTCAGATATAAATCTACCATTATAAAAGACAGAGGATAGCAGACTTTTAAGCAGACCTTCCAAAGTAGATAGGTAGAGATATTCTGATTCTGTTTATCAGACTTCACACTAACTACAGCAATCTTGAATATTTTTTCTCTCCAGAAAATCACTCCCATATTCAGATACTAACAGCAGAAGCTTCACAGACTCAACATAGCTAGATCATATCTTTTTATTACAAAGAACTGTAAATGCAGTTCTGCTTGTTACAAAATCCAGCACTTGACATCAAACAGACAGATACATATGTTTATGTGTATATATCAATTTAACAACCCACTAAAGGGGATGTCCATTAAATCTGAATGACCATAAATTATGGTTGTATTTTATTGCATTAATTTATGCCATTTGCATTATTACATAGTTGTTGTCAATAATGTTATTTCCTGGAAGACCTCTATTTAACACACACATATTCATTTAATGGACATTAAATGGTGTGGGAACTGAATGAAAAAAATGTCCATTGCATCAGAGCAAAGGTCCATTAAGCCATGATTTGACTGTACATACAGTATCTCAGCCTAGGCTTTAAATCGTAGGCCATTTCCCCTGTTCTCTTGAGTCAACAGTCTTTTGACATTTCTTTTCCCTGTCATAATTATTAGATACATCTTCTGCACATTTACATAACAATTCTGTGTAGTCTCAAATCTCTGATTGTACTCACAACTTCATGAACTTATTTATTCATGAGGTTCCTAAGCTACTCCAATCAGTTATGATGGGCATAATAACTTATATCACTGAATATAGGATGTGTGTGTGTGTGTGTCTGTGTCTCTGTGTATGAGTGTATGGATGTATGGATACATCCATGCATGTATATGCCTCTCTCAAGAAGGTCCCTTTCTTCAGGCCCAAGGCTGAATGAAATTGTTGGGTATGTCAGCTTCAGGCAGGTGTGTAGTCGTGTTCTTTCCTCTTGAAAATGCAAGAAGGAAATTTTTAAATCACAAATGGCCAGAGGAGAAAATTCTCTCACCCACCCTACCCCCCATTGTTCATTGGGGCTGATATAAACAAAAAAGATATGCTATTTTACTTTTCCTTCCTAGGAAGGATCACCTTGTCACACCCACACCCACACATTATTTATAGATGGTTACAATGTATAAAGGTCACAATGTCAGTGAAAGAATGATTTGCCTCCAGAAGTTGTGAATGCTCCAAGAATGGACAACCATTTCTCTGATAAGGTGTAGGGCAGGGGTAGGCAACCTCGGCTCTTTTATGACTCATGGACTTCAACTCCCAGAATTCCTGAGCCAGCATGGCTGGCTCAGGAATTCTGGGTGTTGAAGTCCATGAGTCATAAAAGAGCCGAGGTTGCCTACCCCTGGTATAGGGTTTCCTGCTTGAGCAGGGAAATACGCTAGAAGACCCCCAAGGTCCCTTCCAATGTTGTTCTTCTATATATTCTGTATATTGACTTATTAGGAACACAAAACTACAAAGCATGAAGATGCTAGTTTTTGAAATGCTATCTTTTCCTTGGACTGGATGATAAAGGAAAATAGCAAAAAGGGTAGCCATTCTACTCATGAATACTAGCAGTTTATAATTATGAAGTTATTTCGTTACTTTTGTGAACATTTTTATAATGGACCAAGATAATTTTGAAACTTGCATGTTTAGCTTCAATATTTGTATTTTGTATTTCATTTACTGAAAAATTTAATAGAATGACCTAGAATGCAGAGGAATTTCAATCTGTAATTCATACTAAGCAATATTTCCTTTTACTTGTGTCCTATTTTAATGCTTCATATTTTGATTGGTCCATTCCACATCACTCTTTGTACATGTGAAGATTTACAATCAACATTGTATAGTGTTTTTAACAAGTTTGAAAAAGAACAAAGATATGTTATTCAGCTCTGCATTAAGTTCAGTATTTAGTTTACAGTGATGCTCTGCACATTTTTACCATATTATAATATATTCTTCACACTCAAGCCCTTATCAAGTCATTTAAACTGTATAAAATGACAACATTTACCGAACAATACTATGTATAAAAATATACAATGCATTTGATATGTGGAAGGTATGCAGGTAGTCCTTGAATTACGACTGTAATTAAGCCCACAATTTAGATCAGGGGTGTCAAACTGCCAGCCCGTGGGCTGGATGCATCATAGCAAAACCACGCCCACCCCATTGATAGCAATGGCAAAAAAGTCATGATACGTCGAGACATGTCATGTGATATTGCGAGTCTGACACCCCTGATTTAGACCATAAGACATCACAGTTGTAAAATGGGTCACCAGGTGACCAGATCCAATTTTATTATCTTCTTTGCAGTGGTTGTTAAGCAAACACAGCAGTCAGTAAGCAAATCCATTGAAGTACTGTAAATGCCTGTTTGGGGCAAAAATGTCAGGAATAAAAGTCACATGACTCTGGGAGAATGCAAACAACCACAAATATGGACAGGCTGATGAGTGCGCAAAATGCAATCATGAGGGAAGGGGGAAGATCTGGGTCCTTTGTAACTTTTTTGGGATTCATCATCATCCTAAGTTGAGTACTGGTAGTTCTCATCTTACAACCACAATTGAGCCCAAAATCTCTGTTGCTAAGCAAGACAGTTGTTAAGTGAATTTGTCTCATTTTATGACCTGTCTTGGCACAGTTGTTAAGTGAATCACCATAGTTAAGTTAGTAACATCTGGTTTTCCCAATGACTTTGCTTGTCAGAAGGTCGCAAAAGGTGATGACATGACCCAGGACACAGCGTCCATCATAGTGTAAATATGAACCAGTTGCCAAGCGGCCAAATTTTGATCATCTGACCACAGGGTTGTAAGTGTGAAAATGGTCATAAGTCACTTTTTGCAGTGTCGTTGTAACTTCGAATGGTCACTAAATGAACTGCTGTAAGTCAAGGACTAATTTTATCTGTAATTCTTTTTTTATAGGTTTTATTAATTTTTAAGAATTACAGTCTTTAGAGCTTAGTAAACATGTTGTCTGGGTTCACATATTTAAGATTAACTTCTTCAATATAAATCTATTCAGTACTGCACAATCCAGTATTTTTTCCCTGATCCTCCTTTCTTCCCCATACTTTTCCACTTTGTCCTCATTACACAATTACAATTGTTAGTACTATTGATGTATACAAAATTAGATATAGATATCTTCATCATATTTTACTAATATTTTAGAAATAACAATAATATCAATTCATAAGTCAATATCCTGTTTTTCGTGCTCTTTGATTTCCCATCAATATTTAAATTATCTTGGTCAGATCATTTTCTCAATATTAATTACATTTATATAGCAAAAAAAATTATTCAGACCAATCCTCTTATTTTAAAATTTCCCATATCAAAATAAAAAAAATTGCTATTTTAATTCTAAATCATATCTTCCATTAGAAAAATCTAGTTATATCTAAGGGTCATCCGTTCTTTCAATCATATTCAAACAGGTATATTAAACAGATAGTGCCACCTCTGATAGATCAAATCCTCAGTTTTTTTAAGTCTAACTCTCACTTTCTTTCTTTTCCAAGCAGCTTTCGAGGCCAAGGCAATTAAATCACCTAAGAATTTTCTTTCTATGTTTGTGAAAGCTGCTTAGCAAGAGAAAGACAATTTAGGTAGAGTAATTTTTGCGGGGAACTCCGCCCACCCACATTTCCTAGGCATTTCCTCTACCTGCTCTATGTTCCATTTTCTAGAATCTTCTTCCTTGTTATCAGGTGTATTTTGGAGAAAGGAGTGAAGGGTCTTTTGTATTTTAATTGTTATATGTAGGTCTTGCAGTATTTTGTTTGTGTGTGGCAGTCCATATTTTCCTTTTCCTATCTCCTCTATCTCTAGATCCATTTCTTTTGCTTCACCCTCTGATTTCTGGTTTATTTGTTCATACTTTGTGGTCGTCTGGGAGCTTTCCAGTTGTAGCTTCAATTTGGAGATTTGGTTCTTTATATTATCTAGGTTATTTTTAGTCTCATTATGGTTTCTTTTTATGTCCTCTTTGTGTGCAACAATTGTTTGATGAATTTGCTGTAGCATGGAAAATATTTCCTTCTGAAAGGTATTAGTTTTTTCTTGAGGCATCATCCCTAGAAATCCTCTAGTATCACCAGTCTCAGTAAGAATGGAACAAAATTTCCTCTAGTTTTCTGGTCTTTATATATAGCCTTTATAATCCAGTCCTAATAGCAATATTTTATAGTAATCCTTTGTCTCAAGTATCCTGAAAATTATCAGTCAGGCAAGGTTGTAATCCACAATGTTCCAGGTGTTCAAAATGTTCAATCTCCTGGCAGCCAGACGTATTCAAAAAGTCAAATTTTTCTTTCTTTCCCACTAGCTCTTGACATTAAAAGTCCAAGCTCAGTAGGTATTTATAGAAGATCAGGATGATAAATATGCCAAAATATTTTCCCTTATTGCCAGTTGTTTTCCCTTAAGCTGAAAATCACCAAGCAGCCAAGGAGCTAGTTATAGTGCTGTACTCAAATCCACCACTAGATGTCACTCAAAGTTCATTTTACACTCTTAAAACAAAGAGTTGATTTTTATATTTCGTATATTTCACCTCAATAATTTTTTTCCAAAGAGAAAATCTTAACAATTATCTCAGTTCTCAGATTTATCAAAACTGTAGCTTTCTATTACTTTCACTTCAGTATTATGTATTTGTTTCCCCCATGAACCCTGCTTCCGTTCACATCTGAAGGTTTTAAGCTTCTTGGGAGCCTTTCCAGGAAATTCAGTTGTAAAATAGTAAAGAAATGATCAATATTCTCACCCAGTCCAAACATGCTGTTTACGATGTGCTAATTAAAGCTTTTGTTCTTCGGTTGTCAGCAGCTAATGGCTGGCCACAGAGGTATGTCTGGTCTTTCCCTGCGAGTTTAGAAGGCTTTCCTTGGATTGAATGGAGAGATTGCTGTCTCTCCGTGATGGACAAGGCACCCCTCCTTCTTCATTGCCTCTTCATGGTGACTTTAGTTTAGGCCCTTTTCAGGACTTCTAGCAGGGCAAAATTGGGTGCAGAAGACAGAGCTCTGCCTTCCTGCATCCTGTCTCACCGCAACACAAAACCAGAAGTCTTATCTGTAATTCTTTTTAGCTTGATTAACCTGAATTCTTGAATCAAGACATTGATATGAATTTTTTAATTAGAATATTCTTTTTAATGTTTCTGAATAATATGAAAAACATTCTTACATTGAAAAGTCTTCAACAGAATTATGATTACATCTATAACATTAAATTATTAATCATTAATTATTCTCTTGAACAATTGTTCTGTTTCTATTTATTTTATTGATTTATTTGCTGTCCATCTCTCTGTGGGGCTACTCTGGTTGGCTTACAATGGTAGAATGTAAAAATTATTTTAAAATGTAAATATAACAATAGTAAAACAATGAAACAATAAAATAAATAATGAAAATACAGCTATATGAATTAAAAGATGGGTGGGAGGAAACAGGGCACGTAGCAGGCAAGTGGGGTCAGATATTAGTCCAATAGCCACCTTCAGTGTGGTATTCCCCCATTAGGTCCCCAGGCCAACTGGCAGAGCCAAGTCTTCAGATTCTCATGGAAGGGCAGGAGGGTGGGGGCAGACTTCACCCCAGGGACAGGATGTTTCAGAGGATGGGTGCTAGGGCAGAGAGGGCTCTTCTCTTGGATACTGCCAACCAGGGCTCCTTGACTGACAGGATCAACACTAGGCCTCCTTTGCTGGCAGGAGTGGAACAGGCCTGCCCAAGTAGGACAAGATGGTTCATAATTAATCAAGACCCATGCCATGGAGGGCTTTAAAGGTCATAACCAATACCCTGAACTGCACCCAGAAGCAAACAGGCAGCCAGTTTAGCTCATGCAACAGCAGTGTAACATGGGCCGTTGTAGGAGCATCAAAGATTGCTCACACTGCTGCACTTTGCACCAGCTGAAGCTTCCAATTGCATTTCAGAGATGGCCCCATGCAGAACATATTGAAGTAATCTAGACAAGAAATGTCTAGGGCTTGAGTGACTCAGCACAGGGAGTCACCAGGGACTGATTCTTTTATCTTGGAGAGTGTGTGGTTTTGTGTGCTGCCTGCATCCCACAGATGGGCTTTGCTTGTTTGTGCAGACTGGTTGTTGGCATGCCGCGGCCTGGTACCAGTCCATGGACACAGGTTGGGGACCTGTGATTTAGCAGGAGTCGTGAGTCCAGAAGAACTTCTAAGTTGTAAACTGGGTCTGAAGGGGGTAGTGCAACCTGTCCAGAACTAAAGATGTTAAAGATTTGGCTCTTGACACTCCATGCACCTAATGCCACTTAGTCTTGCTAGGGTTCAGTCCTAACCTATTGTCCCCAGTGGTGGGATTCAAATATGTGAACAACCAGTTCTCTGTGTGGATGCTGCTTCTGGAAGTCCATTCTGGGCCTGGGCAACAAAAAATTAGCTACCGGTTCTGCCGAAGTGGTGCGAACCAGCTGAATCCCACTACTGGTTGTCCCCCATCCATGCTCCCACAGCCTCCAGGCACCATGAAAGGTAGCAACAGCATCACTCAGGTCACCAGATGTGGAGATGTAAAGTTGAGTATCTTCAGCATAACGATGATACATCAACACATGGTGATGGATGATCTCACCCATAGACTTCATGCAGATGTTAAACAGGAGTGGGGAGAGTACTGAACCCTGCAGAATGCCACAAGAATGTGGCAGGGGCCAGATCTCTCATGGCCTATCAACAGCAATCAGGACCAGCTTTGGAGAAAGGAACCAAGCCAGCACAGAATTGTGTTGTCTAGCCCCAAACCCTGAAGCCAGTCCAAAATGATACCATAGTTGATGGTATCAAAGGCTGCTGAGAGCTCAAGGAGATAACAAGTAGTTAACCATTTTATTTATTAATGAAATAGAGCAAACAATGTAATTCAGTCATACTCACAATATATTTTCTTCTAAATGTTAATTTCAAGATGGCTTTATTAGAAGATGTCTTAGTAAGTGCATTTTATTGTAGAGCATTGCACAGGTAGATATTTCATACAATGTGCTACTTATTAATTAAAAGCATTCTATAATTATCTCAACTGCTTAAGTTCTATCCTTGATTTAATGACCATTCATTTAGCAGCCATTCTAAGTTACCACAGTAATGGTGAAAAATTCCAGTCCACTCAGTTACGACTAATCCTCAAACTTATGACCATTGCATCACCCTTATAGTCGCGTGATTGCAATTTGGGTGCTTGACAACTGACTCACGTTTACAACCAGTTGCAGGATCCTGCGATCACATGATCATGATTTGCGAGCCCATTCGGAAGATCAACAACACCAACCACTTAACAAACACAGATTTGCTTAGCAACCATGATCATTCACTTAACAACTATCATGAAAATGGTATTAAAATTGGATCTGACTCGATTACAATGACTCACAACCACTTGTAATAGAATGTCATTATTTCTTCAGTGAGGGATCTCTTTCACTGTTAATACTTCTGAATCTTTAAAAGATTGAGTGATAAATTTCAAAACTACCCTTATTTAGTTTATAGTAGTGCATGATTTTTATATATTCCCTCCATATATACTTTCCTGGGGTTCATTATTATGACAACATTCAGTTGAAGGGCAAATGTAGTATTAAAACAGATACATAAGCTCTGCCAGCTTTGCAATTTGCATGATTAATTTCAACACCAGCAACCCAAACATTGCTTACACAGAGATGTTCCGGTCATGTATCCAGTTCCACATTTGCAAGGCTTTCCTCTTCCACATGATCCTATTTAATGCAATACACTAAATGCTGCCAAGGCTTCCCTGAACCTGGATTCCCTGATATACAAAACTTCTTACAATATGAGGAGAGATGGAGTGTTCATCCAGCTATTGACTCCAGCTAATCAATACTCTTCACAGTCAACTTGTATTGTCTCTCCAGAGAAGGAGAGGTACTTCTACATTATCAGTGCTGAGAGTACTTCCAAAGAGATCCTAATCTTCTATAAATGATATATCTGTCATAGAAAAAATACTCAAAATATCACCCATAGAAGCATACTTAGTTTCGTCACATCTGGCTGTTAGAGTTCATTGCTAAACAAGAAGATCTGCATGAAAATTCTGCTTGTGTTTGCTTGAAAATGAGTCAAATTCTTGCAGAAGTAGGGATCGTGATTATGCTATTGGGGAGGTAAGAAACCATTTTTCTGTCAGAGGTTGAATTCTGTTAGGGAAATGGGAACTGAAGTCAGCCTGTCCAGAACCAGAAGTGGATAGGGCTATTAGTTTCTGATATCTTCTTTCCTTCTCTTATGGAAGGGGCAGTTCTTATCAAGGCAGGAAATTTGAAGTGAGGCCAGAATTTAAGGACTCACATTGGATTAGGGCTTATGCAAACATAGCTTTGGATGCAAAAAATCTGGCTTTAGCCTGATGAAGTATCATAGGAAAATGATCACAAAAAAGCACATAGTCCTAAGCATGTATACTCAGAAATAAATCTTATGATTCAATAGGATTTATGGCCACGCAAGTATGGATAGAATTACAGCCTTAACCTAATTTACGGCCTTTTACTTGTTTGTGCCCTGTGCTATTTCTAAAATCTGTTAGAAAGGAGATGGATTAGGGCAGTTTGATAGCCAGGTTGTATTAAATATATGCACAGTGCAGAGAGTCCTTTCATCAGTATTTTTATATTTGTTATAAACAGGCATCTTTGCACACGTTAGCTGAAATTGTTATTAGCAATATATATATTAGCTATATTTTGATTTATACTGTGATGATTTCTTTAATTTAAAAATTAGCTACATATACTTCAAAAACAAAATACTTTGGAACTTTAAAAGAGCAGCCAATTGTAAGCAATCTCCCAAAGCAAAAATAAAGCAAACGCCATATCCTTGAAGTGAATTATGACATGTCACATTTTTAAAGAAAATATTGGCAAATAGGAGTATTTTAACTGTTTTCAAGGATAAAACAACAAAACCATGCTTGATTACTAATAGTGAGACCTAAGCTATGCTAAAGCTAACTATTCTATAATTATGTAATGAACTAGCTACTGAAAAATGACATGATTAAATAGTACAACATACAATCATTTGCTTTCAATTATATCAATGTATCTTTTTCTGTCCCTGGAGTCAGGCAGAAATATTGTTTTTTTAAATGCCTCTATTAAATAGGGCACCAATAATAAAAGATGAGTGTCCTAATAAGCTCATTTACATAGTATATATCACATACTACAAAACTATTCTCTCCAAACAGCTTTGCTCATATGTTTGTCTCCTGATCACCATCCATCTTGCAAATATTGCAGAGTACTTTTTTAAAAGCATGCTGTTGTTTTCATAGCTGTCCTTGGAAATATGTTGTAGAATTTCCCTTATTAATCTGTTTGAAATTGTTCTTTGTAATTACAGGGGAGAAAGTTTGGTTATAATATGCTTGCCGTCAGTTTTTATTAGGATGATGGTTGAAGGAAAAATCTCAGAATGACATTTTGGAAATACTGCCTAATTGCAAGTTAAGAACAAGGAATGACAGTTTAAAAGACATCATGAGTTCTTTTTTTCAAAAAGTGAACTGTATTTTTTTTCTGTTTAAGAAACAAAGCTTTTATACTATTATCCACCAAACTGAAAATCTCCCTTGCCAAGATTCTTTTGTAAAAGTGCAAGATCTCACTGACAAGTTTTGAAATGGCATGTGACATTTAGTATTAAAAATATCCACATTTGTAATCAAGACCTTATTTTCCTTTCTTGGCCCATTCACAGGTGAAAAAATGTGAATGCTATGCCACATAAAATGCTACATTTTAACAAAAATTATTTTAAATATGTTTGATTGTTTAAGAATTATCCATGACTCATTGCTATTCAGGTTAAATAATGTAAAGATAATCACTCCTGTCAAATTACAGGCTTTGAAATATAAGCATATAAGTACACTATAAAATACCATAAATTACTTGAAAACAATTAAATTTCTTGCACCATTAGCCAATAAATGGCATCTATATTTATCCCAGATCATCTCCAAAAGCATGTCATATAGACAGAGATATACTGAATGACTAACCAAACATGTTTTTTTTTAAATTTCTCCATCTTACATCTTATGCTTAGGTAAAATTTTTAAACCTGTTCTTACTTTGTAAACTGTTTTTATTTAAAGAATATTCTTTATTGTAATCATATTTATGCTACACAGCAAGGGAGGATCTAATGCTAATGCCATGCTAATGTACTGATATTTAGTACATGTTCCTATGTTATTAGCAGTCCACTATACCACTCTGGAAAAAAATCTATTAAAATTCTAATCATATAATTTAATATGAAGATTAAGTTATTCTGAAAGAAAATTCTAATAGATATAAATTCTATACATTATTAATGAATTGTTGGCAGCTATGACTATGTCCAACTAGAATAAAAATATAATTTCATCAATCCATTAAAACATCAATCTACTTTAACAGGTACAGCAATCAGCCATATTGTTAACATTAAATATATTGAAGTAGTAGACAGCTGCTGTCTTTTACGACTGACTATCAACAATAGCCAGTTTGGTCTAATGGCCAATGCACCATTTTAGAAACTAGATGACTGTGAGTTCTAGTCCTGCCTTTGGCATGAAAGCCCAACTGGATGACCAACTTGAGTCAGTGACTCTCTCTCTGCCTAACTCCCCTCACAGGGTTGCTGTTCTGGGAAAACAAGGAGGAGGAAAGAGTATTAGATATGTTCATCAGCTTGAGTTATTTATAAAAATAATAAAGGTGAGGTTAAAATAAGAAAATAAAATAAAATAAGTCTGCAGTCAAGAAATATGCTACAGACTAGCACTAGCACTAGACTAGACTAGATATTCAGACGCCATGACACATCCATACTTACAAATATCTGAATTGTGCAGGGAATGGTTTTCCATGTAACATGTTACCGAAGCAAAAATTGGACAGTGAAGAAGCAGGAGAAAAATAGTACTGATACTATTTTAAATTTGGTATTGGTGAAAACGCCTAAAAATACCATAGATACTCAAGAAAGTGAAAAAATGAACCACTGATCCAGAGATCCACTTGAAACCCAAATAACCAGTCTCAAATTATTATATTTTGGGCATATTATGTGAAGTTTCCTTGAAAAGATAACAATGGTTTGAAAGAAAGAAAAGTACCAGTAGCAAAAAGGTTGAACTTGATTACAGTAGCAATGAGTGCATCTTTGGAGGATCAAAAGGGGCAAGACAATTGCTAATAGTTATTAATAATTATTAATAATTTAATTTGTATACCGCCCTTCTCCCGAAGGACTCAGGGTGGTGAACAGGGCAATACATAATAAAAAACAGAATACAAAAATTAAAAGTGATTAAACCGTTATGCCCGTAATAATTAATACATATTAAAAATTAAAACTAATTATAAAAACCCAACCCCATCCCGTCAGACCAGGCCAGCTTGTTCAAAAAAGAAGGTTTTGAGATCGCGCCGGAAGGAGCGAAGGTCGGGGGCCAAACGGAGCTCGACCGGTAAGCGGTTCCAAAGGTCTGGCGCGCCCACAGAGAACGCTCTCCCCCTGGGGGCCACCAATTGGCATTCTTTGATTGGAGGCACCCTGAGGAGGCCCTCAAGGGAATATAAATAGCTATCTTGATAAGATCTTTGAAAAAAGGTCTTGGTATACTAGTTGATGACAAACTAAACTAAACTTGAGTGTGCCATGGCTGCAAAAAAGGAAAATGTGACTGTAGGGAGTGTCAACTAGAAATGAAGTTCTACAAAGAGAGATTTACCATTTGGCTTGAGAAGTCCGAAAGGACATGTGGTAGCACTCTACAAATACTTAAAAGAATATAATGCAGAAAAAAGGTCAATTTCCATTGATTAAAGAACAGCACACAAAATATGAATTACAAGAAGGCAGGTTCTGAGGGAATGTTAAGAAATTCATCTTAGCAGTTGGAACAATTTGATTGTGAAACTAATTACCCCAAGAAATAACAAGTTCTCCTTCACTGAATGAGCTTAAAAAAGCCATGTATTTTTTTTTACAGTTATTTATTAGATTTATATCCTGCTTTCCCTTCTGGAGTGTACTGAGGCAGTGTACAGAATTTATCTGCAGATCTAATTCTACTACTTATGTGTATCCAGCTTTTCTCTAGATATCTGCAATTTGAGCAAATTGTTCCAGAAAACTTGAAAATGTTTTCAGCTAAATACACTCTAAAATTTCCCTGTGAGTGGAAATCCTTGTATTTTTAACAATGAATTCATCCTTATATTTAGTGTTTTGAAAAGTTCTGACACATTTGCAGTACAGGTAGTCCTCAAATTACAAGCATTAGTTTAGCAATTATTTGAAGTCACAAAGCATTGAAAAAAGTGACTTATGACTTATAGCAATAGCACGTAGACTTATATACCACTTCACAGTGCTTTACAGCCCTCTCTGAGTGGTTTTACAGAGTCAACATATTTTCCCCAACAATCTGGATCCTTAATTTTATTGACCTCAGAAGGATGGAAGGCTGAGTCAACCTTGAGCTGGTGAGGATTGAACTCCTGGCAGTGAGCAGAGTCAGCCTGCAATACCGCATTCTAACCACTGTGCCACCATTACAGCATCCCTACAAAATTCAGGTGCTTGACAACCAATGTACTGTATATGGTGTTTGGCTTCCAACAAGCAAAGTCAATGGGGCAAGGCAAATTTACTAAACCACAGGATTCACTTAACAGCTGCAAAGATTTGCTTAACAGCAATGGCAAGAAAGTTTGTAAAATTGGTGACAACTCACTTAACAACCAGCTTGCTTAGCAATGGAAATTCTGGTCTCAGTTGTGTAAATCAAGGACTATCTGTATGCAGTTTTAACAGATAAATCAAAATGTTTAAAAGATTGATCTTTGCTCAACATGTTAAATTACTATACAGTTTCAGCATCTTTAAATAATGATCAGTTCCTTTTTTCAAATTTCATCTTTCTACGGAACTAATACAATGCAAAATGAAAACCAAAATTAAAGAATTGTCCTTTTTTACAAAATAAATACTGTCTGTTAGAATATTAAAAACTATTCTGAAATCATGGTCCATATATCATAGACAAATCCAATATTATTGTATTTTTGCTAAATTAAATTCTAACTAAGTTCTTGAAAATTTTCTAAAACCTTTATTGAAAATACATGTGTTATATATTTTATAGTCTTAAATACAGCAGGTTTTATCTTGCATCAAGTGTCTTGTAGGAATTTGATTTGAAAATTTTCTTAATCTGGACATTAAATTTAAGGAGACAAAGGAGGCTAAAAGATTGGACCTATGGTATACCTCTGCAAAGAATACGTGTACTCACTGTAGCCAATGTATAATTGTCCTCTATAATCTGATGGTTTAATTTTGAAACAAATAATATATGAAACCTGTCTTATTAATGAGCTGAATAATGACGTGATTTACATAGGACTTGGTCAACAGCTATTTTCACCACTTGATTAATTTGAGGATAAAATTAAAAGTTGTAGCCGAGTCTTTAACACTGTGGCTTGATCTGCTGCCATATCACAAAAGTCACTCCTGCACATCCTTTAGTATTCATCTATCAAAAGGGTACAATGTCAGTAAAGTCCCATTCTGCATTTTCCCTTTAAAAAATCCTTTTCTGAGTTCCCCCAAAGTCAAATATGATCCTCCCATATATGCTCAATGGCAACTTCTATTATGCTTTTACGATGGTTATGATGTAGATAAAACAATACAATTATATATATATATATTCTGCTGTCAGAGTTGCCATCCTTGATCAACATTTTTGTTGATTAACAAGGCTCAATCTGTGCCCGAACATTGGCTATTGGGCAACTAGCTAATGACAAATCTCAACCTATACAGCCAAGGTGCTGTTTCACTTCTATCAATTGGTCACAGCACTGTACTAATACAAAACCAGCTGCATGCTTTTTCCTTTTTCTCTTATTTATGCTAAACATATGCAAGAGTAACTTACTACTAAAAATCACACAATGAGTCTTCATTAAGCTGGATAGAGTATACAGAATTCAGTACTGAATGCAATGAGACAGTTATAAGGAGTCAGGACGTAAGACTGAAATTATTTTGGCCCTTGCAAATGTTTATGTACAGAAAGATTTATGTTTAAAATGAAGCTCTGTAACAGAAAAGGCAATGTCTTCATATAAATGTGCAGAAATTATATGTTCACGATTGACTATGCAGGTAACAGCATAGAACACATATGCATTTCATATTCTATATTGTTCCAAAAATCAACCCAGTTTGCATCAATGCTTTTTTATTACCTTAAAGTACTGCAGTTGCTTCTCTGCATTCATTGTTCCTTCATTTTCTTGCCTCAGACAGGAATTAAAGATAAAAAGCTCAGTATCTCTCAGCCACCCTTTCAGTTCTTTTATTCTGACTTCCAGCTGCCTTACTAGGCTGCCACTTTCAGGGGACAGCAAGTCACGTGATCCTAACCCGCTGTGCCCCACCAATGAGTCTTGAATCTTCTCTTGTAACGTTTTCTAATGGAACAGAGAAAGAAAACATAGATTAATCTAAGGTTCTAAAGTACATATATATAAAACTGGCTAGAAAGCAACCAAATTAGTCACTCTAACTCCTGATTTATCTTATGCATGTTTTTTAAATATTCTGCTGAAATCAGCATGGCTCAATCCCAGTAAGTAGATACAGAACAGGTTTTAGTGTTTTTAGTATATTTCTAATAGATTCTTATCAAAATACAATCTGAGCCGATAACTGAATTGCTTTGGGGTAAACAGTTCTCAAATAAGTTTGATCATCAATAGAAGCTTATGGGTATAATATTCTAGTTATAACCTTCTTTTTCGAACAAGCTGGCCTGGTCTGACGGGATGGGGTTGGGTTTTTATAAATAGTTTTAATTTTAATATGTATTAATTATTACGGGCATAATGGTTTAATTACTTTTTAATTTTTGTATTCTGTTTTTATTATGTATTGCCCTGTTCACCACCCTGAGTCCTTCGGGAGAAGGGCGGTATACAAATTAAATTATAAAAAAAATTATATAAAAAATTATATATTATATAACCTAATTATATATTATATAATTATAAACCTAATATGTATATATATATAGTCAAATGTGTTATACAAAGCTGAAATATAGATATTAAGCTATGATTTGAAGTTGCCATAATGCTGGAGTTATACAGTTTGTTGAATCCATGGCTCATCATGAATGTTTGATTCTCACAAACCAATAAGAACTGGTTTGGATAAAAAAAACTGCAAATAGACCTATGACTGAAGATCTACGTTTCCACTTAAAATTATTACAATTATTTATCTTTCATTAAAGGTTTCTGTTGAGGGCTAGATATACCTTGGATGGTGTGATATAATAGCAAAGAAGACTTAGAGCTAGGAGACAAGGGAGAAAGAAATTCAAGCGAAGGAGGTATCTCCCTACCCAAAGAAAAATGCCTTTTTCTACAACATTTTGTATCAGAGTCATTGTTTTCTTAACTTCATGTATAACAAGACATATGAAATGATATGAGATAACTGATTACTTTGCTCAGGAGTTTATAATTTAAATTAATTACAATTAAGAATGCAATAATGGTGTTCTCCACATGCTTTGTAATACAGCTCCCAAGCTCTGAAAATATTCCCTATTCTTCCTGGAGCTTCTCAAAGTTATGGTCTAAAACAGACATGTCAAACACAAGGCCCGGGGGCCGGATCCGGCCCGCGAAGTGGTTTCATGTGGCCCGCGAAGCCACCCTGGAAACAGTGAGGGACCGGCCCCCACTGCCTTGGCCCTGGTCCAGAGACTCTCCTTCTACCAGAGACCCCCAGATCTGTCCCACTCCTGCCCAGGCCCCCATAGGCACCCTTGATGCGAACGATGTGGAGCTGGCCACGCCCACCCAGTAGGCCATACGCACTCTAGCCATGCTCATCCAGTAGGCCACGCCCACCCTGGCCATACCCACCCAGCCCCTTGAGGGCAACCGCAATGCTGATGTGGCCCTCAATGAAATTGAGTTTGACACCCCTGGTCTAAAACAACTAGGTGGATGTAGATTGTGCACTCTGATCTAGGTGAACTAAAATTGTAACAAGAAATTTTAACTAGAATTCTATAATGAAATAGGAAATAGACTACATGGGAAGTTTTAAATAACTGAACATTTCAATGATGCTGGATAGTGAAGGCTTAGACTTAGACTTACAGTAGAGAAGATATACTGAAATCAATGGAATCAATGGAATTTAACTTAACTGCTGTTTTTCAGTAGGATTCAGTAGGATTTACAAATAGGAAGTACAGAAACACAAAATGGTTCCAGTCTACCACAATTATGTTTACTTCTGTCAGTTTTCTCAATTATTTATTTAAAATGCTAATTTTAATATATTAAAATATCTGTACATTTTGTGTTTTTGTACTTTTACAAAACACGCTCATGAAATAAGTAGATAAGCTTTCAAATACAAGAGCATCTGTAATCATAGAATATGTATTCAGTGAAGCAGGTTGATCTGGGACATGAGTGCCAGCTTGTCATTGTGTAAATAATAAATGCATAAGGGGAACTGATAAGGTGCCACAAGGTATGGCCATATGAAAAACCAGTAAGGGAAAATAAAAAGACCGGATGCCACAAACTACATGGGATGGTCGTGACAGATTTACTAGTTCACAAAGATATAGGACGGACATTTTTCTATGTTTTTTTAAAATATTTTTTTCATTCAGAATTTATTGTGAGTCATCTTATTTGGCCTTAGAATCACTTCGATTTGTTGTACTGATAGGGTTAATATTAGCATATATCTTAGCTCTTAGATTGCAGAGTTATAAGTCAATTTATTGGGATTTATTGGTGATTCCAATTAAATGATGCCAGTTCTTAGATTCTGTAGAGATTCTCACCAATCTACTTGTGTACCAACCAATCCTTTTATTTCAACAAAAAAGGAGGGGGAAATGGGATTGCAGGAATCTAAAATTCAGCTAGCTTTCTTCTCGTACCCAAGACAACCTACTCCATCATACATTGTTTTAAAAGTGTTTATATGGCAGAGATCATCAAAGAATAGTTTAATCTTTGCTCCTGTTAGGTCTGAAAATGGATACCGATATAGATGTATGTATGTATGTATGTATGTATGTATGTATGTATGTATGTATGTGTTATTATATTTATCTGGGTATTTCTATGTATTAGGCTACTATTTGATTATTTATCACTATCAAATTTTATATAAAATTACTTGGATTAAGTTTCACTTGGGCTAATTTAGGTAATAGCTAAATAAGAGGCATTAAAGACTAGGTTTTGACTGTAATTACAATGACTCAAAGTACTTTAAAATTATGTGAATGTTGCATAGTAATTGGAGTTATTGCTATCAAGGCTTCCAAAAGCTAGACTTTCTTTGCCTGCAATAATCAATGAATTATTAAAGGGAGAGTAAGTTAAGATTAGTCCCATTCAAATCAGTGAAATGGGAAATAAGTGTTTTGAGAATTTAACAGCCTAACAATAGGCTTTGAAATACATACTGAATTAAATCAACAGATACTCATCTATTCTCAAACATTGTGCAAATAATGTGTTTGGGAGATCGTAACAGAATAAAACAAGCATTCTTGGCAACACCCTTCTATTTTGATGGCTCAAATATTGATAATTTGAAGGCTCTCAGTGGAATCCAGCTTTAGCTATTGTTTTTACACTGTAACAAAAGTAGCAGCAGGAGGTGAAATCAATGCCCTTGGTGGGTAGGGTCACAAAAAAGAATTTATTGCCACTTTTTTGTTCTGGAACAGTTTGCAATCATAAATTCTTCATAAACAGAATACTTCAGAGAATGGTCCGTCTTCATAAATATACGACAGAGGACATCAATTTCATTTAATTCACAATTTGTGTCAGCACAGCAGATGCCAATGCCTGCCTTGATAGGGTTGTTTAATATGCAATTGAGACTGAGTAATATTCAGCACAGGGGACAAAATTTCACAGATTAAACTGTACGCACCACTGACATTTCATTCTAATGTATTTCCATTCCACACTGTTCACCTTAGATGAAAGTAATATTAAAAACCATATCTCTCTATTTTACCATTGTTAGAAGTTAAAATCCTTGTCTTTAATTTTTTTATGCCAATTAAAAGTAATCATGCCAATTAAACAGTATGCATGGTGTTGTTAGTTTCCACAGTTTTTCTTATTAAATTAAAGAAAACTCCATCAAAAACTGCTCATTAGACGTGAAATTTCATTTAAGAAGAAAAAGCAACTTTTTTTGTAAATGCAGAAATTAATTTGAAAAAGTAATATAAAATTGCTTCTTGATAGAAAAAGAAAGGACCTTTAAAATTCATTTTAAATGGCAGAGTGGTCTTTTATTTCTGTTTTAAAATCTGATTATTTTAATGAAGGAAAGTTGATTAATTGCTTTTATGACAGACTGTATATGCTTCTGGGGTAACCAAGAATTTAGGATTGTTCTTGAAATACACTGATTTAAAAAGATGAACAATTAATTTTGAATGCCCAAGGGGAATTTGAGTTTGCTATAAAATAGTCCTTTCCACATCACACAAAATCTACCTTGCTAGTGGAAGGAACTTGGAAAGAGAGAACTGTTATATGACATAGTGATTGCTTCTTCCTAATGAAAACAAAAGAAACAGAATTAGAAATACTATTGCTGCTGAATATGATTAAAAACTTGGGGATTCCTAAAGCAGCTGTTGGAAACATAATCTTATGCAGTGCTTTTTTTGTAAAAGAAAAAGGTGCCGGAACTCACACATGTCATACAACCCGCCTTGCCTACCCTACAAGGTTCCATCCAAAAAAGGTGCCGGAACTCTGTTCTGAGCGTTCAATGAGAAAAAAAGCCCTGATCTTATGCCACCCTGAGCAGATGATCAATGCTATACAAACTCATCATATCAAATATCCACCCATTCAGCATAGTATGTGTAATTCTTTTTCTGATCTGAGTGTTTTCAGTAAGCAATATGTGGCCAAAGTATATGGACAGAGGCAAATATATGTTTCCAAAACTATGGAAACATCATTGGTCTATAGACATTGGCATCAAGGAATATTCTGTAACTGTTAAGGACAGAAACTTTTCTCCCAATAAAATATTGCATTTTTATATTGCAGTATTTAAATGTTTCAAACTAAAAGTGCATTTTCCCCCCAAAAGATACTTTGATCTATGAAAAGTAGTAAATGTACAGAAATTTGCTTTTTGCGTGGTAGGCTGAGTGCAGAATTCTGAGAAGTGGATCTCTGCATGGAGAGTTCATGTATTTTGGCCATATATTAGTTACTGGAAACATTACATGTGATGTTGTCTATGCAACATGTCAAAAATGGTAGCTTATATAGAAGCCTGATAGGGATATTTTTCTGTACTTATTATTCCATTGTTATTTCATTTAATAAACTCCTAGTTTGGCTCTAAGGTCAGTCCAAAGTGCTACCTTCCTGGAAGATGATCTAAAAAGCAGTATGCTCCCACATGTGCCTCTTTGTTCTTTGTTTTCTCTGCCATCAGAATTGTAATCAGCAGGTATGCAGAACAAAGTCTTTTCACCTGCAGATCCTGGAACTTTCTTGAATTTGGACAGGAACTCAACACTGATTAACCTTCTTTCTGATTGTGGATTGTATGAGAGCGCTGTGTTGTGTTACTTATTTTTCCTCTCATTATTCTGATTTTTATGACTATTGTTATTGTTTGCTTGTGTGTAGCTGAATCACACTGCATTGAAACTATTTTTGCAGGGGATGGATACAGTGAGGTGGGGGTACATCCATGGTTTTTACGGCTATTATTTAAAAGTCTGAAGGTGTAGAACTTTTACTAAAATCATTGCTTACCTATAACTTTATCATTTAGTTTGTAAAGTTTCCTGACCTTTGATCTTGAGTGACACCAATTAAGGTAAGGAATGGATAGTACAAAAACATTTGTCCTCTCCCATACCTTTTAACAATTGGCTGTAAAGCTTCTGAAATAATGCCTTATTGGTATCTGACTGAGAGACTCACTGTGCTGCAGATGTTGCTAGAATCTCACATTTGGTTGACAGTGGGACTATTATAGCATGAAATGAATTATATAAAATCTTTACTTTTTTGTTTACTTCTTTTGTCAAACACGAGCTGCACATGTCACTATGAAACACATCCTGATTGCTACCCTCAGAGTTGTGATTTGAGATGGGTGCCATATTTGCACATTTATTTTCTGCAGCATCAGTATGAGGTGAAATATGTAGTGACATCCCCACTTTTCATCTTTAGGGTATAGTAAATAGTTAAAGAGTAGATGTCTCTAACATGTACCTTCAAAATAAATTCTATTAATATTCACTCAAGCATGACAGTCCATGTATATCTATATTATAGTGTATACTGTGTTAGAGCTGACTTAGTGCATACCCTTAATACATGGCATATTTTACTTACATTTTTTTCTGCATTAAAGTACTAAAATTATTAAAGTCGGACCAGACATAAACAGAACAAAATAACAGACAAGAAAAATACTATCTTTTTTCTATAATAGTATGTTTGAAATGTATCTAGTGAGTTGAATGAAAGGGTCCATCTAAAAATCAGCATACTTTAAGACACAGGAAAAGGACATACAACCCACAAACAGTAATAAAAATGCAAATACCCCAAGCAGTTCCCATTTTTCATTAATTGAATCCACTTTTTCAAGGAGATCGCTTGGTAGTAAAACACTACTTCTCTTCAGTGCTTCAACTTTACTCAGCAATTCCATCTTTTTGGGATGTCTGATTGACATTTCTACGCTGTACCTCTAAAATGAAAAAAAAAGATGAGTTAACTATATAAAAATACCTTTAATTAAAATATAATATTAGAAAGTAAGAGGGCTGAATATGATGTCACTATTATGTAATTCATGTACTTCTAAATGACTTTTAAAATTACACCAACAAAATGAGAATAATGAGGACAATTGTGACCTAAAGATGGCTTCCAATTTGGTTCAGTAGGGTCTCTACATTCATTTGATTCCCAATTCTAATTCAAGCTAATGAAAATAATTCATATACAACAGGGAAAAATATTTATACCAAACCATTTTAAAGGTGATGATTATAAATTTCCTTGTATCTCTCAATTCTTGGGAGAAACAATTTTTGTCATGTTCTCACATACAAATTGTTTCTTTGGCTGGAATCCAGCGAGTGACTGTATCCTATTCAAGGTCATATGAATCTTCATTGCATTTTAAAATACATTTACATTTGCCAACAAATCTCAGTCCATATCATAATCTAAGTGTATTCACATGTCTCTCTAGCCTTAGTTTATGACTTGGCAAATAATCATTTCCTTTCCATTGGGTCTTCTGAAGAGCAGGCACAGTTGGCCAGGTAACCAGGACAATGCCTTGTTTGGAAGCATATGATTGGCTCACTCAACAAGGGAATAGAGGTTAAATATTCATGGATAGCTCATTAGCTCAAGCGTTGGCTGGAAGGGCCCAGTGGGTACATTTTTCTGTTGTGTTTCAAAGCATCTTGACTTAGAAAAAGTTTACTGTGAACATGAAAAAGAAGTCTATTGCCTGAAAAACTAAAATTAATGTTTCAGTGAGCATACAAAATATGGTGATATTACATTGGATCTTATACTTTGTACTCCAGAATCTACAGAAAGCCACTATATGCCTAGAGGGCTCTTATAGCAACCTTCTTCCGTTGGTGCTACCCAGATTCCCAATCATAGCCACCAATTTTAAAAGCTGCAATTCTACCACCTCTGGAAGGTATAAGCTTGGAAAACCCTGCACAAAAGCATGTAGAGCAAGCTATAATAATATCGTATGTTATGATATCACCATGCAAATTTATTTTATTTTTTTATTTTATTAGATTTATATACCGCCCCTCTCCAAGGACTCGGGGCGGTGTACAGGGCAATTAAAACAGTAACAACACGCAAGGTATAAAATTAAAATAAGATTAAATCAATAGCCCTAAGTAATAAATACAATCTAAAATTTAAATTTTTAAAAAAATTTAAACACTAAAATCCAATCCCTCAGTCCAGGCCGGCCTGTTCAAACAACCAAGTCTTCAGGTCGCGGCAAAATGAGCGAAGGTTGGGAGCTATCCGGAGCTCAACCGGAAGCTGATTCCAGAGGGCAGGCGCGCCCACAGAGAATGCTCTCCCCCTGGGGGCCACCAGTCGACATTCCTTGACCGATGGCACCCTGAGGAGGCCTTCTCTGTGGGAGCGCACAGGGCGATGGGAAGTTAACGCCGGCAAGAGGTGCTCCCGTAAATGACATACATCAATTGCATTATGATGCAACTTATGTACAACATGTAAAGTGATGACTTTATTAGGAACAGATCACTCCTTCTCCCACAGATGTCTTAGCCAAGTTGGGAGACTCTGCAATAAATTTGAGCAAATCACAGTGAGTTTACTTGGCAAACACCCCCCCAACAACATCTAACTGGCTACATTTTTTTCTCTGTGTTACACACATATACACAAACATGCATATGACACACACACACATACACACTCAAGTTCATAGACACAGTTTCTTCCTGTTTTAAAGAAACAGTGATAATATGTATTTAGATACTAGTACAAAACACAATTGTCCAAAAGGCACTTAAAAGTGTCATATAAATCATGCTTCTCTATTAGCAATTTTCACATTTAACATTAGGCTTTTTTGAAACCTAAAGAATAAAGTTCCTTCTGCTGCCGTTGAAGGGGAAAAAAATTAAAACCAGAAGAAACTAGAGCAAAGTCAAAGTAGACTAAAGAACATTTGAAACCTGAGCACTTTTGTCAGATCCAAGAACACGTTGCCTGACAGAACAAAACAAAACAAAAATATAATTGGAGAGTACTTAGCAGAAAACAAGGAAGTTGTGAAATCATTCTTTCAGCTAATAGATCGTCAGTATTTGCATGAATATGTTTGCATATTGTTAATTTCATATTTTAATCTTTCATTTGCACTATGCATGAATATCATTTATATTTTGCCAACTTCAAATATTAGTCATTTGTGGATCACAGAGCAAAATGTTTTAAATTAGATGATTTAAAGTATTTCTCATTATTAATGAACACAGTCCAGATGCCAGTGTATCAAAAATAAGCATGAATATGCATAAGAGGCAACCAATGATTGTCTAGATTTATAAAACAAACTTGTCTTTTCAATATGTGAAAAGGAAACTAGAAGCTGTTTTTCTATATAAAAAAAGTCTGCTTGAAAAATAAGTAATTAGGTTTCAAATGATAGGATTGGATCACAAAATAGCTAACCTTTCCCTGGGCTAAAATTGCCAACAAGTATGCTTGTTGGCTCTACGTGATTGCCTTTTCAGCTGGAAAGGGTGACTAGAGGAGATTACAATCTGCTTTATGTAATCTGATTTCTATTTAAAGCTGAAAAAGATTTACATAATTATTTCTGCAAGTATGGATAATATCAGGAGAGATCCAAGTCTGTTTTAGCTAGACAGTACAATCTACGTGGTTTCACTTAAATACAAAATAAGTGTCTAAGGGAGTTCTCTAATTGTCTGACTATGTTTCGGACTTGTCTACTAATATTTTTTACCTGTAATAAATTGGGTTTGTTTGCTTTGGGCTGAAAAGTATTGTAGCTGTGTTTTTGAGCTGGTAAAGATTAACATCTAAACAAATCAGGCAACACGTCTCTTAACAATAATACTCTAGTTATCATAAAAACCTAATGGATATCATTTAATTTGGGTCCTAAATAAAATGGTTGCACTATGCTTCGTAATACGAAGAGTCCTTGTGACAGATGCTATAAAAATTATGACATTAAACCAAATAAATAGGTTAGGCTTCTATATACTTTCTGTCTCTCTCACAGGGTATCATACTGCATAAACAGCATGATAAAAGAGGCTAATTGCTAGAATATGCATTGTATAGTGTCTGGAAAAGTTATAGGGTAAAAAAAAAACATTTAACTGAAAGATGCACCAGCTATGAAAAGAACAGTCAGTATTGTTTCAAGGTAAAGTACTTAAACTGAAGTTATTTATTCCACTGTGAGAAAAACGCTTACTGTACTGTTGAGCTAAGGTTCTGATAGCACATGTTAATTTTTTTTTACCCAACAAACATCTACACTGCAAAATTAGCTTCCCAGCTCTATCAGTGCTGCACAACCTTAGTCTAGTACGAGTTCTTTATCCTGTGGTGAGAAGATAATTTAATCTTCATATTCATTCTACCCTCAGCATTAAGTGAGCAAAGACGGCTGTATTGTGACAGGCTGTGAATGTTATGATATAGATTACTGTTCAATAGCCAACAATGAGATTTTAAAGAATTTTAAAAGTCACATCATTTTCCTTTCTTTTTCTCCACCATCCAACAATAGCTGTAATACATAAAATGATTTAATATTTATTTTTCTACTTCATTTGCCCACAGAAAAAAAGGCTTATATTGTTTTTTTGGTGTTCATATCTATGGACAAATAGAAGGGATTTATTTTGAATCCACTCAAGAGAAAAAAGGCAGAAGCATGATTTAAGCTGAGGAATTGTGATCCCCTTCTCTTCCCCTCATCCTTTTTTCCTTCTCCACTTACAATCTTTTAAAGTAATTAAAACTAATACACTTTGGATATCTCATAAAAAGTTTGTAATAAAGACAATTTCCTGGAACATAATCAGGAAATGTAGAAAAGATTATTAAGAGAATTTTGTGATGAATGTTTCCTAAAGTGGCCAGCTTTTTCTTTAAGTGTGTGTGTGTGTCTGTGTGTGTGCGTGCATGTGTGTGTGTGTGTGTGTGTGTGAAAAATCACACCCCAAAATTCTGTCCAAACAGAGACTGGAACAATGCCTTGAAACAGCATTAATTGTCACCATGGAAACCAGAAGAATAAGCCATTTTGAAATCGGCCTGGAAGACACTCATTGAGCAACTAAGCATTTTTTTTTCTCCTTCAGTGTTAAAGAACAAGATGCCTAGTCACCAAGAGGTCAAAGAAAGAAATCATTATGAAAAGATTGTGGATGTCAACTCTATGGTTAATGATAATAATAACAATAATAATTCTGACATTTAAGAACAGACCAAGTCTTTATTGCCTACTTTTCCTGAAAGAGCAGCATTGCGCACCCCTACCCCACCCTCACCCCACAAAAATCAGGGTCTAAATACATATTCCTGCCCTAGAGTGAAATGTTAGGGCAATATTATGCAGCCCTTGGGACTAAAGCTCCCTGGGAATTTTGTTGCAATAAAACTTCAGAAGAGGAAAGAAAAAAAAAAAGAAGGAAAGAAAAAAAAGGCTGCATGATGGAATTCAAAATAATGCTTTAAAAGCACACAGAGAGATTAAGACATCTATTGTAAGACTTTTGTATGGTGCTTCTGTGGGTTAAACTGAAAAGAGACCAGACATACCAAACATAGCGAGCTGTGAGTATAAGGGAAAGAAGAATTAAGTCAAGGAACGCTTCTCTTTGGTTGGAATATTACTCAAAGTGGGCTTCACTTTTTCAGATTTTACATCATGCATTTTAGACCTTGTTTTAATTACAGAATAATGCACACTAATTTAAGGACTCAAACAATGCTTCAAATTTCACTGAAACACACTCTGCAAATGTTCACAGATTTGTCTCTTGCTAAAGAGTTATTGTCAGATATAAATACATCTCATGTATGAGCACATACAACACACGTATGTGCACTTCATTTGCAAATAACTCCTTCCTATGGGCTGTACAGAGCCTCTTATTAGGAACACTGCCCTGTGGATACATTCTCCAATTACATTAATAAATGTACATTGCATTAAAACTGATACCTATGCACGACTTAAGTCCTTGCCTGTCATCTGCCTACATACATACACATCCTTTGCTTTCTGGCTAATATTCCTGCTCTTCACGCCTAGGCTTCATGGTGGCCCCTCAGGAAGCCCATGCCTAATGCCATTCATTAATGAACAAAGACTCTTTTTATTCCGAAGCCCAGAGTCCAAAGCTCAGCTGTATACATGCAGAGTGAAGGAATCTGCTAGAGGCCAGGCTACCCTTCACAACAGCTCGTAGGCACTAAGTCCTTTCCTAACACCAAAGCAAGAAATTTTACAAACAATCCAGAGGCAGGATTATATTCCATATTTCAGATATCTTGCAAATACAATCAGAATATCTGTATGGCGTTCAGGTCTTATAATGAATATTTTTGTCTTAACAGCCATTACTTTGTTCAAAACTTCTTGCAATCTCCTACTATCAGAGCACACCAAATAACTGCACATAAAAATTATAAAGACTTCTATAGTTGTCCTTCTAAATGAATAATAAGTTTTCTTATTATTGGGACAAATTTGCTAGTAAGCCTTGTGGGGGGGGATTAAAAGCTGCAATATTGTTTAAAGTAGCCCAAACTCACACAGCAAATAATTTCTAGGGTTAAGAATTTGTTTTCTTTTTCTCTAAGCTATTCTAGATGCATGATCTAGAAATCATACTATTTTGGCTATGTATTGTTAATTGGGGATACATTGCATTATTTTTAGTATAAATCAAAATGAATTGAACATTTTCCAATAGAAGTTTAAAAATCATTTTTTAAAAAAGTGTATTTCATTAACTTAACTCCAATTGTATCACCTTGAAAATTGAAGGAAGAAATCAGTAACTTATTCTTATAAAGTCCTTTAAGAAAGAATAATTAAAATTTGCACAATGTCATTTATGCACAATAAGAACATACAACTGCAAAACAAAAAATCATTTTGTTTAAATAATTTCAGGCAAGGAATGAATATATACACTGAGAGTAAGATGGGCAGTACCTATCTCTCTCTCTCTCTCTCTCTCTCTCTCTCTCTCTCTCTCTCTCTGTGTGTGTGTGTGTGTGTGTGTGTGTGTGTGTGTGTGCTAGCATTTATGTCTTTCATCTAAGCTCCCCACCTCCTCAGTTATATCTTTGTCACAATTCTATGGAAGAAAAACTCATTTTTAAGAATTTATTTTGCCATAATAAAATAATGTGGGGTTTTTTTTAAAAAAAATTGCTCCACTTTTATGAAATAATGTGATCCAAAACATTTAAATTTTGACTTTAACTGTAAAATCTTGTGTGCCCTTTAATGAGCTGATATTAAATATTTAATGCTGTTTAGGGCATATCCACTACCACCAAAAACAGTTATATTCCCAGCAGTCCCACTGTTTCAGGCAGAAGGCTTGATTGATCCTCCTAGCCTGAATTGAGTAGAATGAAAAGAAGCAGTTGGAAAATAGCTGCAATCATTTAATGCAGATGACCTCTGACAGGCTCACAGCTCTTCTATCTGAACAGAAAATTTGCATGGGGTCTCTGTGCAGAGGAACAATGTAACCTAAATGGTAGACAATCTTTATTCTAATGAAGTGGGTGTCAAGGTCAATGTAAAACTGCAATGATAAATGGTGCACCACTAGGCAAGAGAAGTTGTGTAGGCATTGTACTGCTTTCACGTTAATTGAAGGCTGGAAATGCATGAGTGAAAGCGTAAGACTCTTCTCACCGCAGTGTGTTAATGCAAAGAAAAAAAGTTGTGTTTTTTTTTCTTCAGGACTCTGACCATTGATATGAATCTTATTGCAACAAGGGCAGTTAACATAAATACAACTGTTCAGCCAATAGTGGGTGAGCGGGAAAGAGTTGTTATTAGGATGGTTTATTTCTAGACTAACAACTTCCACCATCAGAGTGCCAAAAGAATAACAAGTCTCCAGACACCTAATGTAATTCCTATGATCCTTTTGCTATTTAGAAGATCTGTCTTTAATTAGTTCCAAACAAGCAGCCCTTTGGACAACTCTTCATTAGATACCCACTCCTCTTGAACTAACTGTACAGTTGTGTTCCAATGTTATTATTTTTCCCTAGGTTCTATATTTCCTTGTTAGAATACAGTTAATATCTCCAGGTGCCTTTTGTTCTGAATAAAAATTAGACCAGTAAAACTGGGTTTTGTTATGCAAAGGGTGGTGTGTCTTAAGTAGGAACTAAACTACAATCAGTTATTGTGGCTTTGTCAAAATGGCAGTGCAGCTATAATTACACACTTCATCAGTCAATCAAGCAATTTGTAGAAGGCAGTACATTTTGTCCTGTAAAACAAAAGAGGGTAAGATGCTTTTAAAAAATCCTTAACAGCTTAAGCCTATTTAAAAATATATTGCTGCTCACTAATATACTCATTAAAAGCCAAGAACTCCAGCTGTATTTATTCAAATAAGAAATATATTATCAGATTATCAATATTTTTCCAGTATTTCCAAGTGTTTATCACATAACACCTAGAAAACTTTGAAAGTTGTATGTTTTCTTCTATATAGAGTATATTATCTTTTAGTTCCATTTTATTCTCTTCCAAAATTTTTAGATCCATTTCTGTTTGACTTTGGAAATTGTTATGGGACAGAATATGCTTCAATTGCTTTGATGGACAACTTAGCCAGAAGACTGACTGGGGAATTGTGTTACTGCTTCTGTTCATTCTTATACTTTTTAAACAATCAATCATTAATTTAAAGAAGTAACATAAGTAGCAGGAACTCAGACCACTCCCACATGGGTGTGTACAAGGGAGAAGGATGGCAAAATCCATAGTCTCCAATCAAGTACATTAAGCAAAGAAACTAAACATGTAAAGAGATCAAGAAATATGTTTAGACTTACACATTAAACTAAAGAAAGCTAAAATAAACTAAGCTAAATAAAGCCATGCTAAAACATAGTAAGTGTCATCTTATTCTGCTTGAGATTTCATGTATGAAACAACTAGGGAAGATTGTCCAATGAGTTCAGGTGTCTGTTGCTATCAATATGCTGATGGTGCTCATTATTCTGTATCAGTAATGTACTGGATAAAAGTGAAAACATTATTGAAGTCTCATCTACAGCAAACTCATTGCTGTTCCAGACTGTTTCATTTGAAAAAGAAATCAGGAACAAGAATTTACTTTTGCTTGAAAACATGAACTTATTTTAGATATATTCTAGCATTCAACCCTTAACTGGGTGTTAGATTTTGATAATAGCCAGAGGCATATTTACATATCTAAGGAAAGCATGCCAAGGGCACCCATTTCTCAAGATGCCCAGTCAAATTCCTTGACCCATGTTTTAATTACTTCTTGTCTGGATTACTGTAATACACACTTCTCTGTCTCCTATCATTATCACAAATACATTGCTGGAATTGGGTATGTCTAGTTTAACGAAGAGAAGAACTAGGGGTGACATGATAGCAGTGTTCCAATATCTCAGGGGTTGCCACAAAGAAGAGGGAGTCAAGCTATTCTCCAAAGCATGTAGGACAAGAAGCAATGGATGGAAACTAATCAAGCAGAGAAGCAACCTAGAATTAAGGAGAAATTTCAGTTAGAACAATTAACCAGTGGAACAACTTGCCTCCAGAAGTTGTGAATGTTCCAACACTGGATGTTTTTAAGAAGAGATTGGACAACCATTTGTCTGAAATGGTGTAGGGTTTCCTGCTGAGCAGAGGGTTGGCCTACAAGGTCCCTTCCAAGTCTGTTATAGTATTGTATTGTACATTTGGTGGGAACATAAGAAAAAGTATTCATGCTAGTTGCTGTCAGTCCTTAAAACTCCCTCCCAAATTGTCTGTGTTGACTCTTTCTCTACCAAAGACATTTTCATCACAATGTGCTCTTAACATTTACATTGACATTGCTTCCAAACTCAGAAGAAAAAAAATACAAATATCAAATTAACAAGCTATTTAAAAACTCAATATATAAAATACACTTTAAAAATTTAGTAAAAATATTTAAACATAATATAAGACAAGCAGCTGTAACCAAATTGCTTGAACATCCTTCAGTTTGTTCCTAAATGGATTTATTGCTTCTTCCTAAATGGATTTATTGAAGTAGGGTGATGAGTTTATTGTTTTGGTGGTATTTTAATTAATGGATTTTAATAGCTTGTTCATTTTATCTTCATTGTTACTTTTTTTCTTGAAAGGTAAGAATGCATTGAATAAAATAAAAACTGTGTTTGCTAAATTCATATGTTTTAAAATATATATTTATGAACATATAACATATATGAATATATAACCTTAAGTCCATACTGAAGTGAGACAGAGGCATATACTTTTTAAGCAAATGCAAGCACACACACACACAATTCACAAACATAAAAGTCCTTTTTCATTACAGTAGCACAAATAGGCAGCAGAAAAATCTGTATACATAAACTGTTCATAAATTTGAATATTGCTCTGATTTCATTCAACAAGTTACCTTGTTCACAAACTTTTAATAATATTTTTTCAAATACTTTTCATGGCAATCATTAAACCACACGTCTACCAATTATGAGAATTTATGGGTTCCTATTAATATCTAGGAACAGTCATAAAGACTAATTAATGAATTATTCATATTGGTGGATACAAACAGTTGAATGAGGGCTGGAAGATAGTGGCTTGCTCAAGAATGTCACTTAGTGCATTTCAACGAAGGATATCACAGCTCATTTTGTATATCTGATTTTAAAATCTAATAGAACCTAACAGAAAACACAATCATTCATTTCTAACATATTTGCCTCTGAGTAAATTCTAGCTGTACTAAGGCCTCATATTTAGCAGTTTCTTTATGAAGCAATGCTTTTGCATACAGAATAAATTTCCCTGATGCCACAATCAAGAGAATGCAGTTCGATATATAGGAAAAAAAATATTGTATAGGCAAATGTTACTGATGAAACTGTTAAAAAAAGTATACAGCTTCATCTGTGTGTGATTTGTCAGGTCTGAAGCTTTGACGTGCCCAAGGGGCAGACCCCAGCGGGGAGTAGGCTGCAGAGCTAAATAGCTGTGAAAGAAGTCTTAATGTAGGATGGAATTCAAACTAACCTTGACATGACCTCAGGAAAAATATGCAAAAAGTAAAATGAATGCACTCTGCAAGATACATCCTAATTTTGTGGCCAGGGTGGTTAGTTTCACAAACATAACCAAGGCTTTAAAAGCAAAATAAAATATGAGACAAGGAGGAAGCAGGAATTCGGGGAAAATTTAAGCAGGCATGATGTGATTCAATGAAGGCATGTGAACAATTTGGAAGCAATCCAAATAAAAACCAACACTGAACAATATTGTTGTCAGCCTGTCTATTCAGGAAAAAAAATTAGGTTGAATATAAATGACACAAAGCCAAGATTACATCATTGCATTACAAAGTCTGCTGTGACTTTTAGCTGAATAGGCCTCATGGATCTACTAGTTGATGGTAGTTATTCAGCAACTTGAGTTTTAAAATGTTTTCTTTCCATTTTATTTTGTAGGTATAGATTTTAACCAGATTTCTTGAACTGCTGCTTTATTCTGGACACTGAACACTTGAAGCAAATGAAATTCCTATATTGTCTTTATTTCATTTTATATATTTTTGCTCATTTTTGCACAAAGCAAAAATAAATTTATCTGAACTGACAAAACAGTTCAAAGGCTAGATATGTAGAAATATTATTTCACCACAGACTTTGGTTTTAGAATACAGGTAATCCTTGACTTATGACCATATTTGAACCTGGAGTTATGGCTGTAAGGCATGGCAGTTGTTAAGTGGGTCACCATGTGACTGTGCTGATTTTATGGTTAACTGACCATCACAAATCCATTATACCCAATGGACGGCTTTTGCTGGTAATCAGTAATAAATGCGAGAAACCAGTAAAACATGCTGAAAAATCGTGGTTTTGTGACTGTGAGATATCACAAATACTTAAAATGTGATCACATGACATTTGGGGAGGCTTTGGAACTTTGAAAATGGGGTTAAGTAGCTTTGGGAAGGTCGGTTGTAACTTTGAATGATTGCTAAGTGACTGTTGTTAAGCGAGGACTAACATTATAACTTATTTATCTGCTAACAAATATAGATATATGATATATGATATGTAATGTATTTTGTCATAGCCACATTGCCAAAATACCAGTATCTGACTTCCTATACCACAATCAATACTTTCAAATTCTTTCATATCAAGCAAATTTGGTGTGGAGGAAAGTAATGATTTAACTTTAACATGTTGCAAGTTTGGAAATATATGTTAGAAAAAATATGCCTTTATGCTCAGGTGACTTTTTCCAGGAAACAGTATCTGTAACTGTAGATGTATGAAGTCAAAGTTACTTCCTTTATGCATTTTCAGCAAATATGTCAGGTAGCTATGCTGGTCCATTACAATAAAAGAATCAAGTAATGTTCTGATCAGTAGAGATAAATGCATTGTCAATGATTCAGTGGGTTTGTCATATTTTAAATTATTCCTTCATGAATCACAAATCATGACTCCACTATTGGTTCAAATTTAAGGCATCACATAAGCTTTCCAGTTTCTTATTTTTTATTTGTTAGTTTATAATATGGCCAGGTTGTCTATTCATATTTCAAATCTGTTTTCTTCTCACCCTTACCAACAACCACACGTTCATATAAATTGGACAGGAGGAGCACAATAGTGCAGAAAAAGTACAAAAGCAATTTAAGTTCTCAGAGGACTGAATTGTTAGATTCCACAAATCTTTGTGTTTGTATTAATTTATTGGAAACATTACAAGGAAACAGTATTACCTCTATTTTTCAACCATTACACAGACTAGTTTTGCATGTTTCAAGCACATATACAAAATTCCCTATACCTTATTCAAATTAGCTGCATACATTTGCAAGGCTTATGTAAATTTAAGTTTTTCTTAACACAATTGCTGGGCAAGGGAGAAAGGAACATCTCTAAAGGAGAAACCAATAAAATAAACATACAGCCATGCTAGACCACGAACCTGGCTCAAATGATGTATAAGTATTTAGACCTTCTTCAAGGCAGAATTATTTTATTTTATTGACAGATCTTTGTGACATCATGTCTGCACTGGAAGCTATGGAATGACTTATTCCTGATACATTAGCAGCTCTATGAATTATAACAATATTAAAAAACATTTTTATAGTTATAATTGTGTTGGCATATTGGGCTAAATGTATCCAAAGTAATTCTCCAACCATTCAACCAAAACCTTCAAATATAATCTAGATTTTGGATTATGCACTTTATTTTGCAGAAACATAAAACTTTCTCTCTCTCTCTCTCTCTCTCTCTCTCCCCCCCCCCCTTTCTCTGATTAAAGGCTTTTAAATACTAAATTCAATATTTGGAAATGGTTTTCCCAAAGGAGAGAATTCCTTAAGATTAATTCCTCAAGTGAAAAAATATGATGTCACTGCTGAAAAATGACTACAGTGTATAGCGTTCAGACCCATTGAATCAAATCCCAGGATACCTTGTGGCTAGATTGGAAACAAAAGTTCTTACAGTGACATTTAGAGCCCATTGCAGCCCAATAGTGAAGCCTTCCTTACTTGCAAAATTTCTTGTATAGGTGGATGTGGCCAGTTACAAAATACCCATTTACTCATAAACCTAGCCAGATAGGCTGCTCTCTGCGTACCCACTAGCCACCCTGTTTGTAAGAACATATTCCAATTTATTTTCTTTCTTTCTTTTGAAATGGACCCATTCTAAAACATAGGAATGCAGCCATCTGTCATTTATATTTTCTAAGCATGCCATGAGAACCTATGTGGGACTCTAATGTATTATTGTAAAATTATTGCAGGAGGCTCATGTATTAGTTTGTACCATCCCAACTTTACACTTATTTATTTATTTTTACTGATTTAAAAGAATGAATATATATATCAAGGTCTGCTAGGTACCCACATGTCATTTCATTTGAACATAACAGAACAGAACAAAATGCTTGCTATCTTAATGTGTTATGCCAATGTCACCTGAATATCTGTCTGGTGAAATCATACCTTTTTCTTTGGATATGTGTTTGCACAAAACCAGATATGACAGTAAATGTTTGATTACATTTGTATGCAATTTTTCTCCATCTTCTTTTGAATAAATGGAATAGGGTAGGGAACCAGGTTGTGGACCAGGACATGTGGGACATGTCCATTTCTCATCTGAAACTGTGGAGTTACAGTAGGTATTAGATAAGTTTCCATTGTCTCCTGGAGCTATTTAGAATAATAATATTAGTCATTTAAAATACAGTTGCACATTTGATGTTATTAACAAACTGGTAGTTTGTTTCTCATAGTTTTAAGACAGCAGGGAAAACAAATGAATAGAACTGGAAGGGTCCTTGGAGGTTTTCTAGTCCAGCCCCCCACTCAAGCAGGAGAACCTATACCATCTCAGACAAGTGACTGTCTAGTCTCTTCTTAAAAATCTCCAGTGATGGAGCACCCATGATTTCTGGAGGCAAGCTGTTCCACTGCTTAATTCTCCTCACTGTCAGAAAGTTTCTCCTTAATTCCAGGTTGCTTTTCTCTTTGATCAGTTTCCAACCCTTGTTTCTCATCCTTCCCTCTGGTGCTTTGGTGAATAATTTGACCCCTCTTCTTTGTGGCAGGCCGTCAAATACTGGAATACTGCTATCATGTCTCCCCTATTTCTTCTTTTTTTAAGACTAGCCAAACCCAGGTCCCACAGCATTCTTCATATGTTTTAGTCTCCAGGCCTTTGATTATGTTAGTTGTTCTTCTCTGATTTTTTTCCAAACTCTCAATATCTTTTTTGTGATGTGCTGACAAAAATTGGCTGCAGTATTCCAGGTGTGGTCTTAACACGGTTTTTATAAAGTGATACTAATCGCGTGATCTTGATTCTATGTCTCTGTTTATACAACCCAGGATTGTATTAGCTTTTTTGGTTGCTGCTGCACACTGCTGGCTCATAGTGAAGTGACTCCAAGATCCTTCTCACAATTACTGTTTTTGAGCCAGATCTTACCAATCTGTACTTGTACCTTTGATTTTTCCTGCCTAAATGTAAAACTTTGCTTTTCTCCACATTGAAACTTATTTTGTTGGATAGGGCCCATTGTTCAAGTTTGTCAAGATCTTTTTGGATCCTGAGTTTGTTTTTTGGGGTGTTGGCTACTCCTGTCAGTTTGGTGTTATTTGCAAATTTGATGAATTCCCCTTCAATTCGCTCATGTAAGTCATTTATGAAGATATTGAAGAGTACTGGGCCTAAGACGAAACCTTTTGGTACCCCAGTGCTTACTTCTCTCCATGTGAATATGGTGCCATTGAGGACTACTTGTTGAGTATGGTTTGCCAGCCAGCTACAGATCCATCTGGTGGTGATGTCGTCTATTCCACCATTTTCTAGCTTACCAAGGAGTAGGTTGTGGTCTACTTTATCAAATGACTAAATATACTATGTCCACAGCATTTCATTGGTCTACTAGTTTAGTCACTTTATCGAAGAATGAAATAAGATTGATTTGGCATGATCTGTTTTTAACAAATCTATGCTGGCTACTAGTTATAAATTTGATTGCTTCTAGTTGTTCGCAGATCTGTTTTTTTATTATCTTTTCTAGGATCTTCCCAGGTATTGATGTTAAACTGATTGGTTTGTAGTTTTCTGGGTCCGTTTTTCCCCTTTCTTGAAGATGGGAACCACATCACTCCTTTTCCAATCCTCAGGTACTTCCCCGATGCTCCAGGATTTATGAAAGATGTGGTGTAATGTTTCTGAAATAACATCTGCCAGTTCCTTCAGAACTTTGGGATGTAAACTGTCAGGTCCTGGTGATTTATACTCGTCAAGTTCAGATAGGTGTTCTCTTACCATGTTTTTTAATTTTAATTTTTGTTTCTAGTTTGTCTTTGCAGTGGGGTTTTTTGTATATTGGGCTATAGTTTCTTTTTGTGTGAAGACTGATGCAAAGTATGAGTTAAGCAGTTCTGCTTTCTTCCTGTTGCCTGTTATTTCTTTGTCATCTTCTCTTTTTAGTGGACCTACAGATTCCTTGACTTTTTTCTTTTTGTTAATGGGTTGGAAGAATTTTTGATTATTATCCTTGATTTCTGTTGCAAGTCTTTGTTCGTTCTGGACCTTTGCTTTCCTGACTTCATCTTTGCATGTTCTGGCTATCTGCTGATAATTGGCCTTAGTTATGTGCCCCTCTTTTCATTTTTTGTATTTGTCCTTTTTGTCTTCAGTTTGTCAGAGAGACCTTTGTGCAGCCATGCTGGTTTTTTCTTGAATTTCTTGTTTTTCTTTTTCAGTGGTATTGTATTGGTCTGGGCTTTTATGATTGCATTTTTCAGAGTTTCCCATGCTTCTTGGGTTGTTTTCCTCTTTATGATTTTCATCCATGGGATCTTTCCTAGATTCTCTCTGAGTTTGTTAAAGTCAGCTGTTTTGAAGTTTAAGACACTGGTTGGATTGTTTTCTATTGCTAGTGTTTGCATTATGTTAAATTCCAGTATGAGTATCACTTGTTTTCTTTGTAATGTTTAAAGTGGTCAAAAAAATAGAAAACAAAGACAGTTAAACTTAAGCTGTATTTGATTTCACTTATTTGAACCAACAGAAGCTTAAGAACTGTAATATGCTTCTTTCATAAAGAAATGCTTTATTACAAATAACAATAACTTGTATATTGTTATACAAGTATAGATTGTATAATGAATAATATGCAGATTTATTCAAAAGAGCTTCCATTTTCTAGGTGTCTCATTTCCCCATTAAGTGTGCTGAGAAAATCAGCCTAAATATTCATTATTTTAGACATCCTGCACAACTGAAGAAATTACACTGAAATCTGCAGGACTGCACTGTACAAGATTGCATAGTCAGATTTTTTCAGTCAGATTTATAGTAGAAAGTATTAATATGTCCTACATTTAAAAATGAAAGTAAGATAGAAATATTTCAAAGAATCCACAATATTTTATATATTAATAGGCTACCCTGATAATACTGTGAGCCTATTAAATGTAATTTTTCAGGCCACAGTGATTGGCATTAGATACTGACATTTGAGGAATTGCTATTATATTGATTTTGTTCTTTGCATTTTATCTAATCAGCTGAACAAAGTGATACTGGCAGAAGTTAGGTGTCATTGGGTAAAGCAATTAAGTACTTAAGTAAAAAGCTAGCATATTTAAAGCATGCCTTAGTCTTTAAAAATCTTTTTCTGAATTCAATTTTGTACCATTGATTCAACAACAGATAACTTTCACGGATTGGAGATTGATGTAAATTTAAAAGGACCATAGAGTCTGAAGTTAACATTGCAAACTCCACAATGTGACACCCACAAAGAAATTCCACTAGGCAATAGACATTTGTGTAAGTATATTGCATTATGAAAGTTTTAAAAACCAGACCAAAACTATACAATACACAATGCAGTGTGGTAGGCCACCTGGTGGTCAAATGAATAATTAATTTGAAAGACAAGCAAAACATTGTCAGCTTTGAAGAATTAAAAGTTTATAATATGTAACTGAAATAAACATTTAAGGAACAAGTCCTTTTTAATCAGCCAATCATCTTCCAAAACTATAGCAAGAAATCAGATTTTATACACAAATTATACAATAAAGGAGAAATTATACAATGTCCAAAATCATTCTCTAATTTAGATTTTCTTTGGTTGAACAGTGATTCAGTATATTTTTAAGGATATTGAATCATTTTTTTATGTAAAAGGATTTACAAAAATATAAAAAAGAAAGTTTTAGTGATATTAGTGATGCTGACTTAGTTCTGGAAACAAGTCTGGGAGAATGCTAGTCTGATATTAATAGTGATATAGAAGAGGGAATCAAATTCCATTTTCCTTACTTCTGCATAACAAGATGCAATTGTAAAAATATTCATTTTTGGAAAGAATTTAAAGTAGCTTTTTATTATAGTTGGCATCTTTAATAATCATCATCAAAATCTAGATAAGTCTTTAGGAAGAAAATCATATAATGAAAGAACTCCTTTATTGGGTATTATTTCACTAAACTAAGATATGTTAGCATATGTTTGTTATTTCTATCTTGCAATCCAAGTTTGTGATAAAAGAATAAAAGTTTGTATCTAAGTATTTATTGCCTGGGAATTCCATGAATGATAATATCAACAAATGTCAAGGCATAAGGTCAAAGGGGACCATTTAAAATATAGTTTTACTCTTATTGCTAGCATTTCTGCATTTTCTCTTGAATTTGATATTGTTTTAAATAGTCACTCTTTTTTCAGTTTTCAGTACAAAAGGAAGTTATACCTATATATACTAAAACTCTCATGTCTCTTTGTCACCTTCCATTCAGTGAAAATAGAAGGTATAGGGCAACAATTATTGAATCAAGACAAATCAAATGGCTGACTTACAGTGTCTTGAGACCAGGGGAATGACATTTAGGAAAGTTGTGGCTGCTTCCAAGAAATCAGGAAGTTTCATGGCTCAAGGGTGGATGAGAGGGCCATTTCCCCATCCTCTTTGGCCTCTGTACTCAATCAGCTGATGACTACGCACAGCAAGTGGGCAGTGATTGCTGCTTCGGAACCAGGGCTGAAATCTGAAATCTCTTAATGGCAGTGGGCAGCAAAAGGATGAGGGAGCAATTGGATGCCTGCTGGGCTAGCTGGAGCAGGCTGACAGTCAACAAGTGAGCCTTCTTCCTTCCTGGGGGCACTTGGAGACACGTCAGTGTGGGTGTAGTTTTTCTCACGTTCCACTGCTCTTTGTTCCCCCTTCCCAAGCAAAGTGGAAGGCTTTTATGCAGGTCAGCCAAGGAGGAATGCTTCCTTTCTTGCCAGCTTCCACAAGCAACATCAATGGAGAAGTCAGGAAGTTGGAAGTCACTCGCACTGATTTTTTGCCTGCCAGTAATCATTCTGTTTCTCTGTTTAGGGAAGGAAATATATCTGAAAGAATGACCCAAAAGGTCACAGGTTGTCTAGTAGTCACATAAAATGCTTAATATGCAACAAGCTTACTTTACCCTAGTAAACTTTATTAGGATAGATCCAGGTGGGAGGGAGGAATATAATCTCATAACAAATCAGTTTCTTTCTAAAAGTTCCAGCATCCCTTCTATCCATCCACTCAAGACTAGATGCATAGATTAGTTGTATATATGTGAACTTCAGTTTGTGATTGGCATTGACTTGATGTTCTTTGCATATTTGTTGTTCAGATGCCAGGATGGTTGACAATAGCATTTAGCATATTTCCTGCAATTGATACCTGAAATATCAAACATGTCATGATTTTCAGATGGCAAAGTTTGTTTAATGAACTTATGAGGGAGCAGGACAGAATTCTATGGGATTTTATTGCTGAATAAACATTTATAGGTTGCATTGTCAGTATCTTGAACAATGGATTTAGAATATCTCCATGGAGATCTCACTCTCACAAACAAACACTGATTCAATGAAATATAAACAAACACTGATTCAATGAAGTATCATACTTTGCTGAAAATGACACACTGTGAAGAAGGTCAAACAAACCCATCCCACTTCACAAAAAAAGGTAGTTTTGAAGTTTTCAGCAAGGAGAGTTGAAATCAGTTAATCTTTTTTTAATTCTCATTGAATAATAAAGCTTATTTATTTATAATCTGAGAGAAAAAACACTTCTTTGTTTTCTTGTATTCAAACACAAATATAGTATAAAACACAATGATACCTGAGAGATCTGGATTTTTTTTCAAGTTTATCTTTATCTGAACTATTTGCCTTCCTCTTTCTATGTTATTATTATAGCAACTTGTAAAATTTAAGAACATTTAAATCAAATCTTTCTACACTTTCTAGGAGCAAATAAAATGGAAAAACTGAGCATTAGCAAACCAGATTATTTCAGAAATAGATTCTCAATGGCATAACTTCTGAACATGTCGCTAATAGCTACTGATAGATGGGTCTACTATAAATTAGACTAATCACCTTTTAGAGTTATCTAATGTAATTGTGATTGCCAAGTCTTGTAATTCAGTGTCTCTTATATTGTAAAGATTAAAAAATACAACAGTGGACTGTGGAATGTGGAAGATAGAAGCCAGTAGGCAAGTCATTCATGAAGAATTTGGGCAACCAAGAAGAAGCCACCTTGGCCCAGTTTAATTCTTTCCTTTCTATATCTGTTTTATTTTCAACATATACTGTATATTACCATGTAGTCAGGACTATGCTTCTTGGTTAAATGTTCACACAAGGATTAATCAAGGAAAAAGAGCATCATACAATATCACTGGTAAAACAGAGAACAAAAAAGGAGAGAAGAATAAATTAGGCCATTCTAGAGCTTTTCTTCTCACACCTTCTTAATCACCTCTCTTTGCTCACTGCTTTCCAATCATCTAACATTCATGCACAGAATCTTTCCTTTTGCATTGTGGACAAACTCAAAGCTTGATACACATTCTGAGTAGAAGGTACACAGGCTACATCCATGCTGAAATTGGATAGGAGGTCATGCAGTGCCATTCTCTACAATTATCATCATCTTCTTGTGTTTGGATTTATATTCTGCCTTTCTTCTTTGGATCTCAAGGTAGCAAACAGTACATACTACTTTATCCAATTTTTCTCCATGACAATCTTGTGAGGTAGATTGAGTTGAGAATTAGTGACAGACGCCAAAATCTCTCTGTTCCTATATAATACTGCTCAGGATAAATATGTATAATAATAGTAAAGTGTGTATACTGAAAAAGTAAACATGAGGACAACAGTATTATTTCTGATATTTCAAATACCCTTTTTTCATTTTTATGAAAAACAATCACGAACTGTATTTATGTCTTTATCAGAGCAAATGGCTGTTTAATGTGCAACACAACCTCTGGAACAGTGTTACAGGTTGAAGTCATATTTTATAAAAAGCTAAAGACTGCAATTTTTGCCATTTAGGTTAAAAGTTTATTAGCAAACCATAATCAGTATCCTGATTGCAATTAAACAAGGCTCCCAAATGGGTCAACATGCTTAAGTGCGATCTGCAATCATTTAGATTTTAACATGATGGTTATTACTTATTACCAGGATGCACAATGAGATATTGATTATTTTTAACCTTTAGATTTAAGGATTCAGGAAAGGTCAAGGCAGTAGAGCAGTCTACCTTTCCCGTCTAGTAAACTTATGGCCTTTAACAGAATTCTAATGATTCCACTTGGCAAGGCAGATCTGAAATTAGTTTATTCTCTTGGCAGACAGCTACCATGATCTATTTTGAAAAGTCTGCATGGATAGCATATTTTATACTTTCTGCTGCTCTTGGACGTTGAGAATATGCAGGGGCCGTCTGATTAACTTCAGCTTCTGTTAATGTTAACTTTATAAGCCACCCTCAACCAGTGGGACAGAAGGGGGTAACCATGTCAGTAAATAAGAAGAAATGTTGCCAATATTCTTGTTTGTGGGGAAAAATATGTTTGCAGATTCAAAAGTGTACGGCTTACACATAGAGTGATGCACACCAAGATGAGAAACAGTTGGGATGAATAAATGTATACTGAATCTCCTCAGCCTTCCTGGATCTGTTAAAATACTGTCTACACATTGGTAAATTGGTAAATTCAAAATTACACTCACTAAGCATGTAAGCTTTTTTGTTTTCCTAATTAGAATAAAATAATCTATTTGGACAAAGCTATTATTCAAAATGAAATGATACAGGGAGGGCATTTGTTGAACTACCAGCTTTCTTTCACTTTGCTAACATTTGGAATGGCTTCGTGCATTTATACCCACAAACAGAACAGACTTCAGTTCCAGAAGAATTATGGGCAAGAGAAAACATATAACTGTTGTGTTACATTAATTTGCAGAACACTTGGCATTATCACTGCCAAGTAGTCAAATTGTTCCAGGTTGTTCCGGAAGGTTGTTATTAATAGCATGTTTTCTGAGGAAAGTTCTGTCTACTTTTGGAACTGCATTTCTGTTGCCAAGGAAACTCCTTAAGCACAGCATTCTCCGAGCACACTGCTGCTTTTGTTTGCCTGTATCCTATTCATATCATCTAAGTAAGCACTTTACGCATACTTGAGGCTGCAGTTTCAAACACTGAAGTATTATAGCTTCTGTTCACTCTTCTCTTCAAATATATTTCACCTCTTCCACGTTCAGTTTCCCAAATTATTTTAAGTTTATTTTTAACTATAAAACAGAGAACTAGTCCATTCCCCCGCACTTCACCACTCCAACACATTTTTCCCATGCATTTGAATTATAGCTTCATGAATTATAACATTACTCTTTAAGTGTTAATTATCTTTTCACTCTGAAATTAATGTAGTCATTTCCTACTGATTCCAGCCTACACTGTTATTGGAGCACAGAGCAAAACATGTCATTGAATTCTAAGCCAGAATTGTTGTTGTGATTAATCCTGGTCACATGAACCATCTCTGCCAAAAGGAGATCACTGAAGAAAGGTGACAAAGACAGTGATTTCCTGTCAGCAAAGACTACGACAGGGGCTGTCTAGAAGTGATGCAAATGAGGGAAACATTCACCATGGTTTGTTTGATCCACTTCAGGACACAGCATCGCACAGAACTGGGAAAGAGGCACATGGAGCATCAGCACACCCAGAGGAGAAAATGAGCTGTACCTTCAGAAGCACAGAAAACCTCTACCCTCTTACATGTTACTAGTGAAAAGAAGAGACATAATTTGCCCCCAAATGATTGCTGCTCTAAGCATATTATGCATCACTGCAGGCTCATCCCTATACAAATAATAGATTTAAGTGTCAGCAGTCATCTATCCTAAACCACTTAATGACGTATATGTCATTACGTATACTTCAAGTTAAAATATGATAGGAACAAGGTTCTCAGAAATGTTTATTTTTGGTTAGTGGTGCTGAATCACATCTAGTCATCAACCTTTTGGTGCATTCACAGCTGCATATTTAATGGGCAAATAATAAAGTAATACACTAAAACATTGTCCGTTCTATTAAGGAAATACATCTGTTGGGACCGAGAAGATGGGTCTTCTCTGTAGTGGCTCCTTCCCTGTGGAACATCATTCCCCCAGAGATAATATTGGCCCCCATCTTGTTACTTGTCTGAAAAGTCCTGAGCACATGGTTCTGACTGGGGACCCCAGTTGATATGGAGCCCATTGAGTGGTTTATTGAATTGTGTCTCTCACTGCCACAGAGCGGAAGGGGTGGGATTGTGTGTGTGTGTGTGTGTGTAAACTGTTTTTTATTATTATACACAATCCAGAGTCACTGTGTGAATTGAGTAGCCATATAAATTTGTTTAATAAATTAATTAATACAATCTGTTTTTACCAGGGAGGAAACTTCTAAGATTCTGTATCTGCCAAATATGGTAGACTACAGTCCTCAGAAATCACACCCATCTGGGGAGTCTGTCTGTCTGTCTGTCCGTCCGTCCGTCTGTCCATCCATCCATCCATCCATCCATCCATCCACCCGCCCGCCCGCCCACCCACCCACCCACCCACCCACCCACCCACCCACCCATCTATCTATCTATCTATCTATCTATCTATCTATCTATCTATCTATCTATCTATCTAGTATTTATCTCCCTCTCAGAATGACTTTGAGCAGTGTAAGACTAAAAGCATAAAAAATATAAAAATATAGTACAACAATAAAAGAAGTCAGATAAAAAACAAAGATAAAATTATAATATTTTTTACATTCTTCTTCATTTACATTTCCACATATCTCATCATTAAATCACAAAATGATTTAATGAATAAAAATTGAGCATTAACACAGTGACATAGAATAATAGATTTGGAAAAGACCATTTAAACAGATATCCAAATAAAGCATCTCCATTGAAAACAGCAGCTGTCAAGCTTCCATCTGAACATATAGTGAAAAAGAGACCACCATCTCCTTGGTTTCACTGATTGAGAAGGGTTTTTTTATATAACATTTGATCTCAATTTTCTAGAATATAAATCAAAATAAATAGAATAGTTCATATGTTTTGGAAATTATACTCTATTCATACAACCTAAAATTGCATTTACATTTTTGTACCTGTATACTGTAAAACTGCTGGCTCATATTCAGTTTCTATTCTAATATCTTTTTTACAGTTACCAAGCCAGCTATCCTCTATTCTATATTTATCCATTTGATTTTTATTTCCTAAGTGAAGAACTTTCGCTTGCCTCAGTTAAAGTTCATTTGGTTTCTTTCACCTCATTTCTCCAACTTACTTGGATCAAGATTCTGTCCTTTAGAGAGTCAGCTCTCTCACCCAATTTTGTGTCATTTGCAAATGTCCCAACTATTCTCTCCATCTCTTCATCCAAGTCATTAAAGAGATATTGATGTGTAGAAAATCCAGAATTAAACTTTGGGGGAACCTCGCTTAATCTAGTTTGGTAAAGTCAGCTAAGTATTTGTTTAAATATAATATCATCCATTTAACTATCTTGCTAATGAGCATACTTTGGATATAAAGCGAAGATATATTATGTCTATAACATCCCTATACTCTATTAAAGTAGTTATATGATCAAAAACAAGATAAGATTATCCAAGATTTGTTCTTTACAAATGCATGTTTATTTCTGTTGATTACTATAGTTTCAAATTGCTTATAAATCAATCGCTTCTTGATTTCCTTTGGGTAAATGTAAGCTTTATTTAGTCAACAAAATAAAAAGATAGGTAACACCCAGGGGGAGGGCCTTGTCAGTGGGTGCGCCTGCCCTCTGGAACCAGCTGCCCATGGAGCTTAGGACTGCCCCCGATCTCTGTTCATTCTGCCGGGACCTGAAGACCTGGCTCTTCGAGCTCTCTGGCCCAGGCTGAGAATTTTAATTTTAATTTTAATTGGTTGTTTTTTTTTACTTTTTCAGGGACTGTTGTAATTATTTTTAATTGTTTTAACTTTTGTATTTCTTGTTTTAAATACCCTGTAAACCGCCCTGAGTCCTGCGGGAAAGGGCGGTATATAAATCCAATTAAATAAAAAAAAGTACTGGAAAAAAGAAACTATGTAGAATGTAAGAACAATAAAAAATGAAGTTCCATAAGGAAATAATAAGGCTAATTATTCTCACTCATGAGCCCAAAAAATATATCATTAATATTTAATAATTGCAAAGCATTAACCATTAGCCTCCTAATGACAATTGCACAAACCAAAAAGGATGTATTTTCCCATATTATAACAACCATGAATAACTTAGCAGCAAACGAATTGCTAAGTTATTAATAGTTATTAGTTACTATTTGGATTATTATTCCTTCCTTAGCACCCACAAAATAAAGGAGATTGTGATCCAGTCACTGTAAAGATTGGCACCGAGGCCATATTATTTCAATTATCCCTTGACCCTCCTAATAAACACAGCTATGGGATTAAAGTTCACAGTATGAAAGACCTAATTCAGTGCCCTTCCCCTTGAGATGACTGGCAATTATTCAAGTAAGTAAAAAAAAGAACCCCACCTGCCTAGACATTAATTTTACACAGAATGTAAGGTGACAAAGTCTCATATAGGCTTTCCCAGAAGCAATTGATTCCTGATGCCAGTTGTAACAAAGAAACAGAGGCACATTCTTGGGGAACTCAGAAATTAGACCTTAACAAATTACATTGGACCAGTTCCATGGGTCTTAGGTTTTTGTAGGAACAGATATGAGAACTAAAAAGCAAAAAACTAATAACTTTGCTTTTAAAACTGTCTAAAGAAGTTTTGGACAGTGGACAGATAGTCTCCCAGTTTTTGCTACCTGTAAAATGTAGAACAGCATTAATAAACCTATGGCTCTGATTATTTTAACTGTTTCCTCTAGACAACAATAGGTTGAAAAATAATGGATTTGTAGTGATGTTATTTACTATATGGTGTTACTTAATTCTCCAGTAATAAAAAGCAAGCCTTTTGGTGAAGAATAGTATATTTGACTTAGAGAAATTATTAATGAGCCTACCCTTTCCACAATATGATGCAGGAATTCAAGGGCTTTATCTCAAACACACTTACCCTGTGGGAAACATAATGGCAGGTTCAGCAATGAAATGAACTGAAAGGTAGGATCAAAGTACTCTTTTCCAAAGTCTAGATTAATATAGGCATTTTAAAAAGAAATTTTAAAAAATAATTATTGTAATGTGAATTTTTAATTTTGTCAGCCACCTGAAATCACCATGTGAGAGTCACCGTGTGTGAGGCCATATAAATTTGTTTTAAAATAATAAATAAATAAAACTGTACTCTAAAATTCTTTGATCAGATGCCACAGTGAGCACATAAATTAGGCAGCAAATTGTGCAGATGGTACTTTTTTAAAAACATGGTAAACTAACAAGACTTCTCTTAGCACTAACTGGAAGCAGACCAAGTAGACATTTCAAGATGCTTATCTCTGACTTTTATGTCAAAAGCAATGAAGCTGCTATGAAAGCATTTCAGTAACTATAACATTTCAGCCCCTATTTATAGTGAAATTGAAATTGTCTACGGAGATTCTCAGTCATCTAGTTCATGGTTGTCCCAAAGGTGCTTTCCCCCCCCCTCAAGGCAACTGGTCTTTCTTTGGTTTGTTTGAAGATGTTTTGCATCTCATCCAAAAATCTTCTTGGATGAGAAATGAACCGTCTTCAAGCAAAACAAAGAAAGCCCAGTTGCCTTTGGGGGAAAAAAGCACCTTTGGCATAAGGTTGAAATTCTTGTGCTATTTTTTCTATCTGCGTGATGCAACCGGCTTAAAACTTTTGGAGGTGGTGGTGATAAGGGTGGTTTCTTCCTATTGTCTTATGATTGTACTAATCCAGTCTCAGTGTCAGGACCCACCCCAAACCACGACTTAGGAAGACAAAATTCTTGGAGTCAAATATATTCCAAAAAGAATCTTTACTATGACATGCTTGGTTGTAGGAAATGAGACAGGACTTAATATTATTCCACGAAGTAAACCCTTATAAAGAGTTCCCGGTTCAACCCCCCTTAACCCCATTTGGTCATTCCCCCATCCTTTATCTCGTATCATCCCTCTCATGGGAAAAAGGAACTTAGGACCCTTCATGTTTATTGCTCTCTTCCGTGACAAAAGCCAGATGCTAGCCCCCCCTTTTGTTTCCCCAGTTCAAAAGGCTTCTCTTTTCCTTTGAAATGCCTAATACCGGTTCAATACACATCTATTCTCTTCTCTTCGGGAGATGGCAGAATCCATGGAATAGTGTTTGAAACATTCCATTTATGAATATGATATAAATGGATTCTGACACTCAGTATGAACTAATCCAGTCTCAGGCTGCCTGTTTCTGATCCTGACAGAAGCAGCTCTCACATTTGGCCAATGATTTCAACATGAAATAGAAAGAACAAAATTAATAAATTGCCATTCTAACATTTAAAATAGAGTGTATTTTAATATTATTAATATTACCATAAAAAAAGACTGAGAACCAGCTCAACAATTGAAGCTAGCAGCAATTAAAGATATCAGGTTAGAAACCAAGAGACTGTGAGTTCTAGTCCTGCCTTGGGCACAAGGCCCAAGGCATGACCTTGGGCAATTCACTTTCTCTCAACATTAGGAAGAAGATATTGGCAAACCAAGTCTGAACAATCTTGCCAAGAAAACTGCAGGGGCTTGTCCAGTCAGTATCTGAGAACTGGACATGGTTGAACAGAAGAGAGAAAAGGAGGGAGACCATATAACAATTACAATAATGGGAAAAAAAGATTTTAGTAGATGTAAAAGTTTCACAGATTTAAATGCCAGAGCATATTTCTCATTCGCTGTGATGATTAGAAGCAACCAGAGAACGGTTACTGTCGAGGATCATAATTGATGGGTACTTTTGGAAATAGGTGGTCCTTCTGATGTATGATTCCAACTCTACATACATTTAATGTAAACCTGTTTGTCCAATGTTAATTACTCTCCCCTCCAGCTACTATTTACCTCACCCAGGGGAAAAGGCAGGTAGCTGTTGTTGTTTTTTAATCTAACTTTCTTTAGAAAGCTTTCACTTTTGTCCACAAATTTTAATGCCATTTAGCCAAGGGAACAACCTATCCTTTATAGGACAGCTTTGTGTTTAACTTCTCTGGTTATTAAATCAACATATTCTTTATAAATCATTATGCCAGCAGCAGCATTTTTCAAACCCACCATGCATACCTCCTTACTGAAGATTTAATCAGGGCAGATTTTATATAATATGTATCTCAAACACCTTAAATGTTTTCATAATCAAACCTTCAAATGTCAAAGGAGATGCCAACATTTTTATATTGGTTAAAGCATTGTTTGGTTGATTTTATTCCCTACATGCTAACAATTTTAACAATCATATCTTACTCAATGCAATAGGGTTTCAATCTAACACACAATTAATCTTCTAGGGAAAATGTAAGGAATTATCATTAACTTCATCTAGTATATTCATTTCTACTCTCCACAGCTCCAATAAACCCTTATTTGCTTAAATTTTGAAAGCTCCAGACAGAAATATTGCATCAACACAGAGGTTTCTATTAAAGGATTAATAAGAGGAGTTTCCATGCTTGGACCAGATCCTATAATACTCCTTGAAGATAGTTGCCACTGGAGCTTTATAGAATGTTTGGGCCATCAGGACCCATATTTTTTTGATATACAAACAAAACATAGTTGACATTTAGCTGTGCAATAGATTGATTTATTAGAATAAACAAGACATATACAAAATATTAAATTCTGGTTGTGTATTTTAAAAGCAAAAGAACGACTAAGAAACAGATGTTAGTTCCAAGACTGAAAGACAACTCATGCAGAGGTCAAACACAAACTCATGCATTATCACTAAATGGATATTAATGTCAGTCTTTACCATACCATCAAATCAAAAGTTGAAAGATAATTATCCAAACTATTTACTTGTTGCATTGCTTGACCAATACCACTACCACATTCATCTTCTTACCCTTCTGTCAGTCAAAATAACCAAATGTTCCGCAGCTTTGTTCTGAAATAATGGTTTACTGACCCATGCACTCACAGTTGTAATACACATCCCACTCTGAGAAGGCATGAGAAGGGCTGTGAAAATATCAACAGACTCCACATATCCTGGTCACAAATTGTTTCAACTTTTTCCCTCAAGGTGATGGTACAGGGCATTGCACACCAAAACAACTAAACACAAGGACAGTTTTTTCTCCATGCCATTACTCTGTTAAACAAGTAATTCCCACAACACCGTCTTATGCCATGGGATGTCAAACTACCTAGTAGTGCTGTATTACTATTATCCTTCTCATCCTATTACCTATTTACTACCTTCTTATAACTACAACTTTGTTATTCATATCTTATTATGTTGATTGCTTTTATTTAGTATCCTGACTATCACTGTGTGTTGTATCTTATGATTTATGATGATTGTATTTTATGATTATGATTTATTACTTGTTGCTTGTATGTACACTAAGAACTTATGCACCAGAAACAAATTCCTTGTGTGTCCAATCACACTTGGCCAATAAAGAATTCTAATTCTAATTCTAATTCTAATTCTAATTCTAATTCTAATTAATTCCTAGAAACATTATTGGCTAGGCAACCTAATAAGCAGGAAATATCAAATGTTTACTTCTCAACATTCAATTCTCTAGTATGCTGGAAACCAGTAGATTATAACAAGAAAGGCAACTGTGTATTGTCCATGTGTTGAGGATCATTTTTACATCAGACTACAATCTAATGGCATCTGAAAGAAGGTTTCAAAATAATTACAGACTTGTTTGTTTAAATAATTTTATATTCTAATGCCCTCCAGAGGCATCAGAAGGAGAATTCTTTGGATGTGAAAACAATTAAAGATTAAGCCAAGAGGCAACAAAACATGACTGAGTTCTATGCCTTTTTTAAAAAAAGACATGCTGTCTGCATCTATCAGCATAAAACAATAGGGCAGAGAAATTGATATGAATCAGTATGAGATCTAAAAAAAAACCATCACAGTGAACGTATATTGAACTGTGAATTTACAGAGTATTTTTTCATACTCAGTTTGGCTATTTCTATATTGTTATTACACTTTTAATGCATACTCTTGTCTTGCAATGTACTTGCTTTATTATAGATGTTTCTCATTTATAGACTCCATAGAGGCAAAGATTACTGCTGGCAGTAGTGATAACACAGCATGTAACCTGGCAGAGATGCTTTGCTGAGCTGGCTCAGAGGTGCAATTACTTATCAATTCAATATCTGGAAGGAAAATTCTGTGGATTTAAGAAACTCATCACAGGAAAAGAGGAAGTACAATGAACTGGTTGGTGTAGGAGAGTATCATGAATGTGCATCAGATAGGGCTTATCCACAGAAATATTCATGGCATAGTTCTGTAAGAAGATGACCAGGTCAAACAGCTCAAATATTCAGTCCATAGTGACCACTGAAAAGTGTGAGGATTAGTATGTAAATTTTGTACCAAAAAGATGCACATTGTCTACTTCAAAGCTCAATTTCTGTTCTCAAGTGAGCCCTCACGTGGTGACAGATAGCATTAATCACTTCTCCAGCAAGGGTTGAAATGAATAACCTTCCAGTTGTAATAAATGCCAGCTATCAATACATGGGCATGTTTTAACAAGAGGCATTAATCATTTGAAATTGACTGCAGTTCTTGTCATCCTCATACCACAAGTTCCGCAAACTTGATGGATTTTTCTAAACAATTTAAATTTTTCATATTTTATAATGTGACTCATAACAAATTTTGAATTTTATTATTAGTGCTAAAAGTGTTGCTAGATGTTGCCAATGCTGAAGTCTGAGCCAAGTTTCAACCTACCTTAGTTTGGTTTATACATTACAGTCATCTCCTTTGTTCATTCATAAGGGTGAACTAGAGTGACAATGGGCTCCAAATTTACTTTCTAAATCTGATCAATTTCAGAATTGTTCTTACATTGGAAAATTCTCACATATTACTTGGTATCTGGTTAATCACTGGTTGTTATAAGATTCCACGCAGGCAACTGAGGAATTTAATTTAATTTTAATTTAATTTAATAACATTTATATACCGCCCTTCTCCCTGAGGACTCAGGGCGGTTCACAGGGCAGAATAAAATAGTGAATACAAACATTAAAAAAGATTAAACAAATTGCCCTAATTAAAACAGTATAAATACAACACTAAAAACCCCCAAAAAAGTTAAAAAACAAAAAACAAAAATAAAATAACCCCAACACTCCCCCTCAGGCTAGGCCGGCTTGTACAAACAGAAATGTCTTAAGATCGCGACGAAAGGAGCGAAGATCGGGCGCCATCCGGAGCTCAACCGGTAGCTGATTCCACAGCTCCGGAGCGCCCACAGAGAAGGATCTCCCCCTGGGGGCCACCAATCGACATTCTCTGATCGGTGGCACCCTGAGGAGGCCCTCTCTGTGGGAACGCACAGGGCGCAGGGAGCTTGATGCCGGCAGCAGATGTTCCCTGAGGTACTCCGGCCCCATGCCATGGAGTGCTTTAAATACCGTTACCAGTACCTTGAATCTCACCCGGAAGACAACTGGCAACCAATGCAGCTCACGGAGCAGAGGCGTAACGTGGGAGTATCGGGAGACTCCCAACACCACTCTCGCGGCTGCATTCTGTACCAGTTGGAGCTTCCGAGTAGTCCTCAAGGGCAGCCCCATGTAGAGAGCGTTGCAGTAGTCCAGACGAGAGGACACGAGCGCATGAGTGACCGTGCATAAATCGTCCCGGCTAAGATAGGGCCGCAACTGACGCACCAGGCGAACCTGTGCGAAGGCCCCCCTAGTCACGGCTCCTATATGGTCTTCCAAAGTGAGCCGTGAATCTAGGAGGACCCCCAAGTTGCGAGCCCTATCTACGGGGGGTAATAGTTCACCCCCCATAACTAGAGGTGGAATGTCCGAATAAACCCGGGACGAAGGTATGCAAAGCCACTCAGTCTTGTCGCGGTTGAGCTGGAGTCTGTTCCTCCCCATCCAGACCCGAACCGCCTCCAGGCAACGGGACATCACGTTGAGGGCATCACTGGGGTGGTTTGGGGTCGAAAAGAAAAGTTGGGTATCATCAGCGTACTGATGGTACCCAACTCCAAAGCCACGAATGATCTCACCCAGCGGCTTCATGTAGATGTTGAACAGGAGAGGCGAGAGGACCGACCCCTGAGGAACTCCACAAATGAGAGACCTCGCGGTCGACCTCTGCCCCCCTGCCAACACCGACTGCGAACGTCCCAAGAGATAGGAGGAGAACCACTGTAAAACTGTGCCTCCCACTCCCAATCCCCTGAGACGCCGCAGCAAGATACCATGGTCGATGGTATCGAAAGCCGCCGAGAGGTCTAATAGGACTAGGACAGAGGAATGCCCCCTGTCCCGAGCCCTCCAGAGATCATTCACCAGCGCGACCAATGCCGTCTCCGTGCTGTACCCGGGCCTGAAACCCGATTGGTACGGGTCTAGATAATCCGCTTCATCCAGGACCAAAGGGAGCTGATGCGCCACCACACTCTCAACAACCTTCGCAAGAAAGCGAAGGTTGGAGACAGGACGAAAGTTGTTCAATACAGCCGGGTCCAGGGCAGGCTTCTTGAGGAGAGGCCTCACCACCGCCTCCTTCAAGACGGCGGGGAAGATACCCTCACTCAAAGAGGCCGATATAACTGCCTGGAACCAGCTGCGTGTCCTCTCCCGGGCTGCATAAACCAGCCAGGAAGGGCACGGGTCCAGTAAACATGTGGTGGTGCTCAGCCTCCCCATGATCCTGTCCACTTCCTCCGGAGTTACAGAATCAAACTCCTCCCAGATGATATCGACAAGACCACCCGTGTCCTGATCGTCAGACTCTGCCCAGTCAGAGTCCAAACCGGTCCGAATCCGAGCGATTTTGTCCGACAGATGTTGGTTAAACTCCTCGGCACGTCCCTGCAAGGGATCCTCCCTCACCTCCTGATTTAGGAGGGAGCGAGTCACCCTAAACAGGGCGGCCGGGCGATTATCTGCGGACGCAATAAGGGTGGCGAAGTGGTTAGACCTCGCCTCCCTAATTGCAGCGAGATAAGACCTAATATAGGCTCTTAGTCGCAATCGGTCGGGTTCGGATCGGCTGGACCTCCAACCGCTCTCTAGGCCCCGTCTCCGACGCTTCATCTCCCGGAGCTCCGCAGAGAACCATGGAGCCCGACGGGATCTGCGCCGGGTCAGGGGCCGCAAGGGTACAACTCGGTCAAGGGCCTCAGTGGCCGTCCTTTCCCAGGCCTCCACTAGGGCCTCGGCCGAGCTGTGAGTGAGGGAGGCAGGTGGGGACCCCAGCGCCACCTGGAACCTTTGGGGATCCATTAAGCGTCTGGGGCGGTACCATTTGAGTGGTTCCAAACCCCCACGGCGGGGGGTGGCAAAACGGAAGACCAGCCGCAGGAGATGATGATCGGTCCATGACAGGGGCATAATAGTTGGAGAGCCCCCACCAAGATCATCTAACCACCGTCCAGACAAGAAAACAAGGTCAAGGGTGTGGCCTCCTTCATGAGTCGGTCCCGTAATTACTTGCGTCAGGTCCATGGCCGTCATGGAGGCCATGAACTCCCGAGCTAACTCAGATGATCCTCCCAGCGATGGTAGGTTAAAGTCCCCCAAAACTATAAGTTTCGGGAACTCAACCACCAGCCCCGAGAGGACATCAAGCAGCTCAGGCAGGGCTGCTGCTGCGTGACTAGGCGAAAGGTACACCAGCAGCAAGCCCAACTGCGCACCAGGGCCGCATCTCAAAAAGAGAGACTCACACCCGACTGTCTGGGGAACGGTGGCCTCCCGCGGACACAAGGTCTCCCTCACAACAACAGCCACTCCCCCACCCCTACCCTGAGCCCGAGGCCGGTGCAGCACCCGGAAACCTGGTGGGCAAAGATCAACCAGAGGAACACCGCCCTCTGGGCCCAACCAGGTCTCCGAGATGCAAGCCAGGTCAGCCTGCTCACCCTCGACCAAATCTCGAACGAGAGGAGCCTTATTAACGACCGACCTGGCATTCAAATACACCAGCCGGAGCTCAGGAGGCTGCACATCCTCACTCCCGGGACCTCGGGGCGGAACCAGAGGGTCGGAGTGCCTCACCGCTTGTAAGCAGCAGAGAGGCCTTCCCTGAGACCGATACGGCCCTCTGTTCCTACACCTGCTGCCATTCCCTGTCGTCGTGGGAATAGGCAATCCCACGACTGGCCCTGGAGCCCCAGAAGCAGCCGACCCCCGCTCCTCCCTATCGCGATCAGCCTCAGCACTAGCCTGAACATCGGTAGATGGACTGCCCCCCTCGTCCAAACAACCAAGAAAAGAACCCTCCCTCCTCCCTAACCCCCAAAAAAATTTTGACAGAAAACAAATCAAAGACCTCCTATTAGGTCTACGTCGGAGGTCCGTAACCGTGCCCGGCCATCTCTCAGGATCCCAATAGATGGGACCTTCCTCGAGATTATACTCGGCTGGAAAGGCGGGCCGCCTCCAGGAGGGGGGAGCACCCCTGAGGGCGAGCAAATCCGTAGAGGAGTACCTCAAACAAGGCATAAAGCAGTCCAGATATAGGCAGTCCATAATCAATTGATTTAAGGAGGGACCAAACAGAGAGCAAGTAGATGTCCCGAGCCTCCACCCAGCCACTGCCACTCAGCTGGGTGTCACCCCAAGACAGGCCAACCACCGCCCTCTCACGACAGTTGGAAAGCCTATACCAGGGGGGAATAGTCCGAAACATCCATCCTGGGTACAGCATGACCCCTAGAGCTCTCACCTCTAGGGGCAGCAGATGTAAGTTCAGGCCACCCTCTCACTGTGGCCAATACCCAGGGAACTCTGAATCCTTTGGGGCCGATATGTGAATGGCAATAAAGAACAGTCCGAAGGCAGGGATAAGATAATATAATACATCTTCAAAGTCTGCACTACTAGGTGGCCAAATCCTCCGCTGCTCTGTCCTTCGAAAAAGTTTATCATGGCCAATCCTGCAGTCATTGGGGTCTTCCAAGTTATCTAATTCTTTTAGGTCCACAAATCCGATGGCACCAACCAGAGTCACAACTGGTGTCACAGGAAACATAGATCTTTCAAGGGACCACTGGGCTCCACTGGGATCCACCGGCATTAACCGGCTAGCCCAGTAACCCTCGAGGCCACCAACAGCAGTAAGAGTACCAGGCCATCCAGAAAGAACAAAGCAAGCAGAGGAAACAATAAGTTGATTACAGCGTCGCCGCTGAGCCACCAGGGCGACCGCCACCACCGGAGTATTGCTGCAGACGCCACCGCCATTGCTGCCGCCGCCAGGACGCTGATGGAGCCATTAGATGCTAGCACTGAACACAAGTGAAGCCTAATCTCTGCAGGCAAATGTAATACAATTTACTGCCTGGTAAATGTGCACAAGATTAGCCAATATAACTAACTTTCCTCTCAGATGCCAGATGTAGAAGATCAATACAATATTTTTGCATCAAATATTCTCTCTCTCTATAGTACATGTTGCTTTATATTATACTGTAGTTAGTTTTATATTAAGGTACTCTTTTTTTTAGTTCAAGGAATGCATTCATGTTTGTGTGGCCAATTTAGAACCATATTTCAAAAACTCATACATGAGGCCAGAACAAAAAAATAATTTTATTTTCACATGCTACCATCTAATGTTTAAAATAATCTAAGTCATAATAGATTCCTACGAGGGAAAGGAAGATACCACATGTTCAGGCTGGTATTAGAAAAGCAAAGGAATAAGAGACATCATTACTTAATGTAAACTGGATAATTGAGAAATCCAAAGAATAACCTCCAAAATTCAATGTGTGCTTGACTGATCATAGAAAAGCATTTGATGGTGTTGCCAGTCTGGAGAATGTGTTTTCTGAAAATGAAAATCCAGACCATCTTAAACCTATATGTAGATGAGGAATATATAATCCAAATAGTGCATGATTAAATGGCCAAACACTATAGTCTCTGTTTTATATTTTATTTTGGTTTGGCTTCAGTTATATGCTTTATGTTAGATTTTATTATGTCTTTAATATTAAGACGGGAACCAAATCAACAAATCAAGATTTAATACTTTTTGAAAGAAAAATGTCCAAGTTCCCTATTAGGACCACGCAACAATCCAACTTCTAAAGGAAAAATAATGATTTAGAGCAGGGATGTCAAACTAACGGCCCATGGGCCTGATGCGTCATGTGCAGGCCACACTCACCTCGGCTCTGCAAAGGCAAAATCATCATGATACGTCATGATACGTCATGTGACGTGATCGAGTTTGACAGCCGTGATTTAGAGCATTTGGAGTGCACAAACAGCCCCTGCTGGCCCTTCTTTAAAGCAAATACAGTTGCAAGAAAAAGTATGTGAACCCTTTGGGATTATGTGGTTTTTTGCATGAATTGGCCATAAAATGCGCTCTAAACGTCATGTAAGTCACAACAATAGAAAAACACAGTCTCCTTAAAATAATACTACACAAACATTAGCTGTTGTCATGTTTTAATTGAAGATAAGATGGAAACATTCACAGTGCAGGATGGAAAAAGTATGTGAACCTTTGGACTTAATAACTGGTTGACCCTCCTTTGGCAGCAATAACCTCAAGCAAACGTTTCCTGTAGTTGCAGATCAGACCTGCACAACGATCTGGAGTAATTTTGGACCACTCCTCTGCACAAAACTGTTTCAGTGTAGCAATATTCTTGGGATGTCTGGTGTGAATCGCTCTCTTAAGGTCATGCCACAGCATTTCAATCGGGTTGAGGTCAGGACTCTGACTGGGCCACTCCAGAACGTGTATTCTGTTCTGTTGAAGCCATTGTTTTGTTGAATTACTTGTATGCTTTGGGTCATTGTCCTGTTGCATCACCCATCCTCTGCGGAGCTCCAGTGGCAGACAGATGGTCGTATGTTTTCCTGCAAAATGTCCTGATAAACTCTGGAATATATTTTCCCATCAATGACAACAATCCGTCCAGGCCCTGAGGCAGCAAAGCAGCCCCAAACCATGATGCTCCCTCCACCATGTTTTACTTTGGGGATGAGGTTTTGATGTTGCTGTGCTGTGCCATTTTTTCTCCACACATAGTGTTGTGGGTTTTTCCCAGACAACTCAATTTTGGTTTCATCTGTCCATGTTTGAAGTTTGCAAAAGAGCACCTGGATGTTCCACAGCATTACTGGCAAAATATACTGTGGACAGATGAAACCAAAATTGAGTTGTCTGGGAAAAACACACAACACTATGTGTGGAGAAAAAATGGCACAGCACAGCAACATCAAAACCTCATCCCCAAAGTAAAACATGGCGGAGGGAGCATCATGGTTTGGGGCTGCTTTGCTGCCTCAGGGCCTGGACGGATTGTTGTCATTGATGGGAAAATGTATTCCAGAGTTTATCAGGACATTTTGCAGGAAAACGTACGACCATCTGTCCGCCACTGGAGCTCCGCAGAGGATGGGTGATGCAACAGGACAATGACCCAAAGCATACAAGTAATTCAACAAAACAATGGCTTCAACAGAACAGAATACACGTTCTGGAGTGGCCCAGTCAGAGTCCCCGACCTCAACCCGATTGAAATGCTGTGGCATGACCTTAAGAGAGCGATTCACACCAGACATCCCAAGAATATTGCTACACTGAAACAGTTTTGTGCAGAGGAGTGGTCCAAAATTACTCCAGATCGTTGTGCAGGTCTGATCTGCAACTACAGGAAACGTTTGCTTGAGGTTATTGCTGCCAAAGGAGAATCAACCAGTTATTAAGTCCAAAGGTTCACATACTTTTTCCATCCTGCACTGTGAATGTTTCCATCTTATCTTCAATTAAAACATGACAACAGCTAATGTTTGTGTACTATTATTTTAAGGAGACTGTGTTTTTCTATTGTTGTGACTTACATGACGTTTAGAGCGCATTTTATGGCCAATTCATGCAAAAAACCACATAATCCCAAAGGGTTCACATACTTTTTCTTGCAACTGTACATCTTGTTTAAGAGTTGCTAACAGGTGCTATATGAGTACCCTGCATGCTCCAAATTACCTTTTTGTCTTCTAATCATGATTGTAGTGTAGTCCTACTGTTTATAGTATTTTGCAGTGCAATTTAAACTTATTCCTGAACTAAAGGCTGTTATGACTAAAACTGCATGCAGCCTTTTTTTTTTTGCTATCACTGAATATTCATATCAGTCTTCTTCCAGATGTAGCATCATATTCCCAAATCAAATCTTACACTGCTATTTTTAACCGAAAATACTAATCACTCAATATCTGATTATTTTAAGTGTTTGCTGGTATTTGAATATTCTTTAAGTATCTGTGGCATATTTTCTATGAATCTGAGATGGTTTTCATTTCATGTACATCTGACATCTCCATTTTTATAGTCAAAGAATACCCTTTTAAAAATTTCTAGTGTTATTTTACAGACCTAGTATAATTTTTTTTAAACCCGCCCCCCAGATATTTTAGCTTTATTATATTGGAGCAATTTATTTTTATCATTTATCACATACACACTCAAAGTAACTAAATGTCAAGAACATTAAATAACTATCCCAAAGGAATTTGTGGATCAAAAGGGACTGAATAGGAACCTGGCTTATTCTAATACAAGTAATGTATGTGTGCATTTAAGTCAGAATTGTCAGGGTAGTTCCATGATGGCCTATGAAAAGAAGATTCCAGTTGGTATTCCCCCCCACACACACTTCCTTTTGGCTCTTTGAAGCCAGTGTTGACTTGTAATTGCCTGGATTAGTCCCTGTGGTTATCTTGGCAAGATTTTCAGAAGTAGTTTGGCACTGGCTTCTTCCTAGGGCTGAGCGAGTGACTGGCCCAAGGTCACCCAGCTCGCTTTATCCCTAAGACAATACTACACTCCTGGTTTCCCTCCTTCACCATTACACCAAATGTACTCTCCATTACAAGTGATAGTATGCATAATTAGCTTTTGAACAAATTTAGAAACCATGCATGGGGCTAAACTTCATCCTGGGAGTTGTAAATAAGGCTCCCAATGTTTATGGTAGGTGAGTATGCTACACCATTTTTATTCTGTTTCATCTTGATTCTTAGAATATTTTCTTAATATATGAAACTTGAGAAGTACAATCAATAGTATAAAAAAGTACAAAATATAAGTCTACTGTGCATATAACTGCATATAATAGTGTCTGTAGAAATTTTTATATAGTTTATATTCTTAATGTCTTCTTTTAGGTATACATTCAACTGAGCAACTGAACTAAGATGGCTGAAACTCTTTGGGTTGTGGCATATTGGTACTGGTTCATACTGCTTTCTTTCTCAACCAATTATGTTCCTGAGCAAGAGGGGCACTGTGTCATTTGCCCAATGACATCATGATGTACACAATGTCATTTTGACATCAAAGCAGCTTCTACCATGCCTTTGCCCATAGAGGCTTTGTACAACATCATTCACTCACATATCAAACAGTTATAGATAGTGCTGGTCATTAATGTAATGTACTATTGTAATATCATATCTCAGAAAATCTAAGAAAGTTAAGACCATTAACTCAAAAAAGCTTGAATAAACCTTTAAACATAACTAGAAATAGAATTGGAAAAAAATGTTTTCTTCCATCCAATTTTGTCCACTATTCAGTAACTGCCTGGACAACTTCCTGCAACTTTCTTGGCAAGGTTTTTCAGAGGTGATTTGCCATTGCCTCCTTCCTAAGGGTGAAATAAAACAACTGGCCTCATTCACTCAGCTTGCTTTGTGTCTAAGGTAGGACTAGAACTCACAGTTTCTCCATTTGTTGCCTGATCCCTTAACCAGTGCACCAAACTGGCAGCATCTGGTGTACAAACTGGTTAAGTTACTAAGCACTTTTTTAAAAAAAGCAAAACACTTAAAAATGTATTTAATACTCAGTGTTTGTTTATACACTAATAAGCAGCTGGCATAGTAGTTTACCAATTTATTTAAATGTAACTAATTTTCTTCCATTCAAACATTTTGTGCAAAATGTTTCTATACAAATTCCATAGAAAACAGCAAAATAGTTTAAAGCATAATTGATAAATAAAAAAGAAATAACTTGTTTTGAACTTAAATCTATAATTTCTTCTGGAAGAAATTTTTAAAAGCTAAAGGGTGGTTGCTAAACTATATTGTTGTGGATTCTGTGGCTAGTTATTAATTTTGTTCCATTTTTCATGATTTACAGTCTGCTCTTTGAGATATGCCATATGCTTAATGAAACTCAAGGAGGACAAATGTCACAATTAGTCCAATAAAAATTGCCTAAATGAGAAAGATTTACTACATCTTGATCATTTGATACAAAGCCCTAACAAAATCTACATTCCTGACCTTCTGCTTCCACTTCACATTGAACAATATAAAAAGAAAAGTAAAAGTAAAATGGATGGATAATTGGACTTCCTGTATAGTAGCAATAATGAGAAAAGGATCATTTCCCCTGTCTTTTTATCTCTGCATTAAATAATAAGATTCATAATCAATGCACACATTTATAGTTCATGTTCTTTATTCATAACAATCGTGCATTCTTAAAAGGAAAGTATCTGCTTTCAAAGAAGTAACTAACATAAATTCTATTGGAAGAATGCTATATCCTGAAACAATAGGTTCACTATAAAGAATGAAAAGTGATAGAAATTCTGAACATAGTTCCTATGAAAGCACGTTTTCTAAATGCTACAATCATTTTATTTTTCTTCGTATCGTTTCAGTCTGTTTAAGGATGCAGTTTCATCCATTCCAATTCATCCAATGACAAATCTTTGTCCTCCTATAGGATTGTACCAAATGGCATGTGATGAAGGGAACTTTCTTACAATTATGATGTCGGCTCAGGCTTTTCAGCACAGAGGGGATGGAAATGAGGTTGGGGTCAGGGAAGGGAATTCTAATAGACACCATGATGTATACAATGAACACAGAACTATCCTGTGAGAGAAAGACATGTCAAACTCATCCGATCTCCTATAGCTAGGTAAAGGCAGGCACAAAAGCTCTAACCTTGTAAAGATGCAGCTGCTGCTCCTCTGACATCATCAGGTCATGGCTGTCGATCACTATGGATTCCATGTCAATCAGCCAATCCCAAAGCTCCTGGTATTCTGAATCAAAGTCCAAAAGGCTGCAGATAAAGAAAAAGGCATTATGCATAATAGATTAGAACTGTTCAAATCTATATATTAGAATAAGGCTTTCTGGAAAATGCATGTTCTTTTTTGCAGAAAGATTCTTTACTTTAAACAGGAGGGGTGCAACACAAATATAAGCCGTGACCCACATCTCAGCAATTATTCCAGGTTCTGTCAACAAAAGCAGACATATTTCATTCGCTTCAAAAAATGTAAGAAATAAATACAGTGTCTTCACAGTTTTTAAAGTGCCGACGTATTCAGCAAACTTCTCTGTGTGATAATCATGATGAGCATTTATTTGCACCAGAACTATTTTCAGAGAAAAATGACTCAATCCATTTAGCCATCCTTTTGCTGTCCATCTGCCTATCTCTGCAAGTATATTTTCATGCATGAATAGCTAGCATTTCAACACAACACTTTAAGATAGGCTTGAGTGAAGATGGTAAGCCAGTGAGAACCAAGGCCAGATACAGTATTAGACAGGTGTTCCCTACAGACATGTTAGAAACAAAGGTAAGGACAGGAAGTCAAAACAATGAATCCTTGAATAGCCAGCAATCATTAAAATTCAAAGAAGGATCACAACGGATTCCAACAAAATAAATCATTAGAATAAGGAGCTTAAAAGGATTAACATTATTCTCTATTGAAAGCCTAGTGAATAAGTAAAACATCACAATACAAAAAAGGGGAGGAGAAAGGAAAGGAAAGGAAAGGAAAGGAAAGGAAAGGAAAGGAAAGGAAAGGAAAGGAAAGGAAAGGAAAGGAAAGGAAAGGAAGAAGGGGAAGGAGGAGGAGGAGAAAGAAGAGGAGGAGGAGGAAAAGGAGAAGGAGAAAGAAAAGGAGAAGGAAGGAAGGGAAAGGAAAAGAAAAGAAAAGGGGATCAGTATATAGAATATGTGAATTTATAAAGGCCAGCTGAAGGATCCTGAGAAAAGATAAACCTGCTTTTAAAAGTTTTGGGCAAGTGGTATATTCATGCTCCAACATACATTAAAGCATCTTAGGGAAACAAATCCAAAGTACTGTACAATTCTACTGTAAACACTGTGTGGTATACTTTATCAAAACTCATACACTTGGTATATTTGAATTTCATGTGCAATGTCTGTTATACTCTTTGTAGGCCTGAAGAAAACCAATCCAATGGTGCAGCAAGAAGATCCTGAACATAAATATTTGGCATCGATAGACTTGAATTAGATTACGGTAAGCAAAAACCAAAATCAGCAGCCACATAATACTACACTTTGATTACATTTTAAGATTACATTTTTAATAACAGCATAATTATGTCCCTACATGGATACCTAAACATGAAACTTTATATTAGAACTTTCTTCTTTTTTTATTGAAAAGTTTTTCAATACATTTTATCTTTAACAAAACAACCCCTCCCCACCCACCCACCCCCTTCCCAACCCAACCCAACCCTCCCCCCCTCCCCTTCCCCCCCTCCCTGACTTCCCAGAGCTAAATACAAGGTATAAAAGTAAAAACAATCATAAACTACCATATGCTAACAACAATAAACTATTAGGTCTAACGCGCTTTAGCTCTTATAAAATGACTACAAGCAATATAAATATCACATCAATACTTATTCAAATGCTAAATGAAACTTTTTAGTCCCATATTTATTCTGGATGTAATCAATCCATTTTTTCCACTCCACAATATATCGTTGTTGCGAATGGTCTTTCAAATACGCCGAGATCTTTGCCATTTCCGCCAGGTCAGAAACCTTTAGAGTCCATTCTTCTATAGTCGGCAGTTCTTCCTTCTTCCAGTATTGCCCTACTAAAAGTCTTGCTGCTGTAATTAAGTTCAACATCAACTTAATGTCCACAACAGTAGTGTCAGTAATAATGCCCAGTAAAAACAATTGCGGACAAAACTTTATCCTTTTCTTAAATATCTTCTGCATATTCCACCAAATTTTAATCCAAGATGCTTTAAACCTTTTTACAGGTCCACCATATATGAAAATACGTTACGTCTTCACCACCACACCTCCAACATTTAGGCTGGTAATTCAGATACATACTTGCTAAACTTTATATTAGAACTTTCATTCATTCATTTTCATTCATTTTATTAAATTTATATGCCGCCCTTCTCCCTGAGGACTCAGGGCGGCTCACAGCAATAAAAATTAAAAAACATAGAGTAAAAAATTTAAAAGAGAATTAAACAATAAATATGAAATTACAAAACAATTTAACCCAGTAAAAGCCTAATTAAAAATCGTAGTCAGTCCAGGCCCACTTGTTCGAACAACCAGGTCTTCAGGTCACGGCGGAAGGACCGAAGGTCAGGGGCCGTCCGCAGCTCTGGAGGCAACTCATTCCAGAGGGTCGGCGTGCCCACAGAGAAGGCTCTCCCCATGGGGGTCGCCAGCCGGCATTGCCTGGCCAATGGAACCCTGAGGAGGCCGACTCTGTGGGAGCGAACCGGGTGCTGGGAGGTTGACAATGGCAGCAGGTGGTCTCGCAAGTATCCCGGGCCTAAGCCATGCAGGGATTTAAAGGTTATTACCAGCGCCTTAAATCGCAGTCGGAGGGTAACCGGAAGCCAATGCAGCTCGTGCAGGAGTGGTGTAGCATGGGAGTACTGAGATACTCCCATAAGCACCCGTGCGGCTGCATTTTGCACCAGTTGAAGCCTCCGGATGCTCTTTAAGGGCAGCCCCATGTAGAGCATTGCAGTAATCCAGGCGAGAAGTGACGAGGGCATGGGTAACCGTGCATAGGGCATCTCGGTCCAAAAAGGGGCACAAGTGGCTCACTAGGCAAACCTGTGCGAAGGCCCCCCTGGTCACGGCCGTTAGATGATCTTCCAAATTAAGCTGTGAATCCAGGAGGACACCCAAGTTGCGAGCCCTTTCTGAGGGGGGGGCAATACCTCTCCCCCATCGAAAGAGAAGGAACTTGTTGGACAATACGAGATGCCGGTATCCACAGCCACTCGGTCCTGGAGGGGTTAAGCCTGAGCCTGTTCCTTCCCATCCAGACCCACACCGCCTCCAGGCACTGGGACATCACGTCAAGGACATCACTGGGTTGGCTTGGGGTGGAGATGAACAACTGGGTATCACCTGCATATTGGTGATACCTCACCCCAAAGCCACGGATGATCTCACCCAGTGGCTTCATATAGATGTTAAACAGGAGGGGGGAGAGAACTGACCCCTGAGGCACCCCACAAGTGAGGGGCCTCGGGGTAGATCTCTGTCCCCCTGCCAATACAAACTGCGAACGGCCTGAGAGGTAGGAGGAGAACCACTGTAAAACAGTGCCTCCCACTCCCAACCCCTCGAGCCGTCGCAGCAGGATACCGTGGTCGATGGTATCAAAAGCTGCTGAGAGGTCAAGTAGGACCAGGACAGAGGAACAGCCCCGTCCCGGGCCCGCCAGAGATCATCCACCAGTGCGACCAATGCCATTTCCATGCTGTAGCCGGGTCTGAAACCAGACTGGTACAGGTCCAGATAGTCTGCTTCATCCAGGAATTGTGGGAGCTGACGCACCACAACACTCTCAACAACCTTCGCTACAAAGCGAAGGTTGGAGACAGGACGGTAGTTATTCAAAGAGGCCGGGTCCAGAGCAGGCTTCTTTTAAGGCAGAGGGGAAGACACCCTCCATCAAAGAAGCATTAACAACTGCCTGGAGCCAGCCCCCTGTCACCTCCCAGGCGGCCAAAACCAACCAGGAGGGACATGGATCCAGTAAAAAGTCGTAGTGCTCAGTCTACGCATGATCCTGTCCACATCATCCAGAGTCACAGGGTCAAACTCACCCCAAATGGTATGACCAAGACCTGCCCTCTCCACTCCACCGGATTCCACCCAGTCGGAGTCCAAGCCAATCCGGATCTGAGCGATTTTGTCCTGCAGATACTGTACAAATTCCTCAGCCCTAGCCTGCAAGGGGTCATCCCTCGGTCCCTGATTAAACAGGGAGCGGGTCACTCTAAACAGGGCAGCTGGGTGGTTATCTGTGAATGCAATGAGAGCAGAAAAGTAAACATGCTTTGCTGCTTCCATCGCCACTAGGTAAGACTTAAGATAAGTTCTTAGCTGTGTTCAATCAGATTCAGATCCTCTGGACCTCCAACAGCTCTCTAGGCATCTTTTCCGGCACTTCATCTCCCGGAGTTCCTCGGTAAACCAGGGGGCCACCCAGGGTCTGCGCCGGGTCAGAGGCCGCAAAGGCACAACTCGATCCAAGGCCCCAGCAGCCGCCCTCTCCCAGGCTTCGACTAGGGCCTCGGCAGATAATACAAAGGCAACCCTATCAGTGTATTCCTCTTAATTGTACGAAAAACCTCGCTGCATCAGACTATTTCTCTCTACTCCCATCATGGTGCGACAAACTTTCACATGCAGGGTATGACAGCAAAACTCCTTTCAATCCACAGTCCCGGACACTGTCAGTGCTTCACACCTGCCATGGCAATACATCTTGACTGTCCAGACACTTTTACCCCATACTCAACAGCAGAAGCTTACAGAAACAGCACGAGTAGATTAATTATTTCGTTGTAAACAAGAAATCTCATATATACAATATGGGTAGTTTTTGTTGTAAACAAAATATCTCATGCATATATTCTGCTCCTGAGTATGGAGTAAAAGTGTCTGAACAGATAAGATTTATTGCCATGGCAGGTGTGAAATCTGATACAGCACAAATACACAGACACACAAACACAATTTGCAAACTGAAGAACACAGAAATCAAGATAGATGCAAATACAGATACATAGCACCTAGAGTTTGTTTGTTTGTTTGTTTAAAGACTTGTATGTACATCTTATGTACCATGACCAGGGTTGCTCATAAACCAAAACAAAAATACGCAGCACCCTAAATGTAACACACTCCCACATTCAACAGTTCTATGCTCAAGCCTATTTAAATTCTAGAATATCTCCATCCTTTTCAAGTTACTGTCACAAAAACTGGCTATTTATTTTTCAGATACTGAATACCACTGGACATATCTGTGATTATTGTACCACAATTCTTAATGCAGAAATGACATATTAATATCTGTGCCTTAGAGAATGTTGCACATAAAAATGTACTTATTAGGGATAAAATGTACAAAATGCCTACACAGAAAAAGAGTCATTAAATGCAAATATTATGCATTAAAATATCAACAGGTTTATGTAGTTATAGAGAGGGTTGTATATATGTGAAACTGATACAGGCTGAATATAAACTGATTTGGCCTTCATATCTCAAACTTTTATGTGATTACAGTGTTGTGAGAAAGTGCCCCTCATCTCTTTATATTTGTTGAAATTAACTTTGGCTCATGACAAATATGTGACATGCTGAGTTTTTGTTCCACCAATATCACGAATTCAAAGAAGATATTGTGTGCATTTTATCACAAACATCAGCTCTTGGTGAGAATTAGATCTAGGATAATTACCCATTCCATTTTTGGGTTGATGAAATTATTGAAAAATAAATCAAGCAAAATCTGATATCACAGTTCTTGAATTTTTCCCATTGCTATTACGTAAGCCAGCTCTGAAAACTTAATAATGTGATATTAGAAAGTAATACACAAGATTTCTGCAAAACATTGCCACAATGTAACTTCAATATGGCTTTAAATGTTATTGGGTGGGTGATGATTCTCAGGGTAATGTTCTATTTTATAAAGCTGTAAAGTATTATTATTATTTTATTTGATATGTAGATTAAATGTAAATATTTAAAACAAGTGGCATATTTATTTCTTGAATTTATTATTCCTTAAATTCAATGAAACCGTTACTTTTATTTATTGGGGACGTGGGACTAAGTTTTTTTTTATAATTTTATGGAGCCACAATAGCATAAAATTTGAAATGTTCCTGTACTCAATATGCGGTGTCATCTGATACTTTATTATACACCGCAAAATATTTAATTTAATGTCTATTTATTAAGTATGCAAAATTCTCCTCATCATACTTCTATCAGTTCTTGGGAAACCAATCCAAAAACCTGTAATCAAGGAAACATAGTCTATGACCAAGTCCATGGGTCAAGGAATTACATTGTACCTAATAATAGTATCTTCAAAATTAATCATTATTTTTAATCTTTGTCTTTTTGCATAGACCATGTGAAAAACGGCACCTGTATTCCAGGGTTCTTTATTAAGCCAAATCCCCCTCCCAGATTCCTTCCCAGCCCACACATTTGACATATATTATACATTATTACCATGCCTACGGTGACTCCCTGAAAAAATGTAATATGTCACACCCAGTCTCCAAAGTTTTCCTATCTTTGTGCTAATATCTCCAGGAGGACAGGAAAAAGCTCCTGTTTGAAATCCTGATGATCCATTGCCAATTAGTATAAATAGGAATGCAAAATGCATGTCTTTCTAGATTACAAGTCTCAGAACCCACTACATGGAGCAGAGTTCAGCAATGTATGGAATACTACCTTTGATGTAGACAATACTGAGCAGGACAGATTGGTATTCTGATTTCATACAGGTCAACTTCCTCTGTTGTTAAAATAACTGCAACATGGACATCCTAGTATGCTACAAAATATGAATATAAAGTCATTTAGTTTCTTTGTATGTATTGAAAAATTAAGTCATAAGGAATAAATTGTAACTTCATGGATAGATAATCATAAATGCAGTGTTGCACACCTAATCCTTTGAATGCAAACATATTTATTAAGGTGTAGGCATTAATTCATAATATAAAATGAAAATTCATGAGTCTTTCTCATAAGAAAATAATATTGTGAGTACCATTAATAAACAAAAAATGAAATTAGTTTAATATTTTATCTAATTCTGATATTTTTGGTTTTTCCCCCCTGTAGGACAGACCCTATTCAAAGCCTTTTTCTTCTGACAAGACAAGCCATTCTATCCCTAAATACTGTTCATACATTGGCTACTAGTCTCTTTTAGTTACTCATTCATTCTCATGATACCTGTTCCTTCAGGTTTACCCTTGCCTGCAAGTCCTGATTCTCCTCCTTCCTTCCTGCAAGAGGTTGGAAAAGGTCTTCTTTCCTTGTCTCTTCTGGTGCTACATGTACGATTTGGGAGATGTTCCAGAGGGCAGGGGGCATGGAAGAGAAGAGGTGCTACTTCCATCCCACAAAATGATATTTAATTGAGGGGACCTGGAGTACACTCACTCTACCTGAATGAACGAAGAATGTGGAAATTATTGGAGATAGGCAGTCATGCAAAGGATCAGCCTCATTGAAGGGCTTGATATATGAGGACCAGCGCTTTCAATTGTACCTGGAAGCTAAATTGGTAGCTTGCATAGCAGTGATGACAGATGGGCATAACAAGAAGTCCTTGTTACTGCTTACATTGCTGTGTTTTGGACCAGTTAGCAGCTGCCTTAAATAAAATATACAAGAAAAATATGTTTTCATAGAAGTTGTTCTTAGCATTCTCCCAGGGAACAAGGCCAATTAATCAGCAATATGGAGCCTCCATTCAAATGTACATACACATCCCTCATTAGAGTCTGCTCATCTACTGGTCTGTTTTTTATCAAACCACTCCCACCTGAAGCTCAGCTCTCTGCTATTGGATCCTTATCACATGCTTCTGCTTAGGCTTGCATGGCTAAACTTCAGAGTCAGTGGGTGCAGGCAAGGAGTCCCCGGGGAGATTGGTAGTCTGTTTCAGCTAGAGTGGCTTCATTGGAATCACCTACTCTGACATTATTGCCCTCAGATACCCCAGCCTCCACTTCCTTCCCCTACTCTACATCTAAAGATAAGCCCAACAGGCCATGGCAATCATGCCATCTGCCTTTATATGTGGCTGGGAGTCAGGTGGCATATACATTTGTTTAATAATTATTATCATTCTCATAACTGTTTACAAAAAATATTCTGAGGATTGCCTGGATACTGTATATGTTAATGAAAGATGCTTCAATTTCTATCAGAGGTGTAGGTATTAATTTTCCAGATTTATACAAATAAATTGTTTTAACATTAATGAATTGTAAACTTTGCTTGAAAGTCAGTTTCATGTAGTAGTCATTATCTCTCAGCCCTAGAATGAAAAAGCTCTCTCTCTCTCTTTCTCTCTATCTTAATTTTTTGCATCACCCCATCCCAATTTTCCTACAGATTTCTCATGCTATGCAATTCTACCTAAAATGGCTTTGAATATATTAAAACATACTTCTCAAATTCCAAAGTATTCAAGCATAGAATGAGTTTCTTTTCTAGGATTAAATCCTAAAATCAGACTCAAGTCCATATTGATGGGCTGTAGTTGTTCATCATAGTATCTCATGGATGAGCAGAAATTATCACTGAACTAATTTGCATCACATATCTAATCAGTATTTCTGGCAGAGTGCCTACTCCACAACCTGATAAGACCAGCTGGAACAAATTCATTTATGTTCTTTGTAGTAGAGTATTATCAACTAATATGACTTTTCTATTTTTCTTCTTGCATCCTCTCTAATCTTTAGGAATTTATCTTCTTGGCTCTGCTGCTCAGCAGTTTTGCTTTTTATTCCCCAAATAAAGTTTGAAAGTGGTTTATTCATTCCAGCAGCGCAGAATTTAAAAATAACTTGAAAATTTTAGTTCTACCCAGACATTTATATTCAGAAATAAGCCTCATTATAAATGGCATACAGCCAGAATATGTGAAAGGATGCTTCGTTGTATGTATGTGTGTATATTTGTGTACCCAAATCTATGAGTATGTATAAAATACAGTATATGCATATATTTGTTTCTACGGTGGAACTAGAACTTACAATTTCCTTGTTTCTGACATGATGTTTTAACCACTACACCAAACTGAGTCATATTGGCCTATAATTTATTATTATTAAAATATAATTTGTGAAAAAACCTTCCACCATGAATAATTAGTTTGGTCAATATATAAAGCAGGTCTGCAGTGATGGACCTCTCTAAGTGAACTAGATTAACATTCTTTTTATCTTATTTACAGCTGTATTCTGTTTTAGTTTTCTTTTGATTTGATTGTGTTCAGAAACATTCTCACTTTCTGAGTGAACTAACAAATTACCACTTTGATATATAATGCTAAAAATGTTGACGATGCACCTCCACATAGCTCTGAATGTATGCATCTGGTTACTGAATTAAAAAATAATCACCAAAAGTCATATGGTGGACCAAGAGCCTTGGTGGAGCAGTGGGCTGATGCCTCCTTAAGTAACACCAGCTGCCTGCAATTAGTGCAGGTTCGAGTCCCACCAGGCTCAAGGTTGACTCAGCCTTCCATCCTTCCGAGGTAGGTAAAATGAGGACCCAGATTGTTGGGGGCAATTAAGCTGACTTTGTAATAATGCCGCTTGGTGTGTGTGTGAAAGCCCTAACAAGCAGGCATATACATAGAATGAAGGCTACTGCTAAGCTTGCAAGCCACCCTGAGTCTTCGGAGAAGGGCGGGATATAAATGGAATTAAAATAAATAAATAAATAAATATGGCAATATGATCTTATATTTCTTTGGAACTGTACATTATTGTAGCATGTGGCTTTTATTAGCTAAGTACAGACAAATAAGGAAACATGCATTACCTTTCAAACTCTGCCTAGGGTTTTGTTTTATTTTGTTGTTTTGTTGTTGTTTTTTGCAGTTATAACATGAAGCAGTGAAATCAGCGCAAGCATTATAATGATGTCTTGGTGCACCATGTTAAACTGTCAACATTAGCTATCAGCAATAGTTTGAGTAAAAATACTATTAAGAGCAGTCCGTGAATGGAGTTCCATGGTGAAATTATATCTAATCTAATCTAATCTAATCTAATCTAATCTAATCTAATCTAATCTAATCTAATCTAATCTAATCTAATCTGACCATTTATGGTTTTTTTGTGTCATCTTCCAAGACTCTGACCTCAGAATGAAATCTGATTTCTCACCTCTTTGTTGGTTTCCAGAACTGTCTATTTCTAAGGATATAAAATCCTAGTTTAAACACTACAGCACCCAGAGAGAGACCCAGCACATAATTCAAGGTAAGCAATGTTATGCAAACAAACAAACAAAAAAAACCCAGTAAGAAGTAGTAAATCAAATTAAAGGCACCAGCTAAAAAAAAGAAAAAGAAATCTGAATTTAGTTCATGCCAGCTGCATTTACTATATCTCTCCACATGTTTCTATCCTTGCAAAGCCTTCTTGCTTCTACTATATTAATACACCACTTCACACATCATATTTTGTTCTTTTAAGTTTCTCATTCAGCACTTATTCATTCTTGATCTGATCTCTTCTTTTACCAGGCACATGTTTTAAGCTTTCCATTCCCATTACATCCAATTTATCTTTATGATTCTGCTAACATATCCACCTCTCACTTTCATACATCCAAATGGGCAGAAACATATTCTTACACATAGCTATTTTAGCTTTTGGTCACAAATATTCATCACAACAGACTACATATTACCCATTATCTTTCTACTGACATTTATACACCTCAAATTTCTCCATCTTTTTCCCCAGTCTTGGTGAACATTTTACTAAGATTCATAAATTCATCTACCAACTCTAATTTCTTACCTTGCAATCATTCATTCTATTTTATTTGGTCTGATACACAACTGTTCAGATTCATGATCCTTATTGCATCATACAATCTAATTAACATTTACTGTAAATTAATTTGATCTTAGCCAATAACAGATCATCTGCATATAAAAATGCAGACATATTACTACATATGTAATGTATTGCTGTTATTACAAACATTTCTATTACATTTATCAATAAATACATTAAAGACCAAGGATATCTCATTTTATTGTCTGCTCACTGTTGAATCATTCACTGAGATTTCCATTTATTCTCATGCCAGGTTTATTCCCATCATATATCAATCTTAGTGCATCAGCAATCTCCCTTTGATTTCAGATATGTGCAAAACAACCTATTATTCAAGCCTACTCACTTTATCATAAACTTGTCTAAATCAACATACATTAAATTTTCTTTCTTTTATTCATTCATTTCATCATGACTTTCTGAAGAGGAAAAATCTTGTTTGTACAGTCCTGTTTATATAACAACACATTGTACTTCCCAAAGTTGGCTCTCTGCTACCTGTTCTATACTTCAAATAACTACTGAAGCATATTGAAGAAACCAATATCCCTAAAGTTTACTTTTGGAACTTTTGGAACTTTTTCCCTTCGTGTAAGGAAACAATAATAGCATTTTTGAATCTTTAGGCATAGATAGGATTTTCATACACACGTTACACAAGTTGCACAGCCATTCCATGAAAATGTACTTTTATGCACATCAAATTACTGTAAGTAAAAGGTACGTGCATACACTGCCAATAAAAGTATAATTCAATAATAATAACAACAACAATAACAATAATAATTGCTTCTGCAAGAAGTGCACACAGACTGACTATAAAAAATGGGATGACAAAGTAGCAACAACGGTGCAAGAAATATTATTTGCCAGCAAACAAGAACAGGTGGGACTACTAAACAGACAAAGTAATAGAAAATGAAGAAGTTAAAGTGGTCTGGGCCTCTAGATTTCAAACAGACAAGCAGCTGCCATATAACACCTTAGACTTAATAATTGTCGATAAGAAAGATAAAAAAGTCTGGATAATGGGTGTGGCAGTGCCTGAAGACAGCTGCATAGAGGACAAAGAACTGGAGAAAATCACAAAATAAAAAGATCTGCAAATAGAAGTAGAACTACCATTGCAACAGAAAGCAAAGATAGTAACAATAGTAAGAGGGGTCTTAGGTGCAAGCCAAAATGTTTGGAGTACCACTTGAATACCATCAACACTGACAAAATCACCATCATTCAATTACAAAAGACAGCTTTATTTGGAACAACTTGCATCATGCGACAATAGATGTCCATGTTGGAAGTGAATAACTTTGCTACATGGGTAGTTTTAACCATAACTTACTTATATTGGATTTATTTCCAACATGGATATTATACATGTTTTTGGGTGCCTTTAAAATGTGCAAGTGAGGTTGCAACTGACAAAAAGGAGCAAATGACTTCTAGCATACACATACACACTACACTAAAGGCACTAATATATTAAAATATCATATACATACCTTGCCATATGTACATATTCATACACATACATTTGAAAGAGGAGGGGGGGCAACAACTCTGTTAAAAAGCAGGTCACTGTCCAATATAGTACAGTACAGTAATGTAGATGTAAAGAACCTCAGCAGACCTAGAATAAGTGAACTGCGTATGGGAAATATTAAGTCTGTCCTATAACACAATGCCTTGGTGGAGCAGTGGGCTAATGCCTCCTTAAGTAACATCAGCTGCCTGCAATTAGTGCAGGTTCGCATCCCACCAGGCTCAAGGTTGACTCAGCCTTCCATCCTTCCGAGGTAGGTAAAATGAGGACCCAGATTGTTGGGGGCAATTAAGCTGACTTTGTAATAATGCCGCTTGGGGTGTGTGTGTGTGAAAGCCCTAACAAGCAGGCATATACATAGAATGAAGGCTACTGCTAAGCTTGTAAGCCGCCCTGAGTCTTCGGAGAAGGGCAGGATATAAATGTAATTAAAATAAAATAAATAAAATAAATATACTTTCTATTTTCCATTACATTATATCCATTTTATTTGGAGGCAGCAGAGCTGAATTTAAAAGCTACATTTTGCTACATATATTAGGAGGTCCTGATTATGTAGTGAGTTCTATTTTGTCTATAATTAATCCCATTTTGCTTCAAAGCCATTGGCCCAGAGGTCACCAGCACTGCATTGCAACTAGCAGCAGTGATTATTACAATTAATTACCAGGTTATATCAGGTAATCTTTGAAATGCCTGAACTGTCAATTTTGCAGGGACATTAGATTGACCATAGCTGGGGGGGGGGGAAGTCTGTGAAAGATAGATATTTAGGTTGATGCTGGGAAAAATGCTAGATTTCATTTAATTTTGCACTCATTTTTTTGTACAAATGGTGCAGAACAAATAAAATACAAGCATAAAAATACAAATCAATGCATTCCAGGATGAAACCTTTAAACAAACTTGGTCAGCTGTAATTAGTTTGCCCAGTCAGTGAACAAATAAGTTTGGGAAATGAGTTGCAGCAGACTGATGTTCTACAGTACACACACACACATGCGCACACACATGCGGGGGGAGAGAAAAAGAGAGAGAGAGAGAGAGAGAAAGAAAGAAAAGAGAGAGAGAGAGAGAGAGAGAGAGAGAGAGAGAGAGAGAGAGAGAGAGAGAGAGAATGATGGATTCCCTGTCTTTTGGCTTAGTAAGAAAAATCTTTCTGGCTAACATAGAAGTGGGGAAGAGAAGTTTTTTAAAAAAAAGAAGATACAGATCACTGAGAATAAAACAACAAAAAGAATAGCTCCCTACCCATTACTTCCCACTGTGTGAACTTTTGACATATCCGCAAATTCTTCCTTTCGATTGCTGCTGCTGTTGTACTGCTCACTGTATAGCTTTAAGGACATCTGTTCAACAGCATCTCTTTGTGCTTCCAGAAAGCATAGCTGAACCTCTGCCTAGAAAAAGGAAACAATAAGGAATGAAACCTTGTTTTTAATTCATAACAAATGCTTATATAAAGTTGCCGGTTTGAGATTAAATGAATATATTCACAGTGATATTAAGCGTGATTGTAATAATTATTGTATTGATTTTTAATGACCCTTTTTATAAAAGTATTGGGGTGGGGGAGATTATGAACCATGCCACTTTCCATTAATCTTTTAGAGGAATTTTTTTTTCTTGATTAACTGTCTTAGGTATAATTACAAATCAATTTTTTTCTAGGACCAGTGGTATTATCAAACATCTCTGCTACACAAACCACAGGAAAAAAGAGAAATAATTTGGAAACCCAAAAAGTTTACAAAACAGCAAACATTATCTCTGTACCTAAGATATGCAGATGATACCACTCTAATGGCAGAAAGTGAAGAGGAACTAAAAAGCCTCTTGTTGCGGGTGAAGAAGAAGAGTGCAAAAGTTGGCTTGAAACTTAACATTAAGAAAACCAAGATCATGGCATCTGGCCCTCTCAATTCCTGGCAAATAGATGGGGAAGAAATGGAGGTAGTGACAGATTTTATTTTCCTGGGCTCCAAGAGCACCACAGATGGGGACTGTAGCCAAGAAATTAAAAGACGCTTGCTCCTGGGGAGGAAAGCCATGGCAAAAAAAAGAGCAGAGACATCACCCTGCCAACAAAAGTGCATATAGTCAAGGCAATGGTCTTCCCAGCTGCAATGTATGGCTTTGAAAGTTGGATCATAAGAAAGGCTGAGCGCCAAAGAATTGAGGCCTTTGAACTATGGTGCTGGAGAAGACTCCTGTGAGTCCCTTGGACTGCAAGGCGATCAAACCGGTCAGTCCTAGAGGAGATCAAGCCTGACTGCTCTTTAGAAGGCCAAATCCTGAAGCTAAAACTCAAATACTTTGGCCACCTAATGAGAAGGAAGGACTCACTGGAGAAGAGCCTGATGGTGGGAAAGATTGAGGGCAATAGAAGAAGGGGACGACAGAGAATGAGGTGGCTGGATGGAGTCACTGAAGCAGTAGGCGTGAGCTTAAATGGACTCCAGAAGATGGTAGAGGACAGGAAGGCCTGAAGGAATGTTGTCCATAGGGTCACAATGGGCCAGACACAACTTCGCAACTAACAACAACAACAACAACATCTCTAAGTATTTTGCTGTATACTTTGTCCAAGCAGTAAGTTAAGAATGCACAGCTATCTGCTCATATTGCAACTTTGTCCTTTCTGTGTCAGTTCTAACAACTAAAGAAACAAATTAGGGTCTTCTTGTCAACAAAAAGCACCTTCCACCTGACCTCAGCAACCCTATATGCAGTGGTGGGGTTCAGCCAGTTTGCACCAGTTTGGCAGAACCGGTAACTAATTTTTTGTTGACCAGGCCCAGAATGGACTTCCGGAAATGGCATCTACACAGAGAACTAGTTGTTCACATATTTGTATCCCACCACTGCCTGTATGTATTTGTGCCTGCTTACTGACAGCTGACCCAGTTCTCCTAGCTTTTGTCTAAATTCATGAACTGGGCTCCACAGCTTTCCTGCATGGTGGAAGTTTTGATGCCAACTGAATGTACAATGTATATTGTTTAGATCTGGCTTAGCACTGGTGAATGAATCCAACTTTTGTGATGTATTGATCATAGTGTATTCTTCACCAGGATTTTTCAACTAATGTCAGAGGGAAGTGTCTAGAGACATGTGAAGTCTGAAGTCAACAAAGAAGCTCAGTGAAAACAATCTCTGGATATATTTTTATGTATTTATTTGTATTCTGCCTTTATTATTTTTACAAATAACTCAAGGTGGCAAACATATCCAACATACTTTCTCCTCCCATTTCCCCACTGGCCTTAACCATAGACCAAATCTCTCTCTCTCTCTCTCTCTCTCTCTCTCTCTCTCTCTCTCTCTCTCTCTCTCTCTCTCTCTCTCTCTCTCTCTCTGTGTGTGTGTGTGTGTGTGTGTGTGTTTGTGTGTGTGTGTGTGTGTGTGTGTGTGTGTGTGTGTAGAGAGAGAGAGAGACAGAGAGAGATGGACAATAATTCCATTAAAGCTATTTGTTGATGTATATTATAATATGCTATATTATTTTGTTATTGTCAATCAAATTGGAAACACATGTGTATGTGCCTATGTGAAAATCTCTTCCTAACCTTATTGGCTTTTTTTTCAGGTTTAGGAAATGAATTTTTCTGGTGATGCTGAGAAAGTTATGTTTATCTTGAAGCAATATATGTAGTTTATCATTATATAATTTTGTTAACAGCTGTATTATTTCCATTACAGTCATGTAAATGCCAGAGCATGGATTATAGAATTACTTGTGTTGAATTTCCAAGAATTATTCATTTATCCACGGGATCACTTAGTAGCTTCATATACCAAACTTGCATTTCTGTTGTTTGTTTTATTAATAAGGTAAATACAACAGCAGAGATGTCTCATTGGACCAATCAGCTTTCTAAGGACTACCCAGCAACCTCAACTTTAAACAACATGAAATACATTTATCAGGGTGTTTTCTTTTAGACAATTTCTTGATCAAAGTAATATAGAATTCTCTTTGGCTTTAGAATGTAGCTACATTATGTATTGCAGCTGTGCTGATGAGTTGGATTCTGGAGCTTAGCACAGGAGATGATATGGAGATACATTTGGCTGCTTGCCATGTTTATCCCTGGGTAGCTGGAAAAGTACAGAGGCAAGGTTGAGTTCAAGAGCACTTGGGGGCCAATATGGCATTGTTTTCATACAACATGCTCCACTAAAATCCTAACATGCTGATTATAATTGCAATGAGCTTCATAAAGAAGTATCAATTTGCAACTTAATTTGGTCTACCCATATAAAGTATCTATTTCTTAAGAAGGAAGGTTTCTATATGTAGTTCAGAAGTTTTCTACAATTGGGTGTCTCACTTGTTGTAAAGAACATTAGAAGGGGCAGGGTTTCTGTAGCTAGTTTTTTAAAATTATTATTATGATTTGTAGTCATCCACGTTCAGACTGGGTTTGGCATTTTTGTCTACCTATCGAGTCCTTTCCCTGGGACTAAGGCAGACTTAGCCCTTTTTTTTCACCAGGTATCCAGGAACTTCAACATCTAGTGTGGACCTTGTTAACCCGAGTAATGTCTGAGCAGGTATGGCTTTCTAAAATTTATCTCTCACCATATTTTTAATGGGAGAGACACTCTTTGTCTGACTCCTCTGATGAGACCTGTCCAGAACATCTGGCATAGCTGTCATCTTCCTCAGAGCACACAACTCCCACAATCATGTCAAGGTAGTGCCTCACTGTTGCTGCTGTTGTTATTATTATCATTATGCATATGATGAAAACATGACAAAAGAGAAGTAAACATGTGCACACAATCCACATAATTATACCCAAAATGTCTATGGGGGTATGGCAGTGGCCTAACAACTGGATGTCCAATTGAGTAATCCAGGCAATTGCCTCTGACATTGCTTCATGTCATGGGCAAACTTGCACAATATGTTTAATAGTTTGCATATAAGCACAAACAAGGGAAATCTTTCCATCCCCTCTGATACGGCGCAGGTAGTCTATGGCGAGTGTCTATTTGATGCACAGAGAAATGCTGCAATAGTTAAAAGTACAGAAAGACTTCTTTCCATAAAATAAATAGTGCTAGCTGGGGAGGGGGTAAGGGGGAAAAAGCTGCAGACTTGTTGTTAGTTGCGAAGTCGTGTCTGACCCATCGCGACCCTATGGACAATGTTCCTCCAGGCCTTCCTGTCCTCTACCATCTTCTGGAGTCCATCTAAGCTCACGCCTACTGCTTCAATGACTCCATCCAGCCACCTCATTCTCTGTCGTCCCCTTCTTCTATTGCCCTCAATCTTTCCCAGCATTAGGCTCTTCTCCAGTGAGTCCTTCCTTCTCATTAGGTGGCCAAAGTATTTGAGTTTTAGCTTCAGGATCTGGCCTTCTAAAGAGCAGTCAGGGTTGATCTCCTCTAGGACTGACCAGTTTGATCGCCTTGCAGTCCAAGGAACTCGCAGGAGTCAGCTGCAGACTACAAGTATACTATATGCTTTGAGTGAAGAAGGGTCCAGACGGAGAAGAAGTCTCAGCCAGTTGCTGCCAGTCACTGCAGAGCAGGGTCTTCAAGCTTTTTAGCTAAAGGCTTGTGGGCATGTTTGGAATTTTGACATGTTGAGGTTTGACAATTTGTACTGCCACAAAAGATTGTGTGGGTTGGATTTTTAAAGTATAAAATAGCTGCCATAGGAATGTAGCCAGATAGACACTAAGCAATAGTAGAGCTGTCAGCTCTAATGCCCACCCTTGAAAGACACAGTCAACTCTGAAGCTCCCATGTTACATTTTTCTAGGCAGCCAAATACTGTATACATCCAAGCAAACCATTGGCTACAACCACTCTTCAGGGTTTTTCCTGAAGAAACTTATTGAGCTTGTGACTCAAAGATGTCAGTAGATCTTTATTTGTTATTCAAATTGCCTGTTGTTGTTGTTATTCAGGAGCACTTTCCAATAAAATGTCCACAATAGTAGTTATGTACAGTGCAGAGACCAACCAAGAATGGTATCTGGTTCTCCATAAATTATCAGTTATGTCTAAGGTCATTACATTGTAATCTTTTCTGGTTTCTTTCCCAATTTTGAAGTATGATTTGAGTAGATGTTTTCCAGTGTCCTGGAAAACAACTCAGAGGGCTAAACCATATTTACTAAGTTGCAGGAATATTAGACGTGAAAGAATGACCAGGGTTTTGGAAAATGAACTATTTAAAATCAGTGTTTTAAAACTGGGCCAAAGTATGGTGAAATTTGTAGCCAAGATCTCCCTATGATGAGGAATATCTATGCCACCTTTCACTATAGTAGATTCTTCTAAAGGAAGTGAAAGATAGTCACTAGGAATTACAATACTCTTTCCAAAATACAGTGCAACTTCTTGTCAGGGTTCAAGCAGCAAGATATGAGATTTCAATCACTGATCTTTTCCATAAAACCACTGAGATTTCAATCACTGATCTTTTCCATAAAACCAATGAGATATTAAATCAATTTTCCAAAGTACCAAAAGGCAAGACAAGAAACAATGGCTGGAAATTAACCGAGGAAAAAAGCAACCTAGAATGAAGGAGAAATTTCCTAATGGTGAGAGCAATCAACCAAAGGAATACCTATCCTTCAGATGTTGTGGTGGACAATACTTTGTCTGAAATGGTATAGGGTCTTCTGCTGGAGCAGGGGGCTGGACTAAAAGACCTCCAAGGTTCTGTCCAGCTCTTATTATTCTATGTTCTATGTTCAATTAGTTAACTAAATAGTCAAGGCTTAGGATGACAGACAAGTTAACAATGACTAGATGGTATGGAAAAACAAAGGATTCTTCTCCCCAAATCACTCCATCTTTTCCAATATTTTGGAAGTGATTTGAGCAGAAGGGCCATTCTGATCCAACTGCAAACACTGCACCCAATATTTCCATTGTTGCCATGGGGTTTCACCCGAGTAACAAAGCTGTTGTGGCAAAATTAATTAAAATATCACAGAAATCTGGAACAATAGATTGCAGTCAGACAGAAAGAATTTGAATTAGATCAGTTAAACCATTTTGTTTCAGTTAAATAACAAACTATTCTAAATTACCCCAACTCATTTCAGAATTCCTACAAACTCAATTTAAGAACAAGCTTTATCCAAGGTTCAAATGTGGAATTGCCTCAGCTGTTTGTATCTTTTCCTAGCCTTCAATAGGGAAACATACAAAACATGGCTTTCTTTAGCTTTTTTTAATGTTCCATCCTTTTGTAAAAAGGGAAACTGGGAAAACAATTCCCGAAAGTGAGTAACATTATGTATAAAGTACTATTTCCAATTATTCAACGTTTGGTTGTTTTCTTGCAGATGTTTCATTACCCAGCCTAGGTAACATTATCACGATATTCATGAGTAATGAAACATCTGCAAGAAAACAGCCAAGTGCAGAGAGCACCGAGGACCCCTGCTTTTAAATTGTTTTTTTGGATATGCCGCCACAGTGTCAGCTGCAGTCACATGAAATCCTTGCTTAAAGAGCTGCATTGTCTTCACTTAACAATGCAACCTGGACTGCTGGAATTACTGTCACTAAGCAGCGTAGTTGTTTGACTTATGATTGCTTTCCTTGGCAACAGAGTTTCCAGTCCCAATTAGTGTAATTAAACAAAGAGTTTGTTTGTCATCCACTACATCAACCACTGTTTCAATACTATATGTACTGTTTTACCTAGCTACTGCAAATCTTTCAGTGTGCACTAATCGAAGCAGAAGTGAGGTTCAAAGAGCTCTTTCTGATTTTTATATGACGTTATCTATTGCATGGCACTGTAGTTAAGACTCTTTTCCCATGCCAACAGCTCATGTGCTATTGATATCATTGTAATTTCAGGGAGGTTCTGAAAACATCAAGTAGGTATTGATTATTTTAATTTAAAAAAAAAACTTCTGTATCTTCAGAGGCTACTGTAATCCTCAAAAGTCAAGAAAAAAAGCACAAACATTTTAAGAATATTTTAAAGTTATAAAGATATTATAGATTACTCAGCTAATTTTGCATCTTATCTGCTAATTATACTTGTAAATCACTTTAGTGAGAAATAAGATTTGGTGTTTGAAGGAAATCAATTAATTCATCTGTTTGGAGATGATTTGGAAAGCAGTCGAAGTTGAAATAAACTTGATTTCCAATGGGACGTCATTCCAAAGGACCAGTGCTACCAGTGAAAATCAGTTCTTCCAAGCCATAGTCCTCCTCACCTCCCTAAAGTGGACATCTGCTAGCTGCTTCTCATGGTTAGACTCAACTGGCCAGGCCAATTCCAATGCAAGAATGAGGTCCTGCAGATAATTTGGTGCCAAGTCATTTAGGTTTTCTACGTTAGCACTAGCAGTGCCCATAACACAGATGTTAGCTTCTTAAAAGGCAGCCCCATGTTGCAGCAGGTCTAAATGTGTGATAACAAGAACATGGATCACCGCAGCAAGATCTTCTTGCCCCAGGTAGAGCCACAGTTGAACTGCAAAGAAGGCCATGCTGTTCTAATAGGCTACAGTTTGGGATTAAACCATTCTATTAAGAATGGCCATCCTGGAAGATCCCCAAATGATGGACCTCCTTTTTCAGGGACAGTGCTATCCCACAAAGGATACCACTTGAGCAAAGAACCTTGATGGTGATGCCAGAGAATTTCAGGTTTATCTGGCATGACAGGGGAACAACCAGAAGGAACCCTTAAAGATGAGAAATGTATCACTGCCTCCTTCAAGACTTCTGGCAGCATTCCCCTCCTATAATATGTTATCAGCCTTATAAATCCAAGAAACTAGCCCGTCTCCAGCTGCAATGACCAATTTGGTGACTAGTGTTTATTGCCATGGTCATATCACACCTCTTCCATGAGCTCTGAATTAGGTGGCAACAAATTTCTAGGTGCAATCCAAAGTGCTAGCTTTGGCTACACAAATTGATGTTGGCATACTTTCAAGATTGGTTCCAAAAGTAAAAATTGAAAACAAATAGATACTAGTCTTTTAAATATCCTTAATGGGTTTTTAATGAATAAATGCACAGTAATATAAGGAGTGTGTGTATCTTTTAATCAGACAACACAGGTAAGATAGCATATTTCCCAGATACAATCCTTCATAATTAATGCTATCAATATGTGATAGATTACTACATTTGTGGTTGAATGTGACAGACAGACAGATGCTTACATTTACCAGTCCCAGAATGTCACTGATGCTGAACTGACATCATCCTTTCCATATTATTTTGCCAACACTTGAGCAAATTATTTTGAAATGTGTTTATTTGTTTGCTGTGTTTTATACTGCTTTGCTACCAGTGTTCAAGAAAGCTAGCAGACATTGTAACTAAATAAACATCTCTTTCCAAAACAATGGCTTCTCTCAGATGAAACATTTCTGATCCTCCCTAACATGCTTTGTCTTTTTATGATTTGAATTTGGGAAGTTGGTTTATGATTTAATATTTATTCATTTCTAACATTTCTATCACAATTTGCTACAGTAGGAATATTCAGTGTGATAGAGTGCAAATCCATTGCTCTGCTACATTTACTGTGCAGCTGTGATCAAATCATTGTCTCCCAAAGATCTGTGGTAAGAATGTCTTGCATGGATGAACAAGATATGAATTGCAAAACACCTGGGGGGAAAAGGGAAAACCCTAAAAGACCACACTGTTGTAGACTTAGTATAATACTCCAAATCTTATGGCAACATTAGAGATTTACTGAAGAGAAAGTCCAAGTTTGGAACCTAGGAGAAGCATCTAATATTTATCAATTCCTTTGCAGCTTCCCAAACCACATGTCATTATACATATCTGTTTATAGAATGGATGAATGAACAAATTATTAAATTTATAGAATGAGTGTCTGGGAAAGTTCTCCAGCATTCAGGAACAGATAGTACTGGAAAAGCTTATTCTGTGAGATTGTTTAGGTGAGGTTCATTTTCATGAGCAGAATAAAAATTAGAATTCAACCAATATTTCAAAGCATTTATTATCTTAAACCTGAATTCATTTTATGAAACACTGATCATATGTCTTCTTAATAGGCATACTCTCTCTTCCTCATTGCACATAACTACCAAATATATCAGTTGTTAGAAAGCTGTAGTGTTCAAGTCACTATATTTTATTCTTTTTAGTTATACATAATCAAAAGACAGTGTCACACTTACAGATATATTGGCTCAAAAATATGTGTTTCAATATTCATATTCCACCCCACTCCAAGAAATTTGAATGGAAAACCGGTTTTAAAAAGCTTTTCTTGGCAATTGGAAAGAACAGAGATGCAACCAGTATTTAGAAATGGAATTTCATACAGGGACAAATTAACCTTTTGTCTCAATAGGCCAGAATGTATCACTGTGGCTAAAATCATCTGCAAAAACAAACTATTCTTCACCAGTGAAATGGATAGGACTTCTCATTCGGCAGGGAATTCCAAGAAGGATCTCATAGGGCAGGAAAACTACATTTGGGATGGGGAATTTTAGGATGTGGAGTGAGGTCAAAAACAGTTTCTTGATTATGATCAGCAACAACACCACTATCTTTTGATATTATGGGAAGTGCAGCTGAAGCACAGCCTTTTCTGACTGGATGCCTTTAATTATTTTAGATTCTAACTCCTGTCAGTCCCTGCCAGCATAAAAGGGTTGATGGAAGTTGGAGCCCAAATCATATTGGAGCCCCATACTGGGGAAAACAAACTAGTGATTTATTCATCCTGCTAGCAGCAGTTATTTAGAAATTCATACAGAGGATTTACTCAAGCTGTTTTCACATTAAAAGCTGGCACATGTCCCCAAATCGGTTTTCCTTTGGCTGCTACAAAGATACATCACTGACACATCCAGTCAATGGTACTCCTTGTAATGTCCAGAGCCTCTCTCTTAAAAAAAAATACAACTCTTCTAAAAATAAACTATTTATATTGGTGAGAGGTCAGCTTCTCTGGTGCTGCTGAATTCTTGGCAATTTGCATACCATTAAAGCATTAGGAGTAATGTTTGGAAAATTTAATTTTAGAGCTGTGCAGTTAAAGATGTTTGCTGAATTGTAAGCATCTATGACAGCTGGGAAATTTGTTAACACTCTGCTAGTTACACCCTTTGTGCCTTAGACTGGAAGGCAGTAAACAAATCCCCTTTCTTTTTTCACAGCAATGAATGCAATTTTAAAATATAAGAGAAGGCATGCTAAAGCCATTTTTTTAATAACAGCAAAGCACTTATGAAGGTGGCATGTCTTTTTATTTTCAATATTTTGCATTCCATAGAATACATTTTTATGTAGTTGATTTATTTATTTTCAGCCAGGGGTACAGTTTGTATCTGGTGCCTGAAAGAAAGGATGCAGTTCCTTTTTAAGCAACTTTTCTTACCAGTATTTAATTGCTTTCTTACTTCTGCTGGACTTGTCATGCAAAGTCTAGCTAACATTAAGGCCATTTCCTCCCCCCCCCCACCCCATCAGTTCAGATTATTCTGATGTTCACAGCAAGCAATCATGAATGGAAGATGCATAAGGAGAATAAATAAGGTGTCTCTCTTTTATCTGGCTGACCTACTGCTTCTGTCTAACTACAGTTATATATACCCATAATGGTAAAGATCATAATTATTCAGGTGCAATATCAAAAAAATATCAGAATAACATAGAAATTGGGCAAAAGAGTTATTCTTAGATGATAGCAGACTGATGCAAGTAGGAACAACATAATTTATTTTCCATGTGAATAACAACAATTTAGTTATCAAAAAGGAACGAGAGAGTCTGGCCCTATAGAGTTCTTAAATATTAAAAATTTAGCCTCCTATGACTCTAATGCTCTTTTTCCTAGAGATCCAGAATACACAGTAACACTCAGCCTAGGGCCTATATCCTTATTACAAAGAGAATCATTCAAACCCCAACCTCCACCTTGTCAGGAATCTTGACTTTGAGCTGCTAATGTGGAATAAAAATCAATATATATATATATATATTGATCATTTGATGAATATTTACTTCTTCCTTTAGCACTAGGAGATTTCAGAATGAAAACTGCTGAATCAAATCATTTTATTTTTCGGTCTTTGTGCCAACAGCAATTTACTATCCTCCAGAAAGTTCCTGAACAAGACATCCCAAATGGCAAAGTTGTTGGTTTTTCCTGTCAGTCATAACAGGATGCCAGCAGGGAGCCATAATCATTTCCTTCTCATACTGTTAGTGCATCAGAAAGATGTAGTTTGATTTATTTCAGTAGAAAAAGTAATCTCGTCTTATTTAGACATACCATAGAATGTTTGTGTATTTATTTCTTGAGTGAGGGAGAGCAGTTTGCCAATTCTACTGCAGTGTCAACCTATTATAAGTTAAACACTTACTCCTTTTGGCTCTCACAAAAAACAGAATTTGTAGTGGAGTTTTGAATGCAAGGAAACCCTGGGAACACTAGGAAAACAAAGAGCTTTAAACATGTACTCTCTCCATTGATGTTTTCTCCCCCCTAAAAATGACAAGCAAAATCTAGCTGACTACTGTAATAATGCTTAAAACTTTACAACATTATGGAGTACAGATATTGATGTTGCTTCCCAAACAAAAGCCATTAAAATGCAACTGTCTTCGGTACTGTTTTTAGGAGCAGTATATCCTTATTTTTAATATAAGGGCGTTTTTTTAAAAAAACACCTATATATTTAAAGTTAATGATACAATGTTTATACTTTTTTAAAAAAAGAAAAATAAACCCTCCATACTTTTTTTAAAAAAAGAACTATTTTGGTATAGCAAGAACCAAAGTTGCAGCTTTGGCCTGGCAAATATAATTTTATACTGGCTTAGTAGAAAGGCTTTCCAGTTAAAGAGCAATTTTGTTGATTTTCTCTGGTAAATTAAATAAAAGTGGCAACAACTGCTTTGAAGAAGGATGATATCTGCTAGTACATTTATGAGGTATTATGCAAACAGATGTTTTAAATAAAATATTTAGATTGCTGAATACAAAGACAATTATAAAATGCCTTTGTTAAAAGACATTTTTTATTTTTAATTCAAAAGGGAGAGGTTGAGGAGCTATTGAAACCAGAGAATGGGGAAGAAGAATTGTCCCAGTAATGGAATCAATAGGAAATGATGCTACATTTAAAACAGCTGGGGAGTGTAGCTTGTTTGGTTCAGGCAGACGAATGACTCAGAGTGGTTAACAGCAAGAAAAGGTTTATTCAATACACATTTGTCAACTGACAACTGTCAAAATAACTCTGGCTTTTATACTCGAGCTGTTTAAACTGTATCCAATCACAAGTCCGGGTTTTCCCGCCTTTACAACTTTAACCAATAGTTGCACCAGAATCTCCCGCTTCAAGGAACCTTCTTTGCAATAAGCTACTGACATATTTGCAACAAAGCTACTGACATAACATAGCTAATATAACTTTACTTGAAAATAAAAATGCTTTACGCCTTTATGTCAAACTGAAACCTGCAGTAAAATAATAGCAACAAAAATGAGACTATAAACTTAGAGTTAAACCTCTACTTTATGTCTACATATTGATGTGTTGGTAAAGGATAAAACTGGTATTAAAAATATAATCCAATTAATACATGTAAAAATTAGAAAGGAATTAGGAATTACTTCCAATATATCCTTTCATATAATAAACTCTGTTTAGTAAGGATGGTAATGCAATTCCATTTCTTTTGCCTTATCTGAACATAGCAATTTTTATTGTAACCTGTTGGCAATTTACTTCAAGTGAATGTTGACATGTGCATGTTTTTGTGTGCCAAAGGATAAAGGCAAGAAAGAATGAATTTATCTGTAATTTAATTAATTTATAATTTACAAATTTATTTGTAAAATTTCAAATCAGTTAAAATCCATATATAGGGAGGCGGTGGCTCAGTGGGTTAGGACGCTGAGCTTGTCGATCAGAAGGTCAGCAGTTTGGCAGGTCGAATCCCGCGTGCCGCATAACAGAGTGAGCGCCTGTTACTCGTCCCAGCTTCTGCCAACCTAGCAGTTCGAAAGCATGTAAAAATGCAAGTAGAAAAATAGGGAACACTATGGTGGGAAGGTAACAGCATTCTGTGTGCCTTTGGCGTCTAGTCATGCTGGCCACATGACCATGGAGACGTCCTTGGACAAGAGCTGGCTCTTTGGCTTTGAAACAGAGATGAGCACCGGCCCCTAGAGTTGGAAACGACTAGCATGCATGTGCAGGGGAACCTTTACACACACACACACACACACACACACACACACACACACACAAACACACACATAAAGTAAAGGTAAACGTTCCCCCCACATATATATATGTGAACATAATTATGTAAATTTCCCAAATTAATATTTTCTAACCTTTATTCCTTGTTTCTTTAATCAGCTAATATTGTCATTTTTTCTAAAACAGAAAGTCACAGCCACAATTTACAAGGGATTTGCAAAATATTCTAGATTTACAGTGTCCGGTGGTCAAAATGAGCAAACAGAATTAGCTAAGAATAAAACAATTGTGTTTTAGAATTGTGTCCCTCTTTGGGTCAAAGTCTGTTGGTGAAGCTGCTTCCACTGCTCTTTTTGCCTGCAAGTGGTCATTCTGTTTCTCTGCTTAGGTAAGGAAATATTGACTTATTATTGAAATTTTGTGTGTGTGATGAATTGTGTCTATGAAGGGGAGATGGTGTGATGGACTATAGTGAAATGGCAGTTAATTTGTCAATCTTTGGGATGAATTCAATGGTGGCAGATGAGTAGGCTTAAAACTAGAAAACCAGGAAGGAAAGAGTACATTCCAGGTGGTGGTGGGGAGACAACAACACAGCCTGGATCAGAGACGGAGACAGAGATGTAAAATAGCCACTCTCTAGCATATATCACAGCATATCTGTTAGGGTTAGAATAGCATAGGTTTAGTCTGGCAAGATTGTGCTTATTACGTGTGAACAAATAAAGAACTGAACTTAGGATTGTTCAATGTTATTCAAGCCTGACAGTTTGGACTACAATTATTTTTTCTATTTATGATAATCTCTTATTAGATGATCATGAGACTAAATGATCAGCCTAACATTTAATGTTCATTCTGATCATATCAGACTGTACTAGCTTTCTCTCAAATGATGATGCAGCAGTTCACAAGGATGTCTAGTTTCACACATAAAAATGCCCTACTGTTTCTTGTCTGGTTTGATATTTTTTGCTATAGGGAAGTTAAGTGTACTATACTGGGTTCAGTTCATGGGTCAATGAAGTATTATTGTCTTGCTCCTTGTATGTTTTCTCCTTTTCAGACACAGCAGATAGACAAGTGTAAAGTGTATGCCAGGTTCATTACAGATTTAGACTGTGAATTAAGAAGAAGGTGGGTTTTATAAAATGTTTTATAGATGGCATCTGGATCCCAAGAAGTTGTCTAACATGTATCCTAATTTACAGTCTAAATGTTGGAGATGTGGTAGTTTAGAAGCTACCTATTTTCACATGTGGTGGACTTGTAGAAATATAAAAGCTTTTTGGATCAAAATTTGGTGGAACATTCAAAAGATTTTTAAGAGAAAGATAAAGTTTTCTCCGCAATTGTTTTTATTGGGTATTGTTGTAGATTGTGATGTTAAAGAAACTAATTTGGTGGGACAATATTGGAAGAAGGATAGTTTGCCTACTATAGAAGAATGGGTGTTTAAAGTTTCGAATCTTGCAGAAATGTCTAAGATTTCTGCTTATTTGAAAGATCATTCACAGGAAAGATATATTTCAGTTTGGAGGAGATGGATAAATTATATTCAGAACAAATATGGGACTAAAAAGTTCCATTTAGCTTATGAGTAGATTTTAGTGGGATATTGTTATTGGTACTTTGTTTGTAGTTATGTTAAAGGAGAGTTAAAGCACATTATGAATTTGGTTAATTGTATATTATGCATAATTTTTATTTAGAATATGATTATTGTAACTATAATCTTGTATTTAGCTCTGGGAAGTGGGGGGGGGGGAAGTGGGTGGGTTTGGGGTGGGAGGGATTTGGGGATATATTGTAAAATTTTGTTTTTTGTAAAACTCTTTAATAAAAAAAGAAGAAGGTGGGTGGAGGAGCAAAGTAGCTAAGCCCTTGCTGATTGGACCTTCTTTGCTTTTAAAATGCCAGAGGCTGCTGGGAAAAGCTACAATACTGTGAGTTAAGAAGAAGGTGGGTGGAGGAGCAAAGTAGTGGCACACGAATCATATAACTAAAAATCAAAAATAGTGGTGGTACATTCAGGGCAAGTGCATCTGAGATTCCTTTCATCTCAGCATGTCTGGCTTAGTTCAGTGCAACACTTGTTTTGCAGCTGTCTTTTGCAGCACTCTTTTCAAACTGGGAAACTGTCCTATCTGTACACAAATCACTAATCTACAAGGCCAGATTTTTTATCTAGGGTCTGTAATCTGTGCTCTTCAGGCAGAAATTAGGTGTTCAGTTCAGCCCTCCTACTCTACTAAGCCTCTGCACTATCAGCCCCCTGTACTGCAAAGATCCTGCACAAGAAGGGCAGTGTGGACAACCGTGGGATCTGGTAGGGTGAGAGCTGTGAACCATAAACCCAAAGCTTTCGCTGTGTCCCTGCATAACAGATACAGTGCCCTTGCTGACCTTAATAGGGACATTAAGGAAACAGGTCAAGGTAATTGTGATGATAACTCAAATAAGCAGGGGACCATGGTCCGAGATGAACTTGTTTTTGACAGGGAGAAGTGCGAATCAGTTATTACACACCAGTCATGCAAAAACAGAAAGGCATCCAAAAAGAGAAGCCACCTTCTGGTTGGTGATTCAATTATAAGGTATGTAAATTTAGGAAAGGATACAGAGGTTTCAAAAGAGGTCAAGGTGTCTTCCAGGTGCTACTGCCAGTAGGGACAAGAAGCGTATTTTCAAAATAGTCAACAATGCCAGCAATGACTGTGATGTGGATGCTATTGTACATCTTGGCACTAACAATCTGTCCCAAAAGGATGTACTCCGTGTGCACAATGATTTCCAGAGCTTGGGGCAGGAACTCAGCAGAATAGGCTGTAGGCTCACTTTTTCTGAGGTTTTACCAGTGTATAAGGAGCAAAATGGAAAAGGCCAGCATATAGCAGAATTTAATATGTGGCTAAAGAAGTGGTGTAAAGGAGAAGGCTTTGGTTATATTAGTCATGATGTCTGCAGCTGATCCAATGAAAAAATGTACAAAAGAGATGGTCTGTATCCATCCAAGAAAGGGACTGAGTTACTTGGCAATAAATTCACAGCTTTTCTGGATGAATATTTAAACTAAACAATGGGGACAGTGAGTTAATTGATACAGAACATCACTGTCCCCGGCAATCTAAGAAAATAGGGGAACTCAGGCACCACACAAGTTATGTAGCAAGTAAACACAGGGTCAGTCATAAAGGACTCAAATGTCTATACACCAATGCGCACAGTATGAACAGTAAGCCGGGTGAACTAGAAATTCAGGTAAATGAGGGCAGATATGATATTGTTGCCATTACGGAAAGATGGTGGGATGAAACCCACAAATGGAACACACAGCTAGAGGGATTTAAATTATTTAAAAGAAACAGACTAAACAAAAGAGTAGGTGGAGTTGCTCTCTATATAAGAAATAACTTTATCTCTACAGAAATAGAGCACAACAATGATGAAAACTGTAAATTGAATGCATTTGGGTCAATATAAAAGGGGGAAAAATGGCATTGCCATAGGTGTATACTATAGGCTGCCCAACCAAGCAGAGGAAATAGATTAACCTTTTGCTGGTCAGCTAACTAAGGTATGTAGGAAACACATCACAATAGTAATGGGGGACTTTAATTACCCTGATATCAACTGGGAGACAAACTCTGCACCAAGTGGAAGATCAAACAGATCATGCCAGACAAATCTTATTGCATTCTTTGACCAAGTGACAAAATTAGTGGACCAGAGGAATGCTGTAGATATAATTTACTTGGACTTCAGTAAGGCATTGGATAAAGTAGATCACAACCTACTACTTGATAAGACAGAAAGATGTGGGTTAGATAGCATCACCACCAGATGGATTCGTAGCTGGCTGACAGGCCTTACTCAGCATGTGGTCCTCAATGGAACTGCATCTACATGGAAGGAAGTGTGTAGTGGGGTGCCCCAGGGCTCTGTTCTGGGCCCAGTGCTCTTTAACATCTTCATCAACAATTTGGATGAGGGGATAGATGGGGAACTCATCAAATTTGCAGACGACACCAAGCTGGCAGGAATAGCCAATACTCCAGGCTAAAGATATAGAAGGATCTGGACAGACTTGAACACTGGGTGCTATCTAACAAAATGAAATTCAATGGTGAAAAAAGTAAGGTTCTACATTTAGGCAGGAAAAATCAAATGCACAGATATAGTATAGGTGGTACTTTGCTCAATAGTAGTAACTGTGAGAGGGATCTCCGAGTCCTACTGGACAATCACTTCAATATGAGCCAGCAGTGTGCTGCAGCTGCCAAAAAAGCCAACACAGTGCTAGGCTGCATTAACAGAGGGATAGAATCAAGATCACGTGAAGTACTAATACCACTTTACAATGCTTTGGTAAAGCCACACCTGGAATACTGCACCCAGTTTTGGTCACCACATTGTAAAAAAGATGTTGAGACTCTAGAAAGGGTACAGAGAAGAGCAACAAACATAATTAGGGGACTGGAGGCTAAAACATATAGGGAACGGTTGCTGGAATTGGGTATGTGTAGTTTAATGAAGAGAAGGGTGAGGGGTGACATGATAGCAGTGTTCCAATATCTCAGGGGCTGCCACAAAGAAGAGGGAGTCAAGCTATTCTCCAAAGCACCTGAAAGCAGGACAAGAAGCAATGGTCAAGGAGTCAATGGTCAAGGAGTCAATAGTCAAGGAGAGAAGCAACCTAGAACTAAGGAGAAACTTCCTGACAGTTAGAACAATTAACCAGTGGAACAACCTGCCTCCAGAAGTGGTGAATGCTCCAACACTGGAAGTTTTTAAGAAAAGACTGACCAGCCATTTGTCTGAAATGGTATAGGGTTTCCTGCCTGAACAGGGGGTTGGACTAGATGACCTCCAAGGTACCTTCCAAATTCTTCTTCTTCTTCTTCTTCTTCTTCTTCTTCTTCTTCTTCTTCTTCTTCTTCTTCTTCTTCTTCTTCTTCTTCTTCTTCTTCTTCTTCTTCTTCTTCTTCTTCTTCTGATGCAATTGACTGAGATTTCAGGTTGTTACTGCTCATTGCAAAAGCTAATCCAGCCTTTTTCAGTCCAAGTCTAACCTCTAAACATTTAGATTTCAATTCTTTACCAATGTGGGTCATTGTTATTAATTCTAGTTTTAAGCCTACACATCTGCTACCATTGAATTCATTCCAAAGATTGACAAATTAACATCTTGAAATGCAAAGATGCATGTGCTGTTTCTACTCAAAACTTGTACTTGGAGGTGGCTAAGACATTGCCAAATTATATTTCGGCTGTATTGTGAGAGGTGCAACTGACAGGTTACGTTAAAATGCAAAAAGTGTGCCCTGATGTGTTTTCTAAGAAGAGTCTCTTTCTAAACTACAATCAGAAATAAATCCATCTATGTGTGTATTTGTTTTGCTATCATTCATCACTGGCTCTGTTGAAGTGAAACTACTTGGTTAGTGCAGTTGTCTTCTGCTGGGCTCAGACCCAGTTCATGATGCAAAAAGTGTGCTGGGCGCTCATGTGCACTAAGAAATGCAGTCTCTCAAAACTATACGTAATCTTTTGCTGTTGTAATTGCTGTTATTTGCTTTTTTTCTGGGCTCCCTGGAACTGTGCTGGAGAAAGAATGCTTTAATTCACTTCCATTTTCCATGTAGATGTTTTTTCCCCCCAAAATCATCTTTAAATGAATCCATTTAGGCAATCTTTCTGGAGGTTTGGGTGAAACCTGAAACAAAATACTTTACTTTGCATTCATCCTTAATTTGTACATCTATGCACATAACATCCTAATTTCACTTAGGGCAAGTTAACATTCAGAACTGACTCCCACTGTTTATAGAAGAGACGTTCTAGCAGTGGTGAAGCTGAGTCTGGCAAAGTGGTTCCAGTTACTACAATTATAAATTTAGGTTTGGCAATTTGTGGCCTGATGAAAACCCCAAATGGAACATTCAAGGGATGAGTTAGGCATAATCTCTGAAATCAAAGGGAGGCAGACTTCTACCTAGTCCCTTCTCTTTCCATCCTATCTGGAAGTAGGTGGATGGGTACTGGAAGATCTACCATTTTATTCACCACCTCAAAAGTCCAATTTAAGATTTCTTTCAAAATGGATGTAAGAAAGCAGGCTTAAAAAATCAAAAATTTAGAGCTGTATGGGGACTACTTGGCCACTACAAAAGTGCCTCACAAAACCGTTCATGTCCTTTGCCACTAACTTAAATTGCTGTACATCTTTGTTACCTATCCTCCCTGTCTCCCTATGAAATATTCTTCCTAAATCACACCCTCTTTCTTTCTGGCCTTTTTTCATACCATTGCTAGTTTATGTTCACATAAGATTTCTTCTTAGGAGAGACTTATCTAAATTGGATGTATTTATTTGTCTGAGAAACTGATTGTTGAAATCATATTATTTGCATGCTGAAAACAGTATGTGGTCTTTGCATACCTATGATAAATCTTAGTCCTATTAAACATCCATGCACTGACTGAACAGCCCATATACTGATTGATTCGATATGATTCGTATTAAAGTGAAATTAAATTCTTAATGTGTAAAATCATTTATAGGATTTGTTTTTATTATATGTAAAGATAAACAGCAAATCCACTTGAGAAAAGAAAAATGCTTTTTAAAACATTGCCTTTGGAACTCAATGCAAATGCCACAACTGTCAGCATAATTTATTTTTTGTGATTATTGAAACGTCCAAACTATGATTCCGTGGTATATTCATTTACTTAAATAGATAAAAAACCAAAGAGTAATGAAAAAATATTGAAGCAATGTATGAAGGGACAGTTGGACAAATATATTCTCTGTGTGATAGGAATGAAAATCTGCAGTACCAGGGCTGCGTATGATCTTCACCTCCTTTTATGTGTGTCTGCTGGAGTGCTCTCAATGCACACCAGCAAGTTTCATTGTAGAACTGCAAAAAAAAAAGTAGGAAACCAACCAACAAAAAAAACCCCCAACAACCCGTTACTTTAACATAAACATCATACTGTGTGTGATCTGACATAAAATCTGAATTCTATGCTCTAAAATGAATGGCCTCCTCTACAGCATTGTAACTGGAAAGATAAGGAGAAGATATGGCAGCCACTATTGATATCAAGATGGTTGCAAATAAGGTGACAGAATGGGACCCGGAAGGGATGCTGCGATAGCTTAATTGGAGGATTTGCCTGGATTGAGGTTGATGAATGGAGAAGTCTAGCAGCACTGGTCAGAAAGTGGATTTATGTCCAATTGCTATGCATGTGATAGCTGTACTTGGGGTACTCTGGGTATCAGATTTTTGGCTGAGGGATCCAGTCAGAGAAAGAAGAAAAGTATCTGTGCATAAGAGCAGGGAATAGCCTCCTTGGTGCAAGGATTGGAATGGGTGGGTATTTCATTTCTTTAGGGATTAGTTGTAGTGAGTAAGAAGATGACTTTGGTGAAGATATGCAGGAGCTATTGAAAAATGAAACTTTTTTATGCCCAAGATAGCAACATTATAAGAGCCTTGGTGGAGCAGTGGGCTAATGCCTCCTTAAGTAACACCAGCTGCCTGCAATTAGTGCAGGTTCGCATCCCACCAGGCTCAAGGTTGACTCAGCCTTCCATCCTCCCGAGGTAGGTAAAATGAGGACCCAGATTGTTGGGGGCAATTAAGCTGACTTTGTAATAATGTCGCTTGGGGTGTGTGTGAAAGCCCTAACAAGCAGGCATATACATAGAATGAAGGCTACTGCTAAGCTTGTAAGCCGCCCTGAGTCTTCGGAGAAGGGCGGGATATAAATGGAATTTAAAAAAATAATTCAGAAATAGCTCAGATAAATACGTCCTTAATTCACTACGGTTGGAAGAGTGTTGGAACAAATGATCCCCTTCAATGTGTAAGTAGGCTTCATAGAAATACAGTCACCTTTACAAGGCTGTGGGGAGAGTAGAAGAAACGTCTGACTGTGTTGGACAATTTTCATAAAGACAACTTTTTAGAGAAGATTTGGGAAAAAGTTTTGGTGGTTCATCAATACAGGATCCCCGAAAGATCCCTAGTTTAAGCTTAGGGGGTAGTGGTGAAACCTAATATTTTATTTCCTCCTAAAGGTTTTATAATGTGTAATTTCAGGAAGCAATTAATTAAGCATTTTCAATATTGCTTACCACTTGATTAGGCCCCCAAATGATACATAACTCAGAGGAGAATAATGAAAGCTTTATACCTTTTTGTTACTTTGTGTGTTCTACAGAGAAACCAATATTCTATTCCATCTTTCCCTTAATCATGTGCATGTACTTTTCGATGGATTCAGCTGCTTCCTGCTTCACATGCACTTTTTATATGCTATAAAAATTATAGATTGTCCTCTAATATTTTGTTTTTGATCAGGGCATTAGATGTAAGATAATGTAGTATCCCAAAACATAGTTTCTTAGACTCTGCTCCATTCCTCCTGCTCCACCCCAAAATTGCAGTTTCTTAGTCTCATTTCCAGTGCCTGTAGGGCTTTTCCTGTGGCCATTTGTGCTTAATGTATGGACATTAGGAATAGGCTAAGAGCTGCGTGATGACAGAATAAATAGTGTTGTCCATTCTTTTGCTTTGCCTCATCTTGCTTTTTCATACAGTTCATGCTCTAGGGAGTTAAGATCAGAAATATACCAAAAAGCCCAAGTCCATTCATCCTTTGAGTTATTGCTTTTAATGTCTGAGGCAACAGACATTAATGTTGCCAGTCCTAATAAAACTCTTTTGGTCTCTGTGATGCATTGCTTTGTACTTATCTCCACCTTTGAAGTCAAGGGGACAACACAGATACTGGAGCTTTGTGAGTATGTAAGTGAGTACATCATTCTCTGAATTGTACTTATCCAATTTCCGCTTTTTTAAACTGCCTTTTAAAAAGGTTGATTGTAATACGTATTTATAATTGTCTTCTTCAATATATCACATATTATCAAGTGCACGCTTTTTAAAAATCTACTTTCCCTCTTTTGCATTATTACAACTCTCCATTCTTTTCCTCTTTACCCCCTCATCTCACACTTGCACCTTACTACGCATGATCTCTCTGTTTGTAGTAACAAGCATCCTTTGTTCACTGGATGTTTTCTTTGGCTGTCTGCATCCTATCATTTTCTCTCTCTTTGCTGTGCCACACCCAGATCTGTTTTTCCTTTCAGCACTCCCAAATCCTTTTGCACAATGATTTTTCATTTCCTCCTCTTCTTACCTCCACAATTGTTCCACTTGTTTCATTCTTACCTCTGTGCTACCATAGTGAAATAGACATTGATGAAATAGAAGAAGAGGAACAATTTTTGCCAATTCTTCCTCTTTCTGCAACCACTTTGCAAATCTGCAAGAACAGTGCAGGAAATGAAGCTAGAGGCTAAGAAGTTAGCTGATCTATCGAAGACCATCAGCTTGGTTAATCTAGATCTAATCCACTATATTCATTTTCTCAACAATCAACTTATCAAGAAAGCGTTAATGGTAGATTCTGCAGTTCATCTTATTGGTAAAACAGATGTCTGTGTCCCTAAATACTTCTGAATGTATAGGGAGAATGGTCTTGTTGGGCCCTTAAAAGGCAGAAATAATAATTGATCATATTTGCATATGTTACTAAACTAAGTCTTTAAAAAAATACTTAGTTGGACAAGCCTTATTGGCTAATTCACACACAACCCTAAGTTATAATGGATGGTTTTGCACACCATGGTTAATGTGATAAGAAACTGCATTATGAAATAGCAATATGGGTAAATTAGGCCATTATCTGAATTTTTTCCTAAGGGTCACAGAGACAGACAGACAGAAGGGGAAGAGGGGAGAGACTGCATGAGCCCTCCTATTTTTAATAATGCAGGGATGATCTACACTGGGGTAATTTCTTTAGGCTCGGTAGAAAGATAGAAATCGTGTCAAAAAGAACAAACTAGCATTTGAATTGGTGAATGACTTTGCACTCTAATCATGTGTACTTTTATATGAAGGTAAGGCCCACTAATTTTATTCTTCGCCATTAAATTTCACACACTGGCATATATGTCACACAGCTCTCATTACCATCAACATGAAGGAAACATTTAATATCCCTTTTGAAATAGATAAGGAACCTAGATTATTCTCGCATGCCAGTATTATGGCCTTCACCTTACTGACTGTGAAAGCTTTCACAGTCCTATTCACTAATTAAACCAACCAATTCTTCAGTGCTGCATGTGATTTGTGATATTATGCCTTTAAGTGTGTTATTTAAGTTTGCAATGCAGTTAATTGAAACCCTACTAGATGCAAATCAAAAGTTTCAGCCTTAATTGAGATATTTTGAAAATTGAACCCATTGCTTCAGGCAGGTGCTACATGAGATTCCATTAATATAGGTAATTAACATTAGCCTCTGCTTTAATTAACATGCACACTTTAATTAGTAAAGCATTAACCAACATTAAAAAATCTGATCTTCATGCATCACAAAACCTGCAAAGTTATGACTTCTATGTTATTTCTTTCCCCTAGGCTGTAAATCACATAGCACATTGACAGTTTTAAGAAGTATTTTATTCAATAAATAAGTTACTTGAAATCCTTGAAATGTAAATATTTTAAATCATATTAGACTATATTAGACTCTTATGTTGTAGACACTTATATTTCTCACTTAAAAAAAGCAAAACAAAATTGCCATAATTAAAAAAATGATGAATTAAAAATACCACAGTCCTTCTCACAAGGATAAATTCAACATCATATGAAGAGAATAGGAATTTTCCAATTCTCCTCTTCCCATACTACAAATTTCTTATTATGATATGTGAGTATATGTGTGTGTGTGCTGTCTCCCAACACCAGTAACAGATTTGGGAGATGCAGGGAGGCTGCAAAGGAAAAAAGAGAAGAAAATAGTCCATCAAAAGTGTGTAGTTTGATAAAGGTACAGGTAAAGGTTTTCTCTGTCCAGTTGTGTCTTACCTTAAGGCAGGGGTCTTCAAACATGGCCCTTTTATGACTTTTGGACTTCAACTCCCAGAATTCCTCAGCTAGGCATCATAAAAGGGCCATATTTGAAGACCTCTGCCTTAAGGTATGGTGCTCATCTCTGTTTCTTAACCGAGGGAGCCAGCATTATCTGAAGATATTTCCATGGTCATGATAATATATGGACACAAATACTTAGTTTTTTAATCACAGTTAGCTAAGTATTTTCAACCTCTTGAGCTACAGTACATAGAAATCCTCCACCAGTTATTTGACTAATGAATAATTTTGTGTAATGATAATACCTACATAATTTCCTAGTAACAGATGTGCTTGAAGAATCAAACGCCAATAATTAATAGAACTATGACCCTGAGCTGTTCTCAAATATATCTAGTGATAAACAAACAAACAAACAAACAAACCTAGGATACTTTTTTTAAAACCCTTGAGTTTTTTATCGTTATTTCATTTAGGAGCATTTGTATATGTGGAATATACTACATATATATCATAATTCATGGAATGCTGGCAACAGTACGTTGGCTTGGAAAGGTAGTTCTAGGTTGCAGAAATTAGTTTGCACTGAACCAAGCTTAAGGTAAAACTGCACTTTGGTTGTGCTTATTATTAAAATGTGTCAGAACCTACTAGTACTCGCCTTACTTGTAACAGGGGATGCTCCATATGGCATGTTGATCTATATCTTACTAAAAAGCATTATATGAATATGAATATGGAATTGAAGAAGCTTCTTGGATGAGAAGTGAAATGTCTTCAAAGAAAAAACAGTTGCCTTCCAGCACCTTTGGGACAACCATGACCTGGATGACTGAGAATCTCCATAGGCATTATAAGAAAACCTTCATTGACATAAATCATGACAGGGAGAAGAAATGTAAAGAATAAAATAGGAAAAAAAATAGGTTGTGTGTCTCTCAAATAAAGATAAGGAGGAAGAATATAACAGTTCTGAACTAAAGTGATCCAATTTTGAACGATAGAATTGATGGATACATGTATGCAAATGAAGGTCTAATGATGAATGGTTAAAGCAGGGTCTTCAAACTTGCCTCTTTTATGACTTGTGGACTTCAACTCCCAGAATTCCTCAGCCAGCGTGCCTGGCTGATTAATTTTGGGAGTTGAAGTCAACGTCATAAAAGGGACAAGTTTGAAGACCTCTGGGTTAAAGTGTATATTAGAAAAGAGAAATCGGTGCAGTCAAGATTGTTGTTAAGTGCAAATCTATAGGTTGCTGATTCCATTGAATGGTAATAATGGAAGAACCAGTCATGTTAGAGAAAACTGTGCAAACTTCTAATGAACATGATCTAGCAAAACAAAACAAAACAAAACAAAAACACTCACACACACAGACCCCAAATAAAACAAACAAAACCTTCTCCCAGATAATATGAATTGAAGAGTGAGAATGAGAGAGAGTACAGAAAGACCTGTTAGGTCCAACAGGAAGCAAGAGCAAATGACAAAAAGGAAATAACTATGATTTAAGAAGGCACAGAAGAGGTACTACGATTTTGATGGAAATAAAATATTTTGGAAGTGAGTAAAAAGGGCTGAACAAGGACATAACTAATGGTTTTAAAAATTATTTGGCATGAAACTTACATGAAGAAATGCTAACAGAAGCATTTAAGGAATTTATATGGGAACAATACAGAACAAAATAACAGAGTTGGAAGGGACCTTAGAGGTCCTCTAAGCCAACCCCCTGCTCAGGTAGGAGACCCTATACCAAGGGTGTCAAACTTGCAACGTCACGTGATGCGTCGCGACGTATCATGACTTTTTTGCCATTGCCGGCAATGGGGTGGGCACAGTTTTGCTATGATGCATCCAGCCCGCTGGCCAGCAGTTGGACACCCCTGCCCTGTACCATTTCAGACAAATGATTGTCCAGTCTCTTCTTAAAAACTTCCAGTGTTGGAGCATTCACAACTTCTGGGGGCAAGTTGTTCCACTGATTAATTAATTAGATACATTGAAGAGTGTAACTGAAACAAATGCCTGCATATAAATCCATCCTCTCATAGGAAATTATAGAAGCTGTGAAAAATTTATGTTAAAATTACTATTGCCTTATTTAATAACTATGGGAAAACTGCATTAATATCTAGCATTTGAAAGATAATAATTACTTGTCACTTAAGGGTAGAGCACTTAAGAGCGAATAGAAACATTACAGCAAGTTGGCTTACTAAGTGCATTTGCAAATCTGTCTAGCAGAATTTTGATGTATAGGTTACAAGAGATAACAATGAGCAAAATTTAGGAAGTAATTATAGATTTTGGCTCTTCATTAAAATGTTATTAAAATGGATGAATGCAAGAAAGGAAAATATACAATTGTTGATTTAAAGAAAGCATTTGATAAAGCAAACAATCTGGAATAATGGAATGGTTTATGCAATTATGTAGTTAGTTGCTGAATGGGATGTAAGCAATGTATGGAAGTTAAGCATGCTTGAGAATGGATTGCTTCACAGAAACCTAACACTGAGCATGGAATAAGACAAGAATGTGTGATATCCAAAATGTGCTTATGGATGAATATATAAGCAGTGTTTATAGAGACATAAAGGGACGCGGTGGCTCAGTGGGTTAGGCCGCTGAGCTTGTCAATCAGAAGATTGGCAGTTTGGCGGGTCGAATCCCGAGTGCCGTGTAACAGAGTGCGCGCCTGTTACTCGTCCCAGCTTCTGCCAACCTAGCAGTTTGAAAGCACGTAAAAATGCAAGTAGAAGGCAACAGCGTTCCGTGCGCCTTTGGCATCTAGTCATGCTGGCCACGTGACCACGGAGATGTCCTCGGACAAACACTGGCTCTTCGGCTTTGAAACGGAGATGAGCACCGGCCCCTAGAGTTGGAAATGACTAGCATGCATGTGCAGGGGAACCTTTACCTTTACCTTTTATAGTGACATAACTGTACTGGTTATGGATTTGAATGTATGTGTATTTTTTTAGGCAGATGGTACCACCTTGTTCCCCTTCATGGATTACTGCCTTGTCGTGGTGAAGGGGCTTGCGTAATTCAATGAAGCTATGAGCTATGCCATGCAGGGTCACCCAAGACGGAAAGGTCATAGCAGAGAGTTCTGACAAAACGTGATCCACTGGAGAAGGAAATGGCAACCCACTCCAGTATCTTTGCCATGAAAACCCTATGGACAGTTCCAAAAGGCAAAATGATATGATGCTGGAAGATGAGCCCCTCAGGTGGGAAGGCGTCCAATATGCTACTGGGGAAGAGCAGAGGGCTAGTACTAGTAGCGCCAGAAAGAATGAAGCGACTGGGCCAAAGCCGAAAGGACGCTCAGCTGTGGATGTGTCTGGTGGTGAAAGGAAAGTCCGATGCTGTAAAGATTTTTTCTCCATAGGAATCTGGAATGTAAGATCCATGAATCAAGGCAAGCTGGACGTGGTCAAACAAGAGATGTCAAGACTGAACATCGACATCTTAGGTATCAGCGAGCTAAAATGGACAGGAATGGGTGAATTTAATTCAGATGACCATCAAGTATACTACTGCGGGCAAGGATCCCTCAGAAGAAATGGAGTAGCCTTCATAGTCAATAAAAAAGTAGGAAAAGCAATACTGGGATACAATCCCCAAAATGACAGAATGATCTCAGTTCGAATCCAAGGCAAACCATTCAATATCACAGTAGTCCAAGTCTATGTCCCAACCACCAGTGCTGAAGAGGATGAAATTGACCAGTTCTATGAAGCCCTACAGCACCTTATAAAACTAACACTAAAAAATGATGTCCTTATCATCATGGGGGATTGGAATGCTAAAGTAGGAAGACAAAAGATAACCAAAATAACAGGCATGTTTGGCCTTGGAGTACAAAATGAAGCAGGGCACAGGCTGATAGAATTTTGTCAAGAGAATACGATGGCCATAGCAAATACTCTTTTCCAACAACCCAAGAGACGGCTTAACACATGGACATCACCAGACGGTCAACACAGAAATCAGATTGACTATATGCTCTGCAGCCAAAGATGGAGAAGCTCTATACAGTCAGTAAAAACAAGACCAGGAGCTGACTGTGGCTCAGACCACGAGCTTCTCATTGCAAAGTTTAGGCTTAAACTGAAGAAAGTAGGGAAAAGCACTAGGCCACTCAGGTATGAATTAAATCATATACCTGTTGAATATACAGTAGAGGTGACAAATAGATTTAAGGAATTAGATCTGATAGACAGAGTGCCCGGGAGAACTATGGACAGAGGTTCACAACATTGTACAACAGGTAGCAACCAAAACCATCCCAAAGAAAAAGAAATGCAAAAAAAAAATGGCTGTCTGAGGAAGCTTTGCAAATAGCTGAGGAAAGAAGGGAAGTGAAAGGCAAGCAAGAAAAAGAAAGATATGCTCAATTGAATGCAGAATTCCAGAGAATAGCTAGAAGAGGTAAGAATGCCTTCTTAAATGAACAGTGCCAAGAAATAGAAGAAAACAATAGAATAGGGAGGACCAGAGATCTTTTCAAGAAAATTGGAGAGATGAAGGGAACGTTTAATGCAAAAATGGGCATGATAAAGGACCAAAATGGCAGGGACCTAACAGAGGCAGAAGAGATTAAGAAGAGGTGGCAAAATTACACAGAAGAACTATACAAGAATGAGCTTAACGTCCCTGATAATCACAATGAGGTGGCTACTGACCTCGAGCCAGACATCCTAGAATGTGAAGTGAAGTGGGCCTTAGAAAAGCTGAGCAACAACAAAGCTAGTGGAGGTGACAGTATTCCAGCTGAGCTATTCAAAATCTTAAAAGACGATGCAGTAAAAGTGCTACACTCAATTTGCCAGCAAATTTGGAAAACTCAACAGTGGCCACAGGATTGGAAAAGATCAGTTTACATTCCAATTCCAAAGAAAGGCAGTACCAAAGAATGTTCAAACTATCGCACCATTGCACTCATTTCTCATACTAGTAAAGTTATGCTTAAAATCCTACAAGCTAGACTCCAGCAGTATGTGGATTGAGAACTACCAGAAGTTCAGGCAGGATTTCGAAGAGACAGAGGAACTAGAGATCAAATTGCCAACATACGCTGGATCATGGAGAAAGCTAGAGAGTTCCAGAAAAACGTCTACTTCTGTTTCATTGACTATGCTAAAGCCTTTAATTGTGTGGATCATAACAAACTGTGGCAAGTTCTTAAAGACATGGGTGTACCAGACCATCTTATTTGTCTCTTGAGAAACCTATATGTGGGCCAAGAAGCAACAGTGAGAACTGGACACGGAACCACTGATTGGTTCAAAATTGGGAAAGGAGTCTGGCAAGGCTGTATACTGTCGCCCTGCCTATTTAACTTATATGCAGAGCACATCATGAGAAAGGCAGGGCTAGATGAATCAAAAGTTGGAATTAAGATTGCCGGAAGAAATATCAACAACCTAAGATATGCAGATGATACCACTCTAATGGCAGAAAGTGAAGAAGAACTAAAGAGCCTCTTGTTGCGGGTGAAGAAGGAGAGTGCAAAAGTTGGGTTGAAACTTTACATTAAGAAAACCAAGATCAGGGCATCCGGCCCTCTCAATTCCTGGCAAATAGATGGAGAAGAAATGGAGGTAGTGACAGATTTTATTTTCCTGGGCTCCAAGATCACTGCAGATGGGGACTGTAGCCAAGAAATTAAAAGACGCTTGTTCCTGGGGAGGAAAGCCATGGCAAATCTAGACAGCACACTAAAAAGCAGAGATATCACCCTGTCAACAAAAGTGCGTATAGTCAAGGCTATGGTCTTCTCAGTTGCAATGTATGGCAGTGAAAGTTGGACCATAAAAAAGGCTGAGCGTCAAAGAATCGAGGCCTTTGAAGTATGGTGCTGGAGAAGACTCCAGAAGATGGTAGAGGACAGGAAGGCCTGGAGGAACGTTGTCCATAGGGTCGCGATGTGTCGGACACGACTTTGCAGCTAACAACAACAAAACCACCTTGTTGACTAGGAACCCAAATAATTTGCAAAGAAAGTTAGAAAATTTCAATGGTGTGATGCAACAAAGAACATGGAGCTGAAAAGTAATTTATGAAATTTGTGACCTTATTTGCCAGCTTCTGATGATCAAAGTCAATGGGGAAGCTGGCAGATTACAAATGACGACCACCTGATCTTCTCATATAATGATCTGTGGTGATTTGCTTGACAATGGCAACCAAGAGTCCTGGAACTGCCCTTGCTAAGTGGCACAGTCACATGATGTTGCATTTTATGACCACATCACTTAACAACGGCAACTGCATACTCTCAACTGGTGTCATTAACTGGGGCTACCTATATAGAGAAAATGAATGGGAATTAAATGGCTAAACAAAATATATGAAGAAAGAGTGGATGAACTTAGTGGAAAGGAAAAGAAAAACTTTAAAAGTTATGTTTGGATGTTTGGATGAAGGAGATAAGGTCCTCAAAAGGGCAAAGATTAGAAGTTTAAAGAACAAGAGGCAATGTATGGATGTGATGTACTCTGCATAATATTCCTTATCCTGAAAGGAAATAACTTGCTAGCAATGAACAGTATGTTTGTAGGCCCTATTGGCTAGAATGTTATGTTTCATTATTTTTTTCAGATATTTTGAGCATCTGCCATTTGTCTAATATAGAAAAAGGTTCCTGGGTAAACACAAAACAATGACATTTTCTTGAAAAACATAATTTTCCAAGATCATTAAACTGGGTTGCTTTTTGGAATACCCCAAGAGTACAGATGCTTTCATAATTTAGAACAATGTGTTTCTGGGATTTGCAGTGGAACAATTCCTTTTTTCTGAATGCAGAACATCAGTAAAAATCCTTTGTTGCAACTGAGCAATTGAACCTGTTGTTAATCATAAATTACAACCACTTTTTGCATGCTCCATTGAAAAGGGAGCACTTGAGAAGACACTATATGAAGTCAGTCATTGTAAAAGACCCCAAATTAGTCTGCATTCAATACTTCCAGTGAAAGGGAACATTGGAGGCTGGAGAGAGTGAAAGGGCCAAGAAAATGCTACAATGACTATCCCTTGGCACTGAGGGATGTACAACTGTAACTGAAATCTCTAGGGCTATCAACTCAGTTTTTTTATTGAAACGTACATTTTAGGAATAAAAGACTCACAGAAGAGAAGAAAAGAAGAAAGCCCTGATTTAATAGCACAACTATTGTTTTCTAGGCATACTGTTTTCAATGCGCACAGTAAAATTAGTATATAGGTTTAAGTTCCATTATGGTTAGAGGTACCTTAACACTTTGTTTTAAATTCCCAGAGCATTTGCACATTTGTACATACAGAAACATAAATATAAAATCTGTACAAATGTACACAACTGGCAGCCTCTTAAATAATAAAAAGTAGTATTCCTTGGTGCATTTTACTAGCAGTGGTATGTTCATTTGCAGAATATTTTGTGAAATGCTACAAAGCTTTTAAAAACTCAAAGCACTGGGAATATGGTCCAGATCATCTTTCTAAAGCAAAAAATAATTTCTTTTATAATCACTTTCAGGATCTCAGCAGACATTTTTCGTTTTCCTTTGTTTATTTAAATCAAAGCCAGAATAGGAATTCAACAAGAAAAGAATGAAGACATCTCTACAGACTTTGAGTAGACGATAAATAGACAATTTTTTTAGCGTAGCAAGACAAAGTCATTCAACTAAATAGTGGTCTATGAAATTGTAGAATAATTATAGAACCTAATACAGTACATTCTATCCTGCAAATGTCATCACTCATTTAGCAAAGAAGCAACTGTCTTAGCCCATCTGTTCCAGTTCTTTATCTTTTTAGAAATTCCCTGTCTTCACTCTATATTATTTCAAAACCCAAATTTCAAATACAAGTAGCATCTCTTTTTTAAAAAAGCTGCAGGATGATTTTTTTTTAACCTTCCACCTTTGTATGGTTATTTTTTTGTTTTTATATTATTGCTGCATTATGTTTGTTATGAATTTATTTGGATGTTAGCAGTTGGAGTCTTCAGATCTCAGGGGGATACAAATGTGAATGAATGGATCAATGAATGAATAGCTGAACAAATGAACACATAAATAAATAATATTTATTATTAAGATTTGACTGTTGTTTCATCCAACTTCTTTGATAGTTACAACTGAATTATTTAGCACCTAATTTAGGTGCATCTTGGCTATAGAATTTGGAATACTTTCAGCAGGTACATGGGGTTACACTTATGTTGCTGCCCTCTGTATGGAGGTCACACCCATTTGAATGGTCCACCAGTGAGTCATGGACCCAAGTAGGTTCCTGAGGAAGTTGGGGGATATCCGGGGTGGGTGGGGGCTTGCTGCACAATACTGTTGAAGCTCTGGTTACGTCCTTGAACCAAAGGGCAGCTAAGGCTTTGTGTGGCCTTCTCTTAACCCATCACTCCTGTTACTCTCCGTGGTTCATGGGGGAGCTGTGGGTTCTGAAAAGGACAAAGAGACACCTAGAGAACTGCTGGAGGAAAACAAGAAATGAATCTGACCAGACACAACTTTGACTGCTATTAAGGCTACTTTGTGGTAGTAAGAGCAGCAAAATATCAATATTTCTCTGCTTTTATTGCATCTGCAGAGTATTGTTTGCTTTTATGGGAATCCCTAAGCCACTTACATTGCTGCTCCGTGAGCTGTGTTGGTTGCCAGTTTGCTTCTGGGTCGAATTCAAGGTGTTGTTATCACCTTTAAAGACTTTCATGGCATGGATCCAATGTATCTGAAGATTAGGGGATTAGCCTGCCTCACCCATGCCAGTAGAAGAACCATGCTACATGCTACAGTCAAGGAATTTTAGCTGGCAGGGTCCAGGAGAAGAACCTTTACTGCCCTGGCACCCACCCTCTGGAACATCCTGCCCCCAATGCCCCAGGTGAGATCTGTAGCCACCGTTCTGGCCTTCCAAAAGGGTTGAAGACCTGGCTCTGCCAGCTGCCCTGGGGACCCAATGGGGGAATGGCATCTTGGAGATGATTAATTGGTTCATCAAACTGCACATCCTCCCCATGCACACTTTTCTTCCTTCCTCCTTTCTTGATTAATTGAATTTTTGCTGAATTTTAAATGTATGGCTCTTAACCCTAGGGAATATGTAACCTTTTTCATGCAGGAATGTTTTTTGTGTAGGTCTTCTCTTCTGCTTTGTAAAATGTTATGGATTGTATCCAATAGGGTAGAGAACCTATCTAGAGAGCCAGTTTGGTCTAGTGATTAAAGCACCAGGCTAGAAAGCCATAGACTGTGAGTTCTAGTCCTGCCTTATCCATAAAGCCAACTGAGTAACCTTTGGCCAGTCACTCTCTCTCAGCCCAAATAACTACTTGGGGTTGTTGTTGGGGGAAAAACAGGAGGAAGAGAAGGAAGGTGGGTTAAACATAATCATCACTTTGAGATAATAAAGGCAGGATACATATCAATAAATCAACCTTCTGGGGCAGTTGGAAGACAGTGAAAGAAGAGAGGCGAATGAAGACTAATTCTGTTGCACAAGTGAAATAAGACTTGCATTGTGTTAAGAAGGGTTCTATGATTTTTATTGATAATATAGTAATGTTATATGTGCAATTTTCATTTAAAATAAATTTTAATATATTTTTGCTCTGTTATATGGGCTGAACTCTAAAAAAGAACAGTAAAATTGGATGAACTTGATAAAAAGTTTGGGGACAGATTAAATGGAAGATGGGTTTTGACCATGTATTTCCTCTTCCCAATTTGCATACATAATAGAAAAATGGTAGAGAATAGGTTAAACAGTCTAAAAGGATTTTAACCTTAAATTTGACAGAAGCTAAATGGCTGTGACATTGGGTGCGTCTACTTTATTCCAGCTAGTAATCCACCTTCAAAGTTCCTGTCAGGTAAATGACCTTGTATTTCATTAACTGATAATTAAATGGATTTATTCCACTAACGGTTTTAATTAAAATGCTAGAAATATTGATTACCTTTCTCATCCTTATTCCCCCAGATGAAAAAAAGGTTTTAGGAATGTTTATTTAGAGAAGACAGAGAATTAAATTAGATTGAATCTCTATGAGACCCGAAGATGGTTCTTTCATTTCTGCTGCTCAAGCAGAAAAAGGTTTCAATTTTTTGATGTTTGATTAATTATTTTGAAATCCATTTATGCTTACCTTGGTGTTTAATTAAAAATGTCATTTTTAGCATAATTAAACTGGCTATCTGTGAAAGACTAACTTCAAACTTATATATACATATATAAGTTTATATATATTATATTTTGGGTAAAAGAAACTTTTTACTTATTTGCTTTTTGTCATCACGATGTTGTCTCCTGAATGAAAAAATATGAACGGCTGTGGCTTAATTGGATTTTGTATATTTGAATATGTGAATGATATGCTTATAACTAATGCAGGTTTATTTGGTTATAAATTTGGAATTCATCACATATGCTTTCAGAAACATTAATATAACAAACATAGATCTGCTCTCCCAAATATACTGCATAAATTAATAATACACATAAGACTTCCTTTGACATGCCCAACTATTTTTTTTTTCTTGAGCAATATGTATTTCACAGTAGAGATCCAAGGGACAACTTGTATTATTGTTATAGTGTAGCTCAGTGTTTTTCAGCCTTAGCAACATTAAGATATGTGGACTTCAATTCTGGCTAGGGAATTCTGGGATTTGAAGTCCCTTTATCTTAATGTTGCTAAGGTTAAGAAACAGTAGGCTGTCTGATATGAGTTAAAAATCTGTTTCAAAATCCCAGGAGTATCAAAACTGATTGTGGTAAATTAGATAAATTATAATGAAACATAACATAAAGACCGCCAGGTATTTCTCCTTTCACTCAACTAACATACATTACTGAATACCTCTGTGAAGATCTTACCTGGAAAGTTAATACAACCCAGGTGGCCAGAAAGGCCCAACAGAGATTCCACTTCCTCAGGGTCTTACGGAAGAACAGGGTAGTACAACGGCTAATGACCCTCTTTTACCGGTCTACTATAGAGAGCGTCCTCTTGCACTGTGTTGTGGTTTGGTATGCTGGCCTGACAGCCGCAGATAGGAAATTATTACAGAGGGTGGTGAGCACAGCACAAGACACAATGTCTTGTGTGGGGTGCCCCCTGACACCACTGGATGACATTGCCAGGGCTCGCTGCCTTGGAAGAGTGAGGAAAATTCTCAGGGACGACTCACACCCTGGTCAATATCTCTTTACTCTCCTACCATCAGGTAGGAGATATAGGAGTATAGCCAGCCATACCAACAGGCTGAAGAACAGCATTTATCCATGGGCTGTTAGGCTCTTGAATGGGAAATAATTTTATAATTTTATGTATGACTGACTTGTGAGGCTGGTGTGTTGTGCAATTAGCTCACATGGTGTAACAAGATGGAGGGTTTGTTGTCACTGTGAGTTGGGGGGGCATGAAGGGAGGCTCAGCCAATCTCAATGTATACTTTGACAATAAAGGTTCATTCATTCATTCATGAATATTTGCACAGAAAAGTAAAATTTCTATAGTGTTGCCAATGACAATTTATAAAAGTATTCTGTTAGCTAGCTAAAATATTATGTTCACTCAAGCAAATAATGCAGAGAATCACAGTTGGAACAAAATCACATATGAAGCTCACTTTGTGAAATATGATAATCTCTACTATGGATCAGATAACTATAACCAAAATTGAAATAGATTTCTGAAAGTATAAATTGAGCAAAGAAACACATTTATGCCTCAATCTTGTGTTAGTTTACTCACAAGGATGTTCAAGTGCACAGTTGGAGCTATCACAAAGATGAGGAGATAGACCTATTCCTCAAACCATCTGGGGGTCGGACAAGAAGTAACAGTTGGAAACTTATCAAAGACCAATCCCACCTAGAAATAAGGAGAACTTTCCAGACAGATTAATTCCAATTAATCAGTGGAATGGCTTGGCTCCAGAAGTTGCAGAAGTTTCATGACTTGAGGTTTTTAAGAAGAGAGTGGACAGCCATTTGTCAGGAATGGTATAGGGCAGACATGTCAAACACAAGGCCTGGGGGCTGGATGCGGCCCGCGAAGTGGTTTCATGTGGCCCGTGAAGCCATCCTGGAAACAATGAGGGAACGGCCCCCATTGACTTGGCCATGGCCCAGAGACCCTCCTTCTGCCAGAGACCCTCAGATCTGTCCCACTCCTGCCCAGGCCCCCATAGGCAGCCTTGATGCGAACGATGTAGAGTTGGCCACACCCACCCTGGCCATAACCACTCGGCCCCCTGAGGGAAACCGCAATGCTGATTCGGCCCTCAATGAAATTGAGTTTGACACCCCTGGTATAGGGTCTCCTGCTTTAGTAGGGAGGTGGACTAGAAGACCTTCAAGGTCTCTTTCAGCTCTGTTACTGGATTAGTTGTTCTAATCAATATTGGCTCATTGCATCCTTTAATATTCTACGTTTGGTGACATATTGGGCAAGCTCTTCCTATCTCTGTTGCCTGCATTTGGTTTTGCATTAAATATTTATACCTATGGGATGGGGTGAAATGGAGAAGCAGAAAAATCAGAGAAAAGACAGCAGCAAAGTAGAACAGAAGATGAGAATACTAAATGGATAAGCAGGGACACTGTGTGTTAATTGCTATCCCTTTTCCAATGAAGAAAGGGGAAGGGACTAGTGTAACTAGGGTGGTCTAAGGGTACACTTGTATCCTGATTGTATGATTGAAATTTGGTGCGGTCATCCTATCAGCCATAGACAACATAGCCAGTGGCCCTATAAAAGAGAAGTGTGGTCCAGAAATATGGAGAATATCTCTGTTGACATATTATTGTTGAGAAAAGGTTGGATGAGGGCTTTGCTCACTTCACCAGGAATTTAACTGCTGATTTTTTACAATTGTCCTTTTTGGATTCTTGTAATATATATACTTGGAGAAGTAAAATTCAGTGGCTGTGAAATACTGAATGCATTGGGCAGAATTTGGCAGTTAGCAAAAGCCAATAGTAATAATAAAAGTATTGCGATAGTAATCTTAATGTTGAAATGCTGCCTTCTCACTTTCTGTTTGAGATGCTGGATGCGTTTGTTTTTGAGAGAGATGTCAAGTAATTTATAAACATACATTTCCCAGTTTTATTGCTGAGCTTCTGAACTTTGAGAAACTAGCTAAGATAAATAACTTTATTCTTTTTTAACACCAATGTGACATATTTTAACCTGTCTATATACAAAAAGTAGTGCTGTTAACAATGGCAACTTTCTTCAAGTGTACTATGAATCACTGCATTCCTTTTTCCTTTTTACATGCACCATTGCCACTATCTTACCTTCAGCAGTTTTGCTAGATTTCAATGAAGATGGAACCAGAGGGCACACATTAGAATTTTATATCAGTTCAAGAAGGGGAAAGAAGAAAGACATATGAAGCTGGAATGACATTCACTGAAGGCTCCCTAGGGAAGATAACACATGTTTTTGTCTTTCACCTGCTAGGCATGCTAAATCAGTGCAATGATAAGCTAATTTATGAAATATATTTCATTGAAACCTGGACATCTTTATTGTTGCTAGTTCAGCTATTACATGTTGGGAAATAATGGATGCTGAAGTTAAAACAATAATAAAGTATTTGAATTTTTTTCAGTAATGGTTATGATATATCTTTTTCCTAATGTTCCTACAAAGATACATTTTGAAGCCACTTAGAATTAGTCAAAATCCAAAATATATATTCTTTCCCCATTCAGGGGTAATCATAGCAAAGCAATGCTATTTATTATCCTACTGAGCAGCTCATGACATTTTTAGCAGTGTGGCTGCTTATGTTGATACATGTGGAAATGTAAACTAGTTTTATCGTTTGGGAGACACACCTCTGCTTTGGGGTAACAAATTTCAGTTCACTTCCTCAGTCTATGCCTTTGTAGTTCAATTGTACGCCAGTTATGAAATTGCCATATAATAATAGGGTACAGTAGCTAGAATAACATACTAGTGTAAAATCAGGGTGAACCATTAAAATCCCAGCAACACTGTATGTGAGATACTAATGGTATCAAAATTGTTATATAGTTAATAGGTTGACACTTTCTATATAGTAGCAAGAGAAAGTCAAAAAGGGCCTTATCACACACATGGCATTAATACAGCCACAGAGAAAGTAAGCTTTGCCCAATTAAACTACTGCAATGCAACAGTAGAAATAACACAATTCTTTAGGTTCTTATAGGTTTTGTTCACTTCAGGCCCAAATCAGTGACCCACAGTCACTAACAGGGCAATGCATAGTACATCACAAGATTGACATTCTGCAGGCCAGCATGGAAAACAGCTATTCACTCAACATCTACCCAGTTTAATCTGGAGAATGCCTGGAGAGAAGAATGGTCCAAGGGATCTTCTTCTGGCCTGACCAGTGATCCTTCTACCAACCACCTGGATTTGACCTGCCTTGCTTTGTCTGGATGAAATTGAGGAGAATTAGATGTGACACTGGAAGAAGTGCCTCTGCCCTGTAACAGTGGGGATAGAAAGATTTCCCCTTGTGGCAATTGTGGTGCTGATATACACACTATTAAACATAATGTGCAAGATTGACCATCACTTGTGTTCTCTGGTTCCCTAGAAAATCTACAAAAAGCAATGCCAGAGGCAATTGCAAGAATAGCTGAATTTGGACATCAAGTTATGAGTCCTCTGCCATATCCCTGTAGACATTTTGGATATAATCAGGGCTTTTTTTTCTCATAGAACGCTTAGAATGGAGTTCCGGCACCTTTTTGGGATGGAACCTTGTAGGGTAGGGAAGGCGGGTTGTATGACATATGTGAGTTCCGGCACCTTTTTCTTTTACAAAAAAAGCACTGGATATAATTACATTGTGTGTATATGTTTACTTCTTTCTGCCATGTTGTCATCAAATGCTAAATAAATAATAGTGACTCACAGTCTTGTCCATGTAGTGTGTAAATAATTCCTTTTGGCTAACTAGCTGACTAACATTGGAAAAAAGTTTAACAGTGTGTCATAGTAGAAGTGAACATTATCTCAGTTATCTAATCTATCTATCTATCTATCTATCTATCTATCTATCTATCTATCTATCTATCTATCTATCTATCTATCTATCTATCTATCTTCTACCTACCTGCCTACCTACCTACCATAAACAGTATCACAATACTATCAGTACCTTAGTATAAATCTATAGTGAATAATGAGAAAAATGTCCATGATGGTCTCTGCTTACCCTGAAAGATCAAATAGGGCATGCACAATACAGGTCCACACTCCAGTGAACCTAGAAGTTATACCTATTTCATAACTATCCCTGCCTTGTGGAACGGCCCACCCTGAGATCCAGCAGATCCCCATCATTTTGGTTTCAATAAAGATTTAGATAGCTGGACCTTCCTCCAAAATTGGACAAGGGTGAGACTAGAGCCCAGCAAATACATGGAGAGATTTTTTTTAATTTTAATTTTAATTCCATTTATATCCCGCCCTTCTCCGAAGACTCAGGGTGGCTTACAAGCTTAGCAGTAGCCTTCATTCTATGTATATGCCTGCTTATTAGGGCTTTCACACCCTCCCCAAGCAGCATTATTACAAAGTCAGCTTAATTGCCCCCAACAATCTGGGTTCTTTAGGGGTATGACTAATGACTTTGTTGATAGTATTTTTTTATGTTTAATTGTTAAACTATGCTATGACAGGTTTATTACATATGATAACATGTCTCTTAATTAAATTAAAAATATAAACAAATTTCTCTAAAGCATTTTCAGGGTCTTTCTGATCTTTTAGGAGATCAGGGTACAGTTGTAGTTCTAGGGGGAAGTGATTCTAGAGATGAAAAACTAAACAGGGGAAAAGTCCTAATATGTGAGGCGGCCATATTAATACAAGGAAAATCTAATTCAGTCTGATGGCACAATTGGGGCAACTGTACAAGAATAGTAATAATAGTAATCAGTTCAGTCCAATCCAATCCAATCCAATCAAGCAATCAATTAAAAAAAACTGGGAGTATACTCTCCAGAAAGTCAACATTAGCACTTTAAACACTCCTGATAATGCAACCAAAGAAGGGACAGATAAAAAAATGGGGGGAGAGAGATATACAATCCAAGGAACTGCATTACTCTGTTCATGGACTACTGAATATAAGCAGAGTCAGAAAGAACTGTCTGCAAACTAGAAATCCAGGTGGAATACCATCAAAACTGTGCTTATCCATTTCTGAAGTAAGTAAGTAAGTAAGTAATCCTCGATTTATTTAGAAGGTATGACTTCTTGTAGTGTTTTATCAGTGAAAGGCATACTAAGTTTCTCATCAGTAACTTTTCAATTATGTACCACAGAAGACATCTGCGTCTTACAAAGAGCAAAAGAGACAACAGGAAACAAAAGAGAAACTTATCAGGATGAAAAATAATAGACATCTCAAGCATTGTCTTGCCTAGATGAAGTTAAAGCAGTAAGAATTCATCCATCTGACATTTTCAAAGACTGAGGCAGAGGAATAAATATGAATGTTTAGAGTAGAGTAGAGTAGAGTAGAGTAGAGTAGAGTAGAGTAGAGTAGAGTAGAGTAGAGTAGAGTAGGATACTTTATTTGGCAAGTGTGATTAGATGAACAAAGAATTTGTCTCTGGTGCATAAACTCTCGGTGTACATACAAAAGAGCAAAGTAATAATAATAATAATGATGATACCAATAAGAGAAGGTAGTAGAAAAGATAAGAAGGATAATAATAATACAGCCATACTACATGGGTAAATATACTTTGACATAAGACAGTATTGTGGGAATTAGGTGTTCAGCAGACTAATGGCATGATGGAAAATACTGTCTTTGTGTCTAGTTGTTTTGCCATGCAATGGCCTATAACAGCTTCCCAAGGGGAGGAATGGAAACAGTTTATGTCCAGGATATGAGGGGTCTGTAGATATTTTTTCAGCCCTCTTTCTGACCTGTGCAGTATATAGGTCCTCAACAGAATGCAGGCTGGTTGCAATTGTCTTAACTATCCTTTGAAGTCTGTACCTGTCCTATTTGGTAGCTGTACCAAGCTAGACAGTTATAGAATTATTAAATGACAGACTCTATTCTATTGGCATAGATATTGTAATTAAATTGCAAGGAAGCAATGCTCTTCAAAGTACCCACTGCCAATCTGATGGACAAAGCAAAAGGAATAGGCATGCAATGAAAAAAACAATCATTCCTTTGTGAAGTTCTCACCTCTTCCTAACTGGCTCACACAGGGATTAGGGAATGGGAGAAGGCTATATATGTGGAAGTGTATGTGCAAGTTGACACCCTAGCCTTCCTTACCTGTCATACATTGACCAAAGGTTTACCCACTCATGAGGTATAAAAAGCATTTATAAAATCTAGTTAGTCAACAGTGTTTCTTGAATTTCACATAAGATTAACAGCTTCGCTGTTCATTTTAATCAAGGACTTGCTTGATTGCCTTGTTTTTCTTGAAAGAATTCAATCTGAAATCTTATTTTTTGAAATCTTAAGGGAAATCACAATCAACATGACATCTCAAGCATTAGTACAGCTATTGTGATATCTAATGACAAAAACTGAAAATTGTGTAAAACTGTTTAATATTTTACTTCATAATGAGCCTGGAAACATTGGAAACTCCAGAAGTAATTTAATGATAGAAACACTTTGAAATGTTTAATTGTGTTATGATAAAATTAAGTCCAGGAAAATATATCTATCTTTTCATAAAAATTCAGATTTCCTTGAATGGGCTTCAGATAGTTGCTTACTCAGACACCTTTTCCACTCTTCTCTTCAACTAAGTACAACCAATTAAAGTCAATTAACTCATCATTAGCTAGGATTCAGTCTGATATATCAGAATTACTTTAGAAAGTCTTCCCCTAGAAATACCTCTTCCCTTATTGACAAAGTTTTATGCTTGTCTAAAGGAATGCATAGCATAGATCTATAATTTAAACCTCATACTTTAAAAATAAAAATAAAATAAATCATCAAATGGCCACAAGATGGCATATTCATGAATGATCTCCTGAGAATCATTATCCAAATAAATATGATTACTTATAAAAATGTTATCATTTCAGCAACAGTAACTCCTTAGCTAGCTGAGGAGCCAGAATAAATGCTGTCCAACAGTCTTTGGAAGCCAAAATTTTTCTATCGAGCTTTCAAGTTTCTGAAAATTGGGAATGGGGGCAGGCAAGAAGATACATAGAATACTTGCAGACTTTCAGAATGCTTTAAATAAAATATGGCATTTTCTCCAGAGTTTGCCAGATGTTGCCATTACTTGAAAACCTCCTCCAATAATGTATTCAGCTTTTATGGCTAAAAATTATTAACAGCTTTTTATGATCTCATTATTTTCTTCATTCACATTGAAGCAGGATGATATTGACTCTGCCTGACCTTTGAACAGAAAAGTTCATCTATCTAAAAGAAACATTTTTATATAGGAGCACTATGTAAATATGCTTTCAAACATTTCATGCCACAGATAATACCATCAATGGATTTTGAGTTTATTTCTTAGCTCCAGAACCATTTTTTGTTTCACTATTTGTTGCTATAACCCCTTTGCTTATCAAACAAAGCACTGCATTAAATAGCAGTATGGAGCTTGTACGATTCATATCTAGCAGAGGAGCAAATCTGGTTTATAAAATCACAGATACTTTCAGAAGATATTTCAGCAGAAGGGGAAGAACTAAAAATGATAAAAGGAAATATAGAAGGCTATTTTGAATTTCTGTCTAGAAATTATGGATTTCCTGCAATATTTTTTGCATTGCTAAATACATGTCCCAAAGCAAATAGAAATGTCTATGTTTTCCGATCAATCACTCAAAAAATCTTGATAGGATTTTGCATATTCAATACTGACATTAAAATAATTCAAATCTATCTCTTTTCCTTTTAGTCATGTCATGTCTATTTTTCAGAGAATTTTCTGACACCCCAAGGAAAAGTGGTTTCCTCAATAGATAGATGGGGAAAGAATGGAGTGGTGAATAGGCTAGGATTTTCAAATGCTCATAAGGTGCAAAATTATTTCCTAAGCAGGTGTATACACTAATTAGTTGCTATAACAACAAAAGTATATCAGTTTGCTATTAAGCAGAGCCTTGTTACTATCTAGGAACATCATTTTAGAACTTCACATTATGCAGTCTGTGTGCATATTTGCTGCCTCAATTTATATTAAATTGGAAAGAGGCAAAATTTGTGAAATTAAGGATTTCTGCTAAACTGTCTATGTAGGAAAAAGTAGAAGAAAAGGAACATTTTATTCGAGTGAAGATTCAGAAGATGTTGGTTTGGGCTGAAAGGAGAGGGGAAGGGGACAGAAAACTACATTGCAAATCATGCTATAAATCTGTTCTGATGAAAGAAAGAAAAAAGAAAGAAAGAAGGAGAAGGAGGGGAAGAGGAAGATAGGAAGGAAGGAAGGAAGGAAGGAAGGAAGGAAGGAAGGAAGGAAAGAAAGAAAGAAAGAAAGAAAGAAAGAAAGAAAGAAAGAAAGAAAGAAGGAGAAGGAAGTGAAGAGGAAGATAGGAAGGAAGGAAGGAAGGAAGGAAGGAAGGAAGGAAGGAAGGAAGGAAGGAAGAAAGAAAGAAGGAAAGAAAGAAAGAAAGAGAAAGAAAGAAAAGAAAAGAAAAGAAAAGAAAAGAAAAAAAAGAAAAGAAAAGAAAGATAGATATTTGGATTCTTGGCACCTGCAAGGCCCACATGTAAAATGAGTTACTTGAACACAAGGCTGACACAGTGGGATAGCCCACTGGAAAAGGGAAACCCATTTTCTCAGGGATTTCTATTGACTGACAGGTATAAGTGTTTTTCTATCAGATAAAAGAAAAGTACATTCTGTCTGATTATCAACTTAAATATTTATTGCTACATAATATTCATACAAAGGATGACTATTATGATCATTGCATCTGATCATCAGCTAAATATTCTTCCTCCTAGTTAATTCTTTTATATAGAACAAGAAGATTAAGTTATTGCTCATAGTGCAAATAGATTTCAATAGATGGATTTAAGAATGTGATCAAATTTGTACCTGTACAATAACAACACCGTGCAAACCCTTCAAAAGAAGTGTTTTGCAACTCAGGAGAACACATTGTTGTGTTGAATTTTTAACACAACAATGTCATTTGCAAGTCTGCAAGCTTCAGAATCATCCACACAATCTTTAAAAATAATGTGGTTATGTGATCAGTTTAAGACAACTTCATTCATTGCTCTATGTTGCAGAGTACTTTGTTTGAAGGCAGTTTTTGATCTTATAATAAGTGTGTGTCATATTTGATTCGATGGCTAGTGGGACTGAGGATCTTTGGTCCCAATATCCACCCTACCCTATATGATTGCATTCCAATATAAAAGTGATATGACCAATGTGTGTATTTTGTAATCTGCAGCAAGACTCAGCTACAGTAGCAATGAGTACACTGTTAGAAGCATTGGAGGACCAGTTTAGTCACATGGAAAAAATCTGTGTGGTTGCTAAGAGCTGAAAATGACTTAATGGTATGTAATCAATCAATTAAGGCAAAGGTGAACAATCTTATCCTCAAAGTCTAATTATGACCATTGAAAATATTAGGTGCAATACTCAGAAACCTTCAAAGTTATCATGTTGTATTTTTAAATGGCAGGTGAAGGACATTAATAATCTTAATTAAATATAAATATAAATGAAATCAAATCACATTCAATTTCTATCCTAATTTCATCCTTCAGGCCTAAGAACAGCTTACTGTCTAAAAAAAGTTGTATACTGCTATCTTAAAGAAAACTGTGGCTGAACTGCATTTTGATTCTTTAACATTATGTCACACTTAGATTTCATTTTAACATTTCAATGATATTTGAAAGATCTAGTTTAAATGCAAAGGTCACTGCAGAGATGTGAGGGCACAAAATCCTACACTACAGATTTATTTTAATACAATAATTTATTTATTTATTAAATTTGTCACCTATCTTGCTGTGACAAGGTTATTAGTTAAGCAATGTTGATATAGTAGCATCAACCAACAACTTGTATGGTAGAAGTTCCTTGAATAGCCACTTCAATGTGAAGATGGTTTAAATGCATAGAAGCAGTTTCTTTATATAAACATACTGAAAAATAAAAACATTCTATTGCCAAAGTTGAAAAAAAGGCTTTTCAAAATTAACATAATTATAGTCTATCCTTACTGAGGATTTAGGCAAAATATTTGAATTACTTTAAAATAAATTTGATTATCTAATTTTAATAGAGAAAACAAAATATGACTAGATAACAATAATTATAATAACATGAGATTTTGTCATTTATGATTTATTAATCCTCTAGTGAAATCATTTGTAAACTTCACTGTTATATTTGTAAATATTATCATATGTTTTCACATCTATTTAAATGCATGCATATATAGATATATATAGATAGAAATAGAGATGACATAGATTTTCACCATTGAATTTCATTTTGTTAGATAGCGCTCAGTGTTCAGGTCTGTCCAGATCCTCCTGTATCTTAAGCCTGTCTTCTGGAGTGTTGGCTATTCCTGCCAGCTTGGTGTCATCTGCAAATTTGATGAGTTCCCCATCTATCCCCTCATCCAAATCATTGATGAAGATGTTGAACAGCACTGGACCCAGAATAGAGCCCTGAGGTACCCTACTATACACTTCCCTCCATGAGATGCAGTTTCATTGAGGACCACATGCTGAGTACGGCCAGTCAGCCAACTACGAATCCATTTGGTGGTGATGCTGTCTGTTATGTACTGAGCTTTTGGGAAGACCTTATCACGTGTACGTTGGAAAGTTAAGGTTCTCCAGTAACACAGATAGGACTTTCCAGTCCGGGCTGCAGTCAACTTGGCGAGAATGATGGGTTCAATCTGATTGGTTGTTCAGACTATGGGAGACTATATAAAGACTGCATGGATACCCCTAACCCTCAGTGCAGTTACAGTTATGAATAAAGCAACTATTCTTCTGTACTCATCTGCCTGGCGTCTTTCCTGCTTGTCCAAACCTGAAACATAACACTGTCTAACCCACATTTTTCTATCTTATCAAGTAGTAGGTTGTGATCTACTTTATCAAATGCCTTACTGAAGTCCAAGTAAATTATATCCACAGCATTCCTCTGGTCCACTAATTTTGTCACTTGGTCAAAGAATGCAATAAGATTTGTCTGGCATGATCTCTTTTTGATAAACCCATGATGGCTTTTAGTAAAGACTTTGTTTGCCTCTAGATTTCGCTGATGCACTGTTTGATTATCTTTTCGAGAATCATCCCAGGTATTGAGGTCAGTCTGATAGGTCTGTAGTTTTCTGGATCTATTTTTTTTTCCCTTTTTTGAAGATGGGAATTACATCAGCTCTTTTCCAGTCCTCTGGTAATTCCCCAGTGCTCCAGGATCTTTGAAAAATATAGTTCAGTGGTTCTGAGATCACATCTGCCAGTTCCTTGCCTGCTGTAGTTGTTTCTCCCTGCTTTTGCCTACAATTTGTTGTGTTTTGCCTGTCACCTTGCACAACACAGCACTATGAAAGCAACAGAACTATTCTTTTGTTTAGGAAGATGTTTTAAAGCTATAAAATTCAGGAAAAAAGGCACAAACCCAGAAAATTTCAGCTTTTAACTGTTAATGTCACACTGTACGGCATTTCAAGGCAAAAATAACTTTTTAATTCTAATGTGCAGGAAATATAAAGTCAGCAATTACTTGAGCTAAATTTCACATGGGAGGCAGAATAATTTATCAGTATTTCCAACTATTTGATGGTGCTTGTTATGTATTGGGCTTAATTGTAACACCACGTGGTAAGCTGGAGCTAGCTGACACCCCGTCTCCAGTGCTGCTATTGGCTGCCCCTAGGCAGCAATGGGTTGCTTTAAAACTATTGGCTGCTGCCTAGGGGCCAGGCTATAAATTGCTGCAGGCTGCAGCTCAGTTCGATCCTATAAGCAAATAAACATGACCATTGCTGAACTCACTCACCTCGTCTTCATTCCTGCGCAATGAATTCACTACACAACAGTGCTATATCAGTCTATTAGGTCCTTTGGTCCATGAAGGAGGAAAAGGAGTTATTCCTTTCCTCAACTCCTATACAAGTCTCTGTGATAATTTTAAAAATAGTCTTTACCATGATTTAATATAGTGAGTTGAGATACATTCCATTAAATATAATTAGATCTAGACAGGAAAGGTAGTTTTAAGAAGCTAATGAAATATCATTAAAACTGAATCTAAGATTGTTGATTAGAATAAGCTAATCCTGATTAGGATAAACAAACTAGATGATAGAATTCTTATTCCCCCCCACTCAATTAATTTTTAAATGTGAAATAAAAAAGCATAGGAAATGGAAAAAGATCTCAGGTTAGCATGGACAATGTTGACTTATTCTGAAATTAATATTACCAGCTATAATGTCTGCATCTTTTATTGCAAAACAACTCTATCCTGCTCAAAAGCTGTGCATAAATTGCTGTGTGAATAGAGGAGGTTTGGGGCTAGTTAACCTTTTTGAGGAATAGGGACAAAATCTACTTAAGTGTGAAGTGAACTAGGAAAGTTGGCTGAATGTAAATACTCCATCTGCAGATCATTTAAATGGATGATGATGATGATGATGATTTTATTTAGTTACTTGGGTTTATATGCCACTCCTTTCCTACCAACTCTGAAATGCTTACTAATTCCCTTACGCACCAAACAAACAAATAATGAATACCAGTTGTATCATCTAGGAGAACATCCTGGACAGAAAATCTTTCCTATTGCTATATTTCTTTGTAGTATCTTTTAGATCCAATCTCTAATTCATCTTCTAATAGCAAGATGACTATAATATTCTCTAGTAGTAAGTTCTTATTATTTTTCTTCTTTCTCTGTTCTTTGATATATATTTTTTAAAAAACTCTAGTTATATATTGTTTTCACTATTTTTTCCAGACATTTTGGTTTACAAATAGATCAAATAATGTATGGGCTAACTTGGAGCTGTGAATGAAGTCCTTCTATCTCTGATGACTGGGAAAAACACTGCACCATTGAATTTATCTAAAAAAAAATGTCTAGAGGGAAAAAGTAGCTGAATCAGGAAAAAGAGGGGGGCGGGTAAACCCTTCTATAGGCAAGACAAAGGTCATAGCCATTGTGCCATTTCAACAGTATGGTTAAAAAGAGTATACTGAGTACATTAAAGGAAAGGTCCTTTTCCTGTAAAACAGCTAAAGAAGAACTATTAGGCTTAGCCTATAACAAACTGACACCAAATGTGAAGACAAACAGGGACACTCAAGAGAATATAATATCAAAAAGAAAAAGAGATGAAAAAAAATGTATTATTGGGTTACTTTGACACTGAGTGGGGCAATGATATGTACTGCTGCCTTCCAAAAAATAGTTGCCTGCCTATGCTGATGATGAGGCATCTGGACAGGAAAGTGTAGAATAGCCCTCATGCTACAGATTATAAAATCATTGAGCTCCTAGAGGAAAAGCAGGATATAAAGACAAGATAGTCTCAAAGATGCTTTTTCAGGAGACAACTGAACTTTCTTGTTTTTCTTTTGAAAACAAGAAAGTCCAGTTGCCTCCTGAAAAAGCACCTTTGGGACAACCATGAGCTCGATGACTGAGAATCTCCATAGACATAAGTCAAGATGGTTGGCCAATTTACATGTTATTCAGAAGCACTATGTCTGCCAGTTACTATGGTAATTTTAAATAGAAGCTATCCAGATGAACTGAGTCAGGCTTATGGTTTATAAGATTTCCTATAAGATTTCCTGAAACCATATTAGCGGTTAGTCCATAGCTCAACTTAACTCATTGTAGAGACCCAAGAAAATAACTCAAGCTAGACATGACAGTTGCAAAATATGCTTAAAAGCCATGGTGGCACCGTGGTTAGAATGCAATATTGCAGGCTAATTCTGACAACTGCCAGCAGTTCGATTCTGATTGGCTCAAGGTTGACTCAGCCTTCCATCCTTCTGAGGTCAGTAAAATGAGGATTCAAATTGTTGGGAGCAATATTCGGATTCTGTAAACTGCTTAGAGAGTGCTGTAAAGCACTATGAAGCAGTATATAAGCCTAAGTGCTATTGCTATGCAATTAATCTTCTTAATCTTCATAACTAAGTAGACATTACAATTATCCAGAAATCATAATCATACAATAAGCTACCCCAATTCTCTGAACGGAATCTACCTCTTAAAAGTAAAAAACAAAAACAAAAAAACCCCCTAAATTGACATACTTGCTTTCAGAGACAGTCATTTATGTCCAGTAGACAATTATTTCATTTTACCATTTTTCTATCCAAAACAGAATCTTATTGTGTTATGATGCATAATATTTTAATAATAATATGGCATATCTAAATAACAAAAATCTGCTCTCTCTTGGTATCTTCTTTGCACAAGAAAAAAGCTCATAACTTAAATATATCTATTAAGATAAAAAGATTGTTTTAAGATAAAATATTCATAGGTATTTTGCACTGTTATAATAATCAGAAAGTTTTCATGTGATTTGGGGAGCAGAAGATAAAATTCATGAAGTTGTGCACCCCCTGAAAGAGAAGTAATAAGTACAATAAATATGCAATGCACTATATATCTACACATCATATTTCAACAGTACAATGCATAAGAAATGGGATTTAATATTTTTTAAAAAGGTCAGCTCCTTTGCTGAGCTTTAATAATATGATACTAAGTTGTACCATTTGTTCATAATCATTTGAAAATATGTTTGGTTTTTTTGGTGTGTGTCATGAATGAATGGTGCAAATCTTTATAGTTTTTATAGCTTGCCTCATGTACTCTTAGGGGTTTTTTTGGTGGGAGGGGGGCTTTATAATCCCAGACCCAAAGTGACATGGCAACAATGCCTCCTAGCACCTTTAGAGTATTAATTTTTTGGTAGTAGCACTAAAAGAATGGTGAGATTCATAATTTGCATGCTACAAAAGAAAATAGAAGCAATTAGATAAATTACATGCAAAAATACTGACAAATTGCAGCAATTGCAGGTTTATTTTCCAAAGGAATAAGGCACTTGTAACAGCATACAAGACACACAAATGTCCACACTCAAACACAGAGTCCAAAATCTCAAACTGCTCAAGTTTTCATATCCCATTCAAGCTCATATTTCTGAAAAGAAACAGATCTTAATAAATTACCAAGCTTCTGAATATGTGTCAAGATCTCATTCTCTCCTTCTTTCTCTTGTGGGCTATCAATCCTGTTGTAAAAACAACTTCCTGTATTTATAGAGGAAAGCCTGTGCAGTTTCCCATCCAGATAAACAGTGTCTTTACGTTTTAGTGGCTTTATGCAAGAAAAATATGCAGTACAAAAGAAGTATGAAAATCTGTTCTCCCATGTTAATGGCCATTGCTGGATATAATACACAGTTCATCTGGAAATACATAATATATAAAATAGAAATATATATAAAAATATTTATATATATATAAAATATATATAAAATATGTTTCTATTTAATATACAGAAGTTGAATTTAAGTTGAAAGGAGCCTTTTGGGCCAGTGAACACAAATCCCTCTCTCTGCGCAGGAATCCAAATCACAGCATCCAAAATAAATGGCTTTCCTAGCCTTTTCTTCAACTCCTTTAATAATTGGTTCTACTGTCAAAATGGTCTTACAATTAGAAAGTTCTTCCTAACCATCAACATTCCGTTTATTGCATTCCTAACTATAAATGCTAGTTTGTGTTTGATTTTTCAGTACTCAGTATTTTAAATAACATTCTTAGCACACTATCATTTAAAATGTGCACCCTGCTTTCTCATTTTGAAGGATATATATTGCTTTAAAAGGCATTCTAAAACAGCTAGAACAGGGTACATATCAAGTTTATGATAACAAAAAAATGCAGAAAAGGAGAGAACATGCAAGCAGGAATTTAATATATTTGATAAATACAAGCAAGAATTATGAATAGCCGCCATTGGCTCTGTTTTGCAGAAAAGAATTAAGTCCTTTCTCTGCAATCAGATTTTTAAGATGCTTAATAATGGTATGATGTAATTTTTAAATTGATAAAGGGATTTCTTGGTTCATTCTGTTTCAACTGCAAGTGTATATATAGATATACAATAGATGATGTAAATATGTATATAAATTAGATGTAGGTAAAGATGTAGATAGATATAGCTATAGATTAGATATAGATATGGAGATGGAGATGGAGATGGAGAGATATATAGAGATGGTACATAGGTGTATGTATAAACACACAGAGAGTTAAACATATAGATATACATATCTATATGATTTCAGCTGTTTCAAAAGAAGGGTAAATTACCAATCTTGAAACTAAGACAAAATATATTTCTATGCTGTTTAGATAGTGTCAGCAATATTTTAGTCTGACATCCAATTCTGGTTCTGAATGAGCTTCAACATTTTCAGTATTTTCTGCCATTTCTCCTCTTGAGTGGAATCCGTCAAGGACAAAAACAGCAGTTCTCTCTCTTGTAGCAAATGTGTCTAAGCCACAAAGAGTCAAGTAATTCAGAAGCAAGCATGCTAGGAATAACTAGGAATTTTAATGCTTGCAAAATCTCTATAAAATAATGCACACATGTCAAATCTTCTCTCCCAATTGCCACAAAAAATGTAACTAGGATTTAAAAACACATATCTATAATTATGAGATGGGTTATTGAATACATGTATATGAATTAGTAATTAGATCACCATTTTCTTTTTTTAGAAAGCATATGATTTGCTTTTTCACTAGCCCTTGTTCACTGATTCAGTTACCACACCTCATTTTAATAGATGTTCAATAGCTATTAAAAACAGTTAATCTATATTATAACAACTCTGAAAATATGTCTAAGATTACAATATAATAAAGATCTAATCATTTTTAAGAAGTGTATGCATTTTTATGTCCATTACCTCTTGGTTTATAAATCACAAATGTGGATGGTTGCATTGCAATTTTATGTGGCAACTTTCTTTCAAGCAGAGTGAATTATTTAGCAGTATTTAATTATTTAGAGTTGATAATTTCATCAAATTTATCAGCATTACCTAGTATTTTTATTATCCAACATAGTGGCAGATGTAGTATTATACGTAGATGTATAATCTGATAACCTTCTCAGTTTCTAGATAGGAATTTTTCTTTGCTGTGCACTTTCATCATATAAATGGCAGTAAATTATATAATGTTAAATGTGTTGGTATGAGGGTCTCAAAAAATTGGGAATTCCAATCACCACATTTTGAGGAAAAGAAACAAATTTTAGATCAATTTACCTATAATATTTAGCTGAAAATTCTTTAAAAGTTCATTTTATGATGAAAAAGAAGTGGTTGGTATGTGCTATTTTATTGCTCTTCTTTTGTTCTGTCAAATGGAAATAACTTAATCTGTTTTGTTTAACATGATACCCAAAAGGGATTCCTAGCTTGTTTCTGCCTCAAAAAGCAGAATCGAAAACCAGGCGTTTTACTTGCCATATAAATGTCTCAGGTTAAGAGATGAACAAACTAGGGAACATATTTCAGAGATAAAGTTGACTTAAAATCCAAGTGGCTTCAATAACTCTCAGAAAGTGTGCTAACAACCAGATAACTGTGAGAAAACTAAATCTTTCACATTCCCCACCATTCAGTCGAAACTGAAGAAGCTTCTTAGATGAGAAATGAAAAGTCTTCAAGGAAAAAACTTAGAAAGTCCAGTTGCCTTTTGAGAGAGCATCTTTGGGATATGGACTGGATAAACTTTGAATTAGGCAGATGAAATAAACTCAAGTTAAATGTTGGACTACATAGAGAAGAAATAAACATTTCACGATGTACAAACATTCTTATGCTTGATGCTGTGCCATTTGCAGAATTTTTTGATGTAATGAAAATTAGGTTTCTATGAAAATAGAGCAAAATGTTTATTGCAAAGCCACTCTTTATTATACTATTATCACAGTATTGTTTTGGAGTGCACATTAATGCTCAATGCTCAAAATGCAATTTGTAGGGCCTTGCCAATGGTAAAATAATGTTTTGATATAGTCAACGTTTACCCACTTTCTCAGAATTAAGTTTTACAATTGATTTTTTTAGAATAAGCTATTCAACATGGCTGCAGCTATTTTTTTTTCTCACGCTGACGAATAGGGAAATGAGGAAAAATTATCAACGTTACACAAGGCCAACTGGAAAACAACGCCTGAAAGGTTTTCTTATATAAAATGCCACTGAAGAAACTCTGCTATATATAAAAAAAAGTTTCTTAAACTAAAACTATTGGGGTAAAAATAAATTCTTTCAGGCTGTACGGAACTAGTTCCTATTTAATTGTAAGGAAATCCTAAGAAGGTTACAGCAGTGAAACATTAAAATTCTAAGGGCAACTAATAACATTAAAACTTTATAGCCCCAGATAGAATAATTTAGACAAAAACAACATGAACATATGTTTTGTGTAATAATAACAAACATTTATAGCTGTCAAGAGAGAAAAACACAGGTTTATGCACACCTTAATGGTGTGCATGGCTGAGCATGAGTATATTTAAAACATAATATATTACAAAATTGGCAGCAAGCATGACTCTTCTGGGTACTATGTTAAATCAATGAATAAATTACCAAAAGTGTGCTGTGGCTGTTTGGATGTGTAATTGAGCTTAACGTATGTAGTGTTATTTTAAAAGAAACTGTTCAAGGAGCTTCTGGTCCAATCCACAATGCATCTTTTTAAAGCTGTTTGCAAATAGCAATAAATGAAACTGTCTCACAGTAGGAAGGAAGCTTAGTTATATACACATTAGGCAAATGGGGAAAAAGTTAATTTTAATATGCTTTTCGAGAATTAAAAACAAACTAAAAACAGCAGCAGTGCTGGCTCAGAAAATCAACATTTTACCCTGTGATTTAAACTTATTTTAATTAAGATTTGTCCTATGTTCCAAGGTCTTTATGTCAAAGGAAATCATGAAGAAACTTGTGGAATACATTAAATTATACTACGCTGAAGATTTTGCAGTGAGTTAAAAATTAATATTTGAGTATGTTGCATTTTTATAACAATATTTTTATAGAATTGAATAGAATTTAGTAATTTTAGTGGCCTTAGATTTGGACACTAAAAACACAATCAAGTCAGTTTTAAAGAAACTTACAAAGTGGGGGGGAGGAGTGCTGTATTTTTTAAATGCCTGCATTTTAAGTTTTGAAATATCACAAGAGTCCAAAATTGATTTTGTAACAATATTTTTTAAAAATTAGCCCATAATATTGATCTAAAACAAATCTCTTTGTAATTCAGAATCAGTTCATCTTATGTATTAAAAACAGAGTTTATTTAATGAGAAAAAAAACATCCATTTCATTTTCTTGCTATTTTGCTGCTCTCATGTTCTCTTCATTTTTGTGGTATTCTCAGGTTAGAAACAATACAAAACAATAATTAGAGATCCCAGGCAGATGTTTCTTAGGCTTAGGCGAGAACTTTTGTTATCATTTGGAAATATCATTCAAAAATACTGCTTGCTTCAAGTTTACTGCTACAGACTAACTACACTTAGTTTCTCTTTTTAGTATAATGTAAATATTTTAGAATATTGTTGTCTCTCTCTGTCTCATAAGATAAAGTTTCACAGGGATTTCCACCTCTCACCATCCCTCCTTGAGATTACATGCAACAAGAGAGAGCACTTTTGTAGCTATGACACTCAATTATAGAATACCCTTTTCCAAGAAGTGGGCTGGTGCTAACGTTCGTTTCATTTAGTTTCACTCAGCATTTTAGCATTTGGTAAAAATAGTTGTGAATGTTTCAACAATCAAACCTCTATATCTGAACATTTGTTTTTCTTTTGACGTTGTGACATAATGGAGAGTAAAAATGTGGAAAGCTCACAGTGTCTCAGGGTGAGCTGGGAATGCATAGGATCTCCACAGCTGTTTGGGACAGAAAGTATAAAGTGGGCACACTTCCTTATCTTCCTGATATTGAGAAAGGGTAGTCATTATAGAAGCTTGGAGTACACTGAGTTTGGAATTAAACATTTTTCACACACAAAAAAAGTCTTACTTGTCAATTCTACCAAAGCATAAAGCATTTTGAAGTCAGCTGGATATAAAATTCACGATGTCTAAATAGATTTTTTCCCCCTTCAAACACTGTTTTACCTGCTTTTCCCTTTGCGCTCACCCTGGTGCAGAATAGTTATGTTTTATGTATTCTGTTGGGAGTAGAGCTAAAAGATTTCACAGATAAAAAGGTTGTTATTTTGTGCTGAAAAATGAAAGAAAGAAGAAAGAAAGAAAGAAAGAAAGAAAGAAAGAAAGAAAGAAAGAAAGAAAGAAAGAAAGAAAGAAAGAAAGAAAGAAAGATGGATTATGAAAGTAATTAAAATAGTTTTAATGGAATCCAAATATGTAGAATCTAAAAGTTGTCTCTATTTAAGAATATTGTTGTTCATATGAAATTCCTTTTCTAGTTTATTACATAATCTTTCTTCAGCATAACAGTTACAGAAAAAAATCAAATAGTAACTGCTAATTAAAGACAACACTATAAGGTGTACCATAGAAACAAAAAAACCACACAAATACTATAAAAGTGTGAGATGCTTTTGAAAAAAAGTGTAGTAACTTACTGTACTAGTCACCAATCATTGAAATAAAGAATACTTTTCATCTCTAGAAGTATTCATCTCCATTAATAAATATTTAGTGATTAGAATCAAGTTAACTATTTAGAAAGTGGACAACTCTAAATCAATTTTAAAAACAATAATTATCTAGAATTGCTATTCTATACCACAAGTTATAGACATTGCTACCAACAGGGATGATGTTTTTAAAATATTCAGTAAATTCAGAGATGATATCTACTAGTCATGCAAATTAGTTCTTGTATGTATGACAAGCAGTCAAATAAGGAAAAACATAGGCAGAAGATAATAAATACATGGGATTCCCATAAGTTAACTACTATTATTGAATTTATAAGATGTACGTATGATGTGTTATATAATTGATATGGCAGCACATGATCCATGAGCAGACACCGAGCTGTGGATGAAAGTGGGGCAGACGTAGTCAAAAGCAGCTATAAGCAAACAATTAGGAGCTTTGGTAGAAAAAAAAGAAGATATTTGATCAACCTGGATATTATTGAAATTTACTCTAGTTGCTGCCTTCCAGTAGCCAGCTTTTTTCCCTCCAACAGTCTTTCAGGGCAGGTCATACAGCGATTCTTTGGGGTGCAGCTAACCTCTGTTAGACGGAACTGTTTATATCCCCAGCAAAGAAACATAAAATATGACATTTATGTCATTATCATATGTAGTATGTGAAAAAATCAAAGTACTAACATTGGGAATAATAGCAGCAGTCCAGACTGCATCCTGATCTTTTTGCAACAGATCAGAGTTTTAGCGATGTTTGTACATGTGAGTATATGAAAACTGCATAATTAGCAGGTGTTAGAAGCACCTGGTCAATGTTGTCTGAGCCCAGAAGCTAAGTAGGTCTGACTAGTACATGGAGGGAAGGCTTTCATGGAGAACCAGGGCTTTAATTTAGATTTGAAGAAGACATGGGCAAACCATGTCTGTGATGCTGCCTCAAAACCTGCATAGACACAAGAAAGAGAGTAAGAAAAACATCCAAGGATGCAGCAGTAGAAGTAAGGAAGCAAGAGAAGGATAGTCTCCTCATCTTTATTTCTATAGGAGCCTACTGGGCCCTATCCGTCTATCTCCCTTGTACCAGGTATTAATTTTCAGCAAGTGATCCAGGAATAGAACACAGGCTCAAGTTAGCAATGTCAGCATTAGCAGTTGTTGCACTTCTTCCAACTCCAACAACAAATCCTCAAATCCATCCGTTGCTAAGTATCCTAGGATGATACTTGTTAAATAGCGGGTTCTTTGACGCGGGAATGAAGACGCAAACAGAGTACAGATAACTCATAGTTTATTTCGTGCTGTGACTGTACTGAGGGAAATGGCTGCAACCAGCTGCAATATATAGTCTAGCCCCTAGGCGGCAGCCAATAGGTTTGAATCAACCATTGCCGCCTGGAGATAGCCAATTGCAGCACAGGAGACTTGTAGTCTGGGTTGCTGGAGAGCCATTAGCTGCTCCAGCAACCCACGTGGTATTCCCTCAAAAATCCCAGTACATAACACCCCTCCCCCCTTAGCTCATAACATCAATTATTCTCAACAATTGTCAAAACTTAATATCCAAATACACTAAAGTAAAGTGATAAAAAAACAATGTGGACTACAATGTTATTAAACAACGTCTGAATGAATAGACTACCAAAATGGCACTTTTAGACAGTTACATCATAACACTAGTTCTGTAGTCTAGTGGCAACAGGATTTACACAACATATAGCTCTTTATTTTACAATGTAATCTGCAAGATATGAAGGAGGCTTGTGAGCCCTAGAGGAATGTCTTGGAGTTCCCATCACTTTGTGGTCTACCAGCTTACCCAGTGGACTGGGTAGACTTGTGTCCCTTTGTGCTCCTGAGTCAAGGGGATTCGATGCACTCTGGCTGGCTTCTCCAGGTTGGCCCACCCCCGAGTCAGACTGTTCTGCAGAGTAGGCACAGCGGTTGCTGAGGTTCGGTTGGCTTGCTCCTTCAGGGGGTCCATGTTGCACTCCAGAGATCCCAGTTCTCCCTCTGGTTCCATCTCAGTTAAGAAGGAAAAGTCCTGGCAGTCCATGTGATGACTGGCTTGGCTGCAAGTTTGAGGACCTGGGGAGGGACTTATGATGCAGTCCTCACTTAGTGGCCATTCTGGAAACCGTTTCCTGAGCTGATCAATGTGTCTACTGACAACTCGTCCTCCCTCCAACCCCACTTCATAAATAGGGGTCCGGATGCCTTGGTGATTTGACCAGAAACCCACAGATTCCCCTGACCATAGTTCCTGGCCCAAACCCAATCGCCCATGTGCAGCCCCCTTGGGGGTTTTGGTCGAGAGGCTTCTGCTGCCACTTTATCTGGATGCAACCTGTCCAGTTTAGTGATCAAACACCTCCTCCAACGTAGTTCTGCAGGACTTTTGCCTGTGGCGGTGCAGGGTGTAGAATGCTGGCAGAGTAAAAAAATCTGCCAATCTATGATGCCAGTCACCTGTGACAATGCGCTTAAGTGCCTCCTTCATTGTCCTCACCATGCATTCAGCTTGACCATTAGACAATGGATGAAAAGGCGCAGACATTGCATGTCTGATGAGATTAGCTCTAAGGCAGGCATGAAATTCAGCAGCAGTGAATTTGGCCCCATTGTCTGAAACTAAGACATCTGGCAACCCATGTGTGGCAAAGAGTTTTCTCAGCACCTGGATGGTCCTAGCAGTAGTCATGTTAGGAACTGGAATTACTTCCAGCCATTTGGAGTGGCTATCCACTACTATAAGGAAGAACTGTCGTTGAAAAGGCCCAGCGTAGTCTATGTGAACCCTAGACCAGGGAGTGTGCATTTCCTCCCATCTGTGAACTGGAGCCTGTGGCATTTCAGGCCTAGATTGCTGGCATGCATAACAACCATGGACTTGAGCCTCAATGTCCTTATCAAGGCCAGGCCACCAGAGGTAGCTTCTAGCTAAAGCTTTCATTCTGACTATGCCTGGATGGCCTTTATGTAATGATTGTAAAACCCTGTCTCCTAGGGAAGTGGGAATTATGACTCTGTTTCCCCATAAAATGCACACTTTGTGGGCAGATAACTCATGCCTCCTGACAAAATAGCTCTGAAATTCTGAGCCTGGACTTTTTTCCAACCAGCCCGTGTATACCCATGACAATATTCTACTAAGTATTTTATCTGTGGCAGTTTCAGCAGCAATGTCCCCTGCATGGAGGGGAAACTCAGGTATGTCCTGTATGGACAATATTCTAGCAGCAGGAGCCAGATCTGGATCCATTAGTGGCAGTGGTAGTCTGCTGAGGCCATCAGCATGATCTATTTCCTTGCCTGATTTGTGGATTAATTTAAAATTGTATGCAGATAGGAAAATAGACCATCTCAACATTCTTGGAGATTGTATCTGGGGGGTTTGTTTGTCTGTTGTGAACAGTCCCAACAGAGGTTTGTGGTCAGTGTAGACCATGAAATCCCTGCCATATAAATAGTCATGGAATTTTTTTATTCCAGCAATGATGGCCAGGGCCTCTTTGTCAATCTGAGCATAGTTTTGCTCAGCAGAGGACAATGCCCTTGAGTACAATGCTATAGGAACCTGTTTCCCATTTTTCTCTATGTGACTTAAAACTGCCCCCAACCCATAGGGAGATGCATCACATGCAAGACATACAGGTTTAGACTCTTTGTACTGACTTATAGTGGACTGTTCTGACAATAGTGCTTTTAAGTCCTGAAAACTTTTTTCATGTAAGTTAGTCCATTTCCATGGAGCTTTCTTATCTAGAAGCCTGTGGAGGGGCTCTGCTATTGCTGCCTTATGAGATAGAAATGTGTGATAGAAGTTTAGGAGACCCAAGAATGCTTGTAGCTCTCCTTTTGATTTGGGCCTAGGAGCCATTTTAATGGCCTTCACTTTAGAATCAGCAGGGTGAATGCCGTTAGCATCAATTCAAAACCCCAGGAATTCTGTTGAAGAAACCCCAATACTATACTTGTTCTTTTTTAATTTGAGGCCTGCTTCGCGAAACCTCTGCAAGACAGCCCTGAGCCTACTGGCCAACACGTCTGGGGATTCCCCTACAATAAGAACATCATCAAAATAAGGGCAGATGCCCTGAATATCCTTGAGTATATGCTCCATGATTCCCTGGAAAATACCCTGTGCAACACTGACTCCAAACTGTAAGCATTTAACTTTGAATGCCCCTCTGTGAGTCACGATCATTTGAGCCGTGGCTGTGGCCTCATCAACTGGCAATTGCTGATAGGCCTGTGCTAAATCCAGTTTAGCAAAAATAGTACCCCCTTGCAAGGAGGCTAAAATATGGTTGACCACTGGGACTGGGTAAGCGTGTTGCTTGAGGGCTTTATTTAATGTGCATTTATAGTCAGCACAAATGCGAATTTCTCTGTTGGCTTTAAGAGGAGTGACTATAGGAGTTTCCCACTCCCCACCATCAACAGGCTGTAAAATGCCCTGTTCTACAAGCTTATCAATTTCAGAATCAATTTTATGTTTTAAGGCAAAGGGGACCGGCTTAACCCTGATTGGAACTATGTTGGGATCTAGCTTAAATGAAATAGGCGGGCCTGTGTCTGTTCCTAGGGTTGAATCAAAACATCTCCGTATTCCTCGCACACTGATGTGAGGTCTGCAGTTTGTGTCCGGTTTATGCCAGTAATCTGAATACCTAAGGCATCAAACCAATCGAGTCCAATGAGACTCGTTCTCTGGCCCCCTACTACTATTATGTCCAGGTGCCCTAAAAACCCTTTAAACTTGACCAACAAGGTGGCTTCTCCCTTAACTTTAACATGAGCATTTTGAAAATCCATTAGGATTATATATGAGGGTCTTAGTTTGGCCCAATTGTTACTGTGCCTACACACAAAGTTAAAAGTGTCTTGCGAAATGATTGAGACTGCAGAGCCGGAGTCCAATTCCATCTTACATGGAACTCCTTGTAGCTCTACCATGAGCTTAAGTTCGGGTTTGAGGGGGCTTTGAGCCCCGGTGTGGCATACGCTTCTACAGCTTCTGAAGAATCCCACACTAACTGGACCCTGGGCCCCAGTACCTCTCCTAGTCAGTTCTTCCAAATGGTGTTCTAACTGTACCCTGGGCCCCAGTACCTCTCCTAGTCAGTTCTTCCAACTGGTGTTTGGGTGGCCAGTCTCTCTGGTGGGCTCTGCAAACCACCATGATGTGGCCTGTCCTTCCACAAGCTCTACATGTGGCTGAATGAAATCTGCAATTGGCGCGAAAATGGTTGCCGCAGCACCCCTTACATCTCAGTAATAGAACTGCCTTGTAACTGTCCTCTCGCTGGTAGCTGTTGTGGTGTTGCACATTGGGTTGCTTTTGGAGTCGGTTGATTTCAGGTTCTTCTTCCTCAGAAGATTCTCTGGTGTGTTTGGCGTCCTCACGGTGGACTGTTTCTTTGGACCTTGTCCATTTAGCAGGCTGTACTGTTTGCACCATGCCCCTGGCAGCTTCATCAGCCATCACGTCGTCCTGTGCTTCAGAAAATGTTAAATTTGGCCTAGCAAATAGTCTCTGCTGAAGCGTTCTGTCCCGTATGCTGCAGACGAGCTGGTCTCTTAGTCGCTCTTCTAAATTTGAAAATTTGCATAGGCGTGCGGCCTGCCTTAGGCCCTCTATGAACTCCAAAGCTGACTCCCTTGGAAGCTGCACTCTTTGGTCGAACTTCAACTGCCACACCATTTGAGACATCTTGGGCTGGAAGTGCCCGGTTAGTTTGTTTTTTAGATCTGCGTAGGAGACTGCTTCAATTGGTATCGGCGCGAAAAGGTTCTCAGCTAAATCAAAAGTTGATGGGCCGCACACGCAGAGTAGTGTTGCGGCCTTCAGTCCTTGTTCCGCTATCTGATTGGCTCTGAGATAGTTTCCTACTTGCGATAAATATGATGGCCATTCCTCCGGGTATTTCACATCAAATTCTCGCAGTTTCCTGACTTTCGGCATTCTTCTTGCTGGTTCCTGCGTTCTTCTTGCTGGTTCCTGGAGAGCCGTTAACTGCTCCAGCAACCCACGTGGTATTCCCTCAAAAAGCCCAGTACATAGCACTACTCAAAAGAGATTCTAGCTGGCTTTGTTACTGGGAGCTAAGGGCATCCTTTTAGCAATTCTTAAGAGCAACCAAAATGAACACAATTAGACTGCACATTTCTCAATTATCAACCATTTTTCTCCATCTTAACTTCCTTTTCTCCTGCCTGCCCCTTCTCTTTGAGTCAAAATGTTATCTTTGCATATGAATGAACATATGGGAAACTAGAGTATGTTGCACGCTATGTTTTTGCCATGAATGTTTCAAATACCTGGCAAAGTTTTTTGCAAGGCATAGAAAATCTTGTATCTTATTGAAGGACGCATTGGTGTTTTTTTTAATTCAGCTGTCCTTTAGCATTTCATTCTAATGAATACTAACTTAACTTACAGGTTTCAAGTTTTAATCAGGCAATGGCCAATATTAGTACAATATGTACTAAGCTGGGAAGAACTTTAAAAAGAAGATTATCAATAGTTCTACTTTGAAAAATCTCCATGCTGGTCAAAATGGAGGGAACATAGCAGTCTAAGTAACTTTTCAGTTTATTTTAAACCTTGAGTGATAACATAAGATCAGCTAAAATGAGGTCCTAAGTGAAGTTTTAGGACCCTGTTTTTGTGTTTTGAAGACCTTGGCTTCTCTTTAGAGTATAGTAACTGATTTTAAGCCACCACACTTTTTTTATGCAAACCATTATTATGAGAAATTATATGTCTGTTTTTAGTTCCACAATTTACAGTGCAATGCTAAATATGTCTACTTCAAAATTAACCTCACAAGAGTTCAAAGGGACTTACTTCCAAGTAAATGAGCAAAGAATTATAGCTTATTTAGAAATCATTGCTGCAATTACAGTACTGCTGACCATAGTAGATTTATCATAATAGGAACCTTTGGAGATTAGAAGTCTAGAGTTGAAAAGCTTTTTAAATGAGCTAGAGAAAGCAACATATCTCTTCATGTGGATGACATTTCTCTGTATTGATCAAAAGACCTAAATCAATTCATTCATATTTTTTTCAGTATCATAATGCTAAAGTATCCCAGAAAAAGCAGTGTAGCTTAAACCATCAAGATACATTAGAGTCCCAGCCATAGGTTAGCACTTTGTAACTACAATTCAACCTTTCTTTCCTTTCAGTTTTCTCCTCTCCCGAGATTTACCAAATCAACCTTAGCTTTTGTAGATTAGGATCAATAGTTTGAGCATATATTGTGTAGAACAGGGGTAGGCAACCTTGGCTCTTTTATGACTTGTGGACTTCAAATCCCAGCTGGCTCAGGAATTCTGGGAGTTGAAGTCCACAAGTCATAAAAGAGCCAAGGTTGCCTACACCTGGTGTAGAAGATGAACCAAGTAAGTACCTTAGGTAGCTCCACCTCTGCACATGGCTCAAATTAAAAATTAGTGTGGTTGTATTTTGAGAAAAACAGTGAAAAATGTTACTATTTTTCTTAAAATACAACCGTGCTAATTGAGGAAGTTCCTCCATTGTAAATTTTAATAAAGGAGAATTTTCTTTTCATTTTTCCTAGTGTATATGAGATTGTGTACTCCCTACCCTCATAATGGAATCAATCATAAAAGTAAAGTTATTCATTATATGAAAGAATTCTAACTGATTAAACACTTTCAGACAACAAACATTAATTTTATTCTCTCCAATCTTCTAAATTATGTAAACCTTAATACCTATAAGGAATATCCACAGGAGATTCCAGGTGCACTCATTCTTCCAAAACTATAAATTTGATCCATACAAATGTTTTGACTTCTTTTTTATATGTAGTTCTACAATTGGGTGTACCACCAGCAATAATGAGACATGAATGAAGACAAATATGCTATTTTTATATAAAATAGCATATAAATAGCATAAAATAAATATACTATTTTTATAATTACTGCAGGATTGGATCCTACAGAAATAAAACAGGTTTCAGGATTTAATCAGGCAATGGTCAAACTAAGAAAAGAGGCAGTTGGTGTAATTTATTATTAAGAATGATGATTATAGAAAGTACCAGAAAATAAGTTGTATATATAAAAAAGAAAGAAAGAAAGAAAGAAAGAAAGAAAGAAAGAAAGAAAGAAAGAAAGAAAGAAAGAAAGAAAGAGAGGAAGGAGGGAAAACGGAAGGAAGGAGGGAGGGAGGGAGGGAAGGAAGGAAGGAAGGAAGGAAGGAAGGAAGGAAGGAAGGAAGGAAGGAAGGAAGGAAGGAAGGAAGGAAAACACATATCATTCATCAAGCCTTTCTGATGTCACCAACAGTGTGTCCCACCTTTAGATTGCAATAGATTTAATTGTGGCTGTTTAGGTAATTAAATTTAAATCATAAGATAAAAGGCCCAACTTCCCTCCCTCCACTTTGCAACAGTTGAGAAGTGTTTGATTCCTGCCTTCATCATTAGCCACAAGATCTTGTGCACACTGACATATGACATAAGATAATGCCTGAATGTAGTCAGTGCTTTACGATATACACATTGTTCCTTTTTCTTAAAAAAAATCTTATAAATGTAATTAATATTGAGAAAATCATAACTGACAAAGATACTTCAAATAGTGATGGGAAATCAAACTTTAATAACACAAAAAACAGGATATTGACTTGTGAATTGATATTATTATTTGTATAACATTAGTAAAATATGATGAAGATGTCTATATCTAATTTTGTATGCATCAATAGTACCAAGAATTGTAGTTGTCTAATGAGGGGAAAATGGGAAAAATATGGGGAAGAAAGGAAGATCAAGGAAAAAAATATTGGATTGTGCAGTACTGAATAAATTTATATCGAAGAAGTTAATGTTAAATATGTGAACCCAGACAACATATTCTTTACTAAGCTCTAAAGATTGTAATTTTTTAAAAAATAATAAAACTTATATATAAAAAATCTTGCTAGTAAATCCAGCATTAACTGTACTAAGAATAAATAACACCGTAAACGATGGAAGGAAACTTCAAACAAAACAAAACAACAAAGCCCATTCAAATAAATATCTCTGTAAGAAATATAAAGTGTTTGAAAGAAAAAAAGCTTCTGCTTATTAAATGATGTCCTTGCTATTCCTTCTGCTCAGAATTCTCTATATGGCTTGAAGGGGATTTCAAGGAGTTGGTCTTCCCTAGTTGTAAGGCCCAGGGCTTTTTTTCTCATAGAACACTCAGAACGGAGTTCCGGCACCTTTTTTGGATGGAACCTTGTAGGGTAGGCAAGGCGGGTTGTATGACATGTGTGAGTTCCGGCACCTTTTTCTTTTACAAAAAAAGCACTGGTAAGGCCACAGATTGAACCTGGGACCTTTTTCATACAAAGCTTACCACTGAGTTATTTCTTGAGTACCGAGCCAGGTTTCTCTTTCCAGGCAGATAAAGAAGAGGGATGTGGGGTGTGGGTAGAGGGGAAATAATGATGAGGAGAAACTCATGGGGAGAATTTTTGGTCTATCAACCCCTCCTCCCAAAAAGAGATAATCTTTTTCTACAAGAAAAATGCAACTTACTTAATGGATTCAATGAAACAAGGTTATTATATGTGATCTTCTTTGTTAAGTAATTTATAAAATGCATTTATTCCACACTGAAATTCAATTTTTAATAAAAAAGCAATTTTAAATAAAAAAAGCATTTCCAAAGCATTGATACTGATCATTTCTTTCAGAAATCATACTTTTGATATCAATTTTCTAAGTGAATAATCCCTTCCACCAATTTTCTTTTTTCTTATTTAAAGGTCAAAGAATAAGATATAAAGTGAAAGAGTTAACTCTAATTTGGAAAAAAAAAAGTTTTCTACACAAATGTATCCCAAGTTCTATATCCAGTTGTGAAAAAGAAAAATACCTGCAACATAATAAAAAGCACAACTGTATAATATATGCAAAATCTGAGTCCCTGAAAGTAAATGCTTATAATATATTTCTATAAATGCCCCCCTCCCTATATACTCATAAAAAGGCCCTATGGTAAGATGGAAAACATTCTTTTAAAAACTCCAAAGGGAAAAGTTTTCTAGAGACTTTGAAATCCTTGCTATTTCTGGTTACTTTAGAGATTGGTAACATCAGCTCTCCACGGTTGTCTCTGAGCAAGGTGCAAAAAAGAAAGAAAAAAGAAAAGAAAAGCACCCCCTAAATGTATTTCTTAGATTTTCTATTATGCTTCACAGGCATCTTATGGGCTCCATGGTATTGTGGAAATCAAGAGGGATTTTTCTTATTATCTTTCTTATTTTGATTTTGATTTTCTCATTCCACCAAAACGCGGGGAGGGAACACACTACCAGGAGCTTTGGCCGTCATTAGCAATTTAAACTTATATGGTGCTGACAGAATGGAAAGAGAATTAATTAATATCCATTAAAGGAATGTGAATTACCCATGGAAAGCCATTTCACTGCTCAGAGTTTCTCAGATTAACAGCATACTAGAATCTTACAGCCAAAGGACTGGCTGTTTAATAAAAATCAACACATATCGTGAATTCAGAAAATGTCTCCTGCCGAGAGAAGTGCTCTTTCTAGCAGCAGGAGGCTTTTGATGCACAGGAGATTTTCCTCTAGCTGAAAGAGAGAGGTGATGATCTTTATCAATTCCTCCTTCCCCTGCAGTTCCCTGTCTCCCACCCAGGAGCTCTTCCAAAGGACTGGGGAATCTTCTAGAGCAAGAGATGAACTGCAAAGCGAGGCAGAATCAGCAAAAAGAATGTTTTTTGTTTTCTCACCACGTGCTCATCCTGAACAGAACTTGGACATACAGTACGCTCAGTGGCAGATTAAAACTATGGATTCCGACCATAATGTTTAACTTCCTTCCCTGTTGACTAGCCAGTCACAATGCTACAATGGCAGCAGAAGCCAGAGCTGATACAGTTCCCCTCATATTGTCTTCTGACACGTTGAGCAACTATCTCCTTTTAGCCATTCAGTCTTTGGATTCACTCATAATTCCCTCTCCATCCTATTTAGTAGCATAACCTTTGAACTAATATCTCTAAGCCAGATTTCAGGTGTCTGATGAGCTTCTTGTCACTTTACTTTTTTAAAAAAAAATGAATTAGGAAAGAAACAACCTTGGGCATCTGCATAGTTAGTATTTATTGGCAATTTCATAAGAAGAATGCATTTCTGTTGGTTCATCTAGATCCTTCCTTAGTATTTTTATTTAGTGATTTAAAATATTTAAAAGTTTGTCCTTCTCACAATCTGAGACTTGGCAAGAAAGGCAAAATATAAAAAGAATAAAAACAATACAAAAACCAAATACTCAACAAAATGAAACGCGTAATAAATACTTAATAGAGGTAGATGATAAAAACATACACATACTTAGAACATAGAACATTAGAGTTGGAAGGAAGCTTGGAGGTCTTCTAATCCAACCCAGTGCTCAAGCAGGAGACCCTGGCCTATACCTTTTCAGACAAATGTTTGTCAGTCTCATCCTAAAAATCTCCAGTGATTGAGTGCTTGAAACATCTGAAGGCAAGCTGGGTGATTGTTCTCATGGTCAGGAAATTTCTCCTTAGTTCTAGGTTGGCTCTCTTCTTAGTTTCCATCCATTGCTTCTTGTCTTCCCTTCTGGTGCTTTGTAACATAAGTTGATCCCCTCTTCTTTGTGGCAGCCCATCAAATATTGGAAAATTGCTGTCATGTCACCCCTAGTCCTTTTTACTAGACTAGACGTACCCAATTCCCGCAACCATTCTTCATATGTTTTAGCCTCCAGCCCCCTAACCATCTTTGTTGCTCTTCTCTGCACTCTGTATGAATGCACTCATACATCACACAATAAACTCATCCATCATTCTGGCCCAATGTAGACCAGAAAAGGCAGGTTTTTGTGACTTCACTGAAGATCAGCTAGATCAGAGCCATCTGAATCTAAACAGGGACTTTGCTCCTAAAGGACCAGCACAGCAACAGAGAAAAGCCTATTTCCCTTTAAGTGACAGGACCTGGAGCATGCAACCTTGTGGGATGGGCAAAGATGGGCAGTTTGTTTGTTTGTTTGTTTATTAAATTTATTATCTGCCCATTCTACCACAGGGTTAATCCATTCCTCTGCCATATAGGGCAGGTATTTAGTAATCCCCATGATGCTATCTGCCAAGGATGCCTGACTCAGATATAGAAATGATTAATACAATTCTATTCCTATTTACTGATTTACTGAGTGTACCTTACTCTAGTTCTGTTGCTTGTCCCTTTGATTTTTCATCAGTGAAGTTCTTCAAAGCACTATCTTGTTTCTTTGTATAACACCTATATTCTAAAGCTGTTAAGAAAGGTCTTTCAGAGCTTGAGACTTGGATCACATTGATATGTGAATAACAATAAACTCTCTTTCAACTGATGTTAGTTGAAATTTGAAGGTCCTAAAGCCTTGTTAAAGGTAAAGGTAAAGGTTCCCCCGCACATGTGTGATAGTCGTTTCCAACTCTAGGGGCCGGTGCTCATCTCCGTTTCAAAGCCGAAGAGCCAGCGTTTGTCCGAGGATGTCTCCGTGGTCATGTGGCCAGCATGACTAGATGCCAAAGGCGCATGGAACGCTGTTACCTTCCCACCGTAGTGGTCCCTATTTTTCTACTTGCATTTTTATGTGCTTTCGAACTGCTAGGTTGGCAGAAGCTGGGACAAGTAACAGGTGCTCACTCTGTTACGCGGCACTCGGGATTCGACCCGCCAAACTGCCAACCTTCTGATCGACAAGCTCAGCGTCCTAACCCACTGAGCACCGCGTCCCTTTTTAAAGCCTTGTTAGGATGTAATAAAAAACTAAGTAAGAGTGAACATCCTCAGCCTAGTCTTGTCAAGAAGAGGTACTATTGATAAGTAAACAATCTAATTCAGAAGTAATTATATATTTACTGTGGATGAAGCAATAAGTTCTCTGAATGATCATGTAGAAAGCAGAGACATTGTTGAGAATTGTACAGTCAGTTGTGTCGTTCACCATGTTCAACCAGAGTGGCAGCTGAAACTTACTATTTCTTGGAATAAATATTTGACCACAGGATTTGTATTTAATAATAGTAATATATAATTGTAATTATAATAATTCATATTATTATATGTATGAGTATGTGTCTGTATTGTATTTGTACTGCTGCTATGGAACTAAGAATTTGCAGTAAGAATAAAATGTGGGAGCTAGTAGAGTTCTTTCAGAAGTATACTTTTTTCATAATATTATCCCAATTTTTGGACAATATTACCAACTTCCTATTAATTTTTAGACTCATTTTTGTTGCTGGCTTTCTTCTAAAGAATTCAAAGTGATTAAGGCCCAGAAGAGTTCACACACTGCCTCCCCTTGTGCCAGTGGCGTAGCGTGGGGGGTGCAGGGGGGGGCGGCCGCACCGGGCGCAACATCTGGGGGGGCGCGCTCACACTGAGCTGCTCAGGGAGCCCCAAGGGCTGCACAGAGTTGGCTTGGCTCCGCTCTCGAGCTGTTCTTTCTTGCAAAGCGAAATGAGTCCGGCAGGTGAGATGGGCGGCCACATAAACTGAATAAAATAAATAGAAGCGGCCAACTCTCTGCCCAGGCTCAGGCCAACCGCAAGCGCCCCGCAGGAGCCCTGGCAGGTTTGGCCGAGCGAAGACGGACCCGCTGGCCGGCCGGCCTAGCTTCGTGCGCATGCATGGCTTTATTTAGCGGGGCTCACGTGCGAGCTTGAATGCAGCGGCTCTTGCAGGTCAGAGCCCCGCCCAGCCGGCCTCGAGAGGGACCCGGAAGCATCCCGCATGCGCGCGACTCTTCTTGGAAAGTCTACGCCGCTGCAGGGCGCGCCTTTTCAGCAGTGCCGTGACGTCACCGCCCGCCCGCCCCTCTATTTCCGCTTCCGGTTGCCTTGCCCCGGGTGCTGACAACCCACGCTACGCCACTGCCTTGTGCCAATCCTTGAATCGGTACTTCCATCAAAAGACTTGTTGCAAAGTCTTAAAAAAGTATAATCAGTGCTTATTTATGGCAGATTTTTTCAGCAGCAACTTGATTGTAGAAATACACCCCAAGGAAATGTAATTAGCTCCATTCTTGTTCTTTTAGATAAGATAAGATAATACAGTTGGCCATATAGTTTAGTTGGCCATATAGTTTGTTTTCACATATGGGGACCTGTTGTAGCTTTTAAACTACCCATAGATTTTATTGTATGGTTTTTGCTTCTTAGTTGTTGTAAAATTCATTTTTATTAATTTTCATCTTATTGTGAAATTGAACAGCTCTGATGACAGAAGACTGAACATTCACAGACTGAAACATAGTTAAGGTGACATTTGAGGGGGGAAGGGAGGACCAAAGAATGATCCAGGAAATTAAAGGCCAGTTGGCTTAATGTTTTCCAAGCAAATTGGAAGAAATAGGAATTTTTTTAAAAAATGAAAGAGTTGTCTTTTTATGAATTGCTGAAAATCAAAAAGTAAAGAATAGAAATAAATGGGTGATTATTTTTTCAAAGAAATGAAAAGCAGAGATCCTCAAGAATCTGTATTGTTCATAAATGCTCTTGATTAAGAGGTAAGCAATATGGTGACCAGTAGGCAGATAATTTTAAACTTTTTCCAAGTAGTATATATAATTTGTGTAAAACCAAAAATAAATGTGAAGAATTTCAGAAGGACTGCTCAAAACTGAATGATAGTCAACCAAATAGCAATTGCAGTTTAATCTAAATTAGTGTAAAATGATGAATGCTTGAGCAAAAAAAAGCATCTCTGATTTTATATATAGACTGATAGGGACTTTTTCTGAAGATACTAAAGAAAAAGATTTTGACTAATGGATAGCTCAATGAAAATGTCAAATATATAATGCCCTTAAATTAATATATTGCATATCTGTATCTAGAGCATACAGGTTTTATTTCCCCATCCAAAAAAGGTATAAGGCAGCTAGAAAAAGGTATAGAGATGTTTATTACAATTACAAGGATGATTAATAGTAATAATAAACCCTTTATTGTCAAAGTACAATATGTGTACATTGAGATTAGCTGAGCCACCCCCCATGCTCTCTCCCCCCAACACACAGTGACAACAAACCCTCCATCCCACCACACCATGTGAACCAACTACACCACACACCAGCCTCCCAAGTCAATTCTGCATAAGTTCACAGAGATTATGTCCCATTTAAAAGCCTAACAGCCCACGGATAAAAGCTATTTTTCAGCCTGTTGGTACGGCTGGCTATATTCCTATATCTCATACTGGATGGTAGGAGAGTAAAGAGATACCGTCCAGGGTGTGAGTCATCCCTGAGAATCTTCCTCACTCTTCCAAGGCAACGAGCCCTGGCGATGTCATCCAGTGGTGTCAGGGAACAGCCCACAATGTCTTGTGCTGTGCTCACTACCCTCTGTAATACTTTCCTGTCCGCGGCTGTCAGACCAGCATACCAAACCACAATACCATACGAGAGGACGCTCTCTATAGTAGACCGGTAAAAGAGGGTTATTAGCCATTGTTCTACCCTGTTCTTCCGCAAGACCCTAAGAAAGTGAAGCCTCTGTTGGGCCTTTCTAGCCACCTGGGTTGTGTTAACTTTCCAGGTCAGATCTTCACAGAGGTAGACTCCCAGAAATTTAAAGGAGGAAACTCTCTCTACACAGTCCTCCCCGATGTAAAGTGGGGCAGGTTCCTCCTTTTTAGTGGTCTCAAACGTCTTTGCCATGAGAAAAAGATGGAATATTTGGGATTCTTTAGCTTGGAAAGAAAGTGATAGAAGGAAAATATAATTGGGATACATAAAAATGCAGGACATGGAAAAAGCATGGAGAAAAGGAAAAGAGTTCTTTTGTTGGGGGTGTCATGCAATTAACATAATTGGAAAATTTAAAACTGACAAAAGAAAATACTTCTTCAACATTCCTTACCGTATTATGTGGTATCAGTCACTATTTTAGATGGCTTTAAAATGAGGAATACATTCATGGAAAACAATCTACTAAGAGCTAGGTCTTAGAGACTCAATCTTATCTTAGTTTGGCAATAGTATGCTCCCAAAATGAGTTGTCTTAGAATTGCTTATGAGTACTTTAGAGACATCCATTTGATCACTGTAAGAAATAAAATCTAGAATATCATGGGTCTTACCAGCCTACCCATTATTTTGTTGAAATCCTGATTCTATTTGCATTTATTGGAGAATTTATGAATTTAGATAAATGTACTTCTGAATAAACATAGGCATGTATTATGACAAGAAGCAGATGGAGTTCAATGGGCTCAACCCCCATCTAGCTTCCTTTCCTAGCTTGAGCAGGAAGATCATACAACGGTAAATCATACTCATCTGGACTATGCAATGCACCTTCAAGGGATGCCTGTAAAATCTACCTGGAAATGGCAGTTGATATAAAATCCACCTACTAATTAGCTCTAGGCTCCAAGAGCACATTTTACCTTTGCCCTGCATTGGCCACCAATGGAGACTCATCCCTTAAATTCCAAATGGTTTGGCACTGAAGTTCTTGCAGGCCCACTATTCCAACTAGAATCAACCTGTCCAATATATGCATCCTAAGAGAAACTCTTTTGATTCCTTATCTCCATGAAATCAGGGTGGTCTCTCTGCAATGGACTAGCTTTCTCTTGGAAATTCAACTGGCTCTGACCTTGAAACAGTTTAAGGCAGAGCAATTATGCAGGGCTTTTAAAAATCAGCTATTAAATGCCCCCATCTTATGAATTTGCTTTGGGTGTTGCTCTCTTTTTAGATGAATTGTTGCTTTTGATCATTATCCTTACTGTATCATAAAGGTTTTATACATTTCCTATAAATCTTGTACCTATCTTACGACTGCAGCAGCACAGGCAGTTCAGTAAATACTTATATATAAATATGAAATTATTGATTAAATCAGGATAAAAATATTAACAGCTTCTAAGTAATTTTTCATATTTTTCGTTCCCCATCCCCGTTCTTGTCCATTAGGGAAGTGGTGTGTCCCACCTCTGTTTAGTATTATTTTTTTCAGTCTTGTCCTTAACATGACATTCAAAGACCAAAATTTATTCTCAACTGCGGAAAAAAAACCTACCTTAAGCTCCTTAGAAGCGGGATCCTGCCACCAAAAGGACAGCCAAGCATGAAATCTACTGATATCTGTCTATCTGCCAAAATTACACTTTTGGAATAATGGAATTCCTCTCCCTTCTCCTGTGTGTTATTATATCCACTCTAACATTTGGAGGAATCAATGAACTATTAAACAGACAAGATGTTGGCTTACGTGATATTAAGTATCAATACAACTTCATCTTGATGGCATTATCTAATTATAAAAGTCATCAGCTGATATGGAGCATAATATTAATACCCTCACTTAGAGCTTTCTTGCTGTATTTAGCTATTGGATAGTGCCTGTGACATCATAGTGTTGAATATCATAAATTACATCACAGTTCTGTTAAATAAAAATAGTCCAAGTCTAGCAATCACTACATCAATGCTTTCAACATTTCCACAACATTTTTAATGTCCTTAATGATACGTACTTCTCTCGAATTATATCTCTTTTTCTCTCTTTTGGAAAAAAAAGGGAATAAAATGTTCTTTTGCCATAGCAAAGTAATTCATCTTGCAGCAGGTTTTCTGTTTCCTCTATCAACCTATTCCTAGCATAGGAGGTGGGAGGTGGCTTTCATTGTTCCCAAAGAAGTCCTCAAAAAACAGATTTAGATATCAATATATTATTGATATGTATTCAACACATGCACCATTGTGGAAGGTTTAAATTCCAAGCAAAAAAGATTTGTGGCAAAGCATATGACCTTCTCCCCACTGCAATGGCCATCCCCTAATTAGGCAATGCATCTGATAGTCATTAACAGGAATGAGATAATGAATCACTTTCTCTCTTCTTTGTTAATTTGCTGTAACCAAGCGGCTAATGGATGTCAGAGCTGAGTGATTGCACTGATTATGGTGATTTATAGTTGCAACAAAACAATTTAAAACCATTCTGATTATTCATGTTAAAGATACTGTATGTTTTGTTTACTAAATATTTTACACCCCTTTCCCTGCCCCTTCTAGATTTCCACCCGAAGTTTGTCTAAAACATGTAAAAAGTTTCTGCCTTTTAGAATGGATATTGTTTCAGAAAGACACATTTTATTTTGTTTGTAAAAAAATTTTACCCAGCAGAAATGAAAACCCTTAGGGTGGAATGAAAACTTCAGTGATGCCTAGTTCAAAAGGAGGCTGAAATAAGAGGAAATAAGACCAACTTCAAGCCACTTACCTTGGGGCTCTCAGTCCCTTCCTCATCCGTTGCAGACACATCAGTAGCCAGTATCTCTGCTTTGATGATACGCAGAGCCCTAAGAATCCAGCTGTGTTGTCGTTTGATTTGTTTCTGTAGTTCCTTCCACTGACTTGCAATCATCTGCAGCATGTCCTTCAGTCCTTCTCCAAAAATGACAGAAAGAAATTAAGTCATACATTCAACGTTATCATTTGAAGAACCTCATTTGTTAAAGGCAAGAATTCTTAGGGGGAATAAAAATCCTTTCGCCTTAAATATTCTGGCATTCTTTACAGAGAAACCAGATCAGGAATTCTAAGAAACCGGCACTGCCAACAATGTGATAGGATCAAAACATGACACACAGACAGCAGTGACTGAAGTCAGCAAAGAAAAATAATCTCAGAAATATATAAAACAGTAAAGAAACAAAAAACAAAACACCATTCTATTGTCCGCTGTTTAGTACAAATATTTGTTGTTACCACAAGTGGTAAGATTTTACAACCTCCAGAAACTTATGCAGGTTAACTAGACCTCAAAGGTGGTGCTATTTTAGGTTCTAGATAGCCAGGTTTATGAGTTACAAAATGCAAATGAAACAAAGAAAAATCTTCCAGATCCTTCATTTTATTGAGGAAAAAAACAAAAGAAAAAAAATCAGCTAAAATAATGCTACCAATTTTTAGCAACACAGAGTGTTTCGATTAAATCCAGACCATTAAGCACTATGACAAAAAAATTCCTGACTTATCCAGGCTTATATTGAAAATTGCATGCACAACTGTCGAAAATCCTCACTCCTAATATTACTTAACAAATACTTTAAAACTGCAGTAAGAATTAGTTTAAATAGCAAAGGAGCTTTATCAGTGCAATTATTCCTGCTAGCTAGCTATGTAAAAATATACGTATGTATAGATATAAAATCCTAATGTATCATCTTAATGATATTTCCATAGCACTTACATCAAAGAACATGTCAACATGAAGTTTTCAGTGATGTAATTTCAATTGAAAGTCAGCTCAACAGCAAGACCAAAATAAAATGAACAGACTATTTGCTAGCAGTATTTCATTTTATAAGTATCACAGCATTGTATGCAGCATATGAAACATTTATAAATCTTGAAGGTCAAAGTGATAATGTAAATATTAATAATACATAAAGAAGCGAATATATGCAGTAATTTACAGCAATGCTTCTTTATTCTTTAATAGTCTGGAGACATAAAGACTTGCAATATTTCAGAAGAATCTACCTGATTTGTGAGATACTATAAGATCGAGAAGTTGGCATCCTTCTTCTGTAACAGCTTCCTTTAATGCACAGTGGCTATCTACATTCAATTTAAAACTCTGCAAAAAAAGGGAGATGCTTTTATATTTAAGTATCAAATGGTATGGATACATTTCTAATATAAAGCATGTGTGCTAAAATATTTGCTACTGTTATCAAGAACCACCATGCTAATAGACAAATTAATTCTCAATTCTAAAAGATATTGATATTTTGGAATTGAATTGAAAATGTTTCCATTAAATTACTAAAGTGCATCTGGTTGAAACAGCTGACAAATCTAGAAATTCATTTGTTTTTATGAAAAGCCATAGCCCAAGGCTACCTCTGGAATAATAGTGTCCTATAAAATATACTGTTGCAGCTATCTTTTCCAGATACATTTCAAATACTGGTGAATGAACAATTTAAATAAATGTGTGCAGTATACATTAAAATGTATTAATACAAAATATTGAAACAAATCAATATAATTAATCAGCTGCAACGTCTTTTTCTTCATACTATAATTGTTGATTTGTGTAAGGTCTCCACTGCGTCTACTGATAAAGTAACTAACATTGCTCTTTTGCAAATGCAGTCTGCAACTATTATATTTATTCTGGGAAATAATAAATTACATTTTTATAATCACACATAGCAACACAACGAACTGCAAAAATTTTGTGCAAGTGTCTACTTACAGTCAGAATTTAAGTAAGTAATTAATGCAAGTAAGACCTACTTTTATTTGATTTTCATTTTTTTTAATACAAACAGAATACAATTTACTTCTTTTTATAAATTTACTGTATTCAGTCAAGGGGAGAATGTAGACCCCTACTACTTCATTCACTTAAGGTAAAGGTAAAGGTAAAGGTTCCCCCGCACATGCATGCTAGTCGTTTCCAACTCTAGGGGCCGGTGCTCATCTCCATTTCAAAGCCAAAGAGCCAGCGCTTGTCCAAGGACGTCTCCGTGGTCATGTGGCCAGCATGACTAGATGCCAAAGGCGTACAGAACGCTGTTACCTTCTCACCGTAGTGGTCCCTATTTTTCTACTTGCATTTTTACATGCTTTTAAACTGCTAGGTTGGCAGAAGCTGGGATGAGTAACAGGCGCTCACTCTGTTACATGGCACTCAGAATTCAACCCGCCAAACTGCCGACTTTCTGATCGACAAGTTCAGCGTCCTAACCCACTGAGTCACCGCAAAATCACTCTCTGAAGCCACTTATGGTAACAAATGTACTTCAAGCAATTTCATTTTTCTAATTACTCTGCCCATGTCTTCAGGAACACCCCTTTTCTTGTGATATAGTTTGAGAAGGCTAAAATGTTCAGGATTCTTTTCTTGATTCTAAGGAGCAAACCTGAATATGCTGTTAAAAATAGGATAGAGAAAAAGCAGAAGTCAGTCCTAGATCTCTGATTTCAATTGCCATCAATCAATAATTAAATACACTTCTGCATCTTTAAAAAGTCTACAGTACCATTCCCTACACTTGGCAAGAAACCTTTCCAAAATATAATTTCCAATTGGTAACCAATATACTGTAATTAATGCATATAGTAATGAATTTAGTAGTAGTCAAATAAGTTGCATAGAAAAATATGTCAATACATACAAGAGCCATATGTCAGCAGCTGCAAATTTGCTGGGAAATTAGACGGAACAGAATGATACATGACTATATTTGTCAGTTACAAATGGTTCCACTGAATCTCAGATTCTGAATTCATCCATGACATTTGAGATAGAAAAGTATACCTTTTAAATATATAATGTGGGGAAAGGTCCTAGGCTTGTACCTTTCAACAATATATAATTTTAACTGTAACTTACAGTCCCTTTAGCCTGAATTGCCCTATAATTGCCCTTTCTCACCATCTTTTTATATTCCATGGTTTAGTTCTTTTTTTCCCAAACTGGAATATAAAGTATTGATTTCCCCTCTGCCCTCCTGTTTGTATATGAAGAAGTCAAAACTAATGGTTTAATGCTTGATGCTGGTAAATAAGGCTTGATGTTGATAAATAAAGATATTTCCTATGAGGGTCTACTTCCTGTCAAACCTACTTTTCGAACATTTCCAATAGTGTCTAGTTGCTTGTCATTATTATGCATTTAATAATTTAATCAATTTGATTTTAGTGCCACTCAGTTACTCTGGACAACTCGCAATATAAAAGCAAAGTAAAATAAAATAATAAAATGACAATAAAGTAACAAACAGGAAATAACAAAACAGTAGCTTGGACAACTCACATCAAAACATGTAGACCACATGTCAAAACCTGAGTAAGAGAATTCCATCTAAAAAAAGATGTTGAGACCTTGGAAAAAGTTCAGAGAAGAGCAATTAAGATGATCCAAGGCCTGGAGACTAAAACATATGAAGAATGGCTGCAGGACTTGGGTTTGGCTAGTCTAAAGAAAAGAGAAGTAGGGATGACATGATAGCAGTATTCCAGTATTTGAGAGGCTGCCACAAAGAAGAAGGGGTCAAATTATTCTCCAAAACACTAGAGGGCAGGATAAGAAACAATGGTTGGAAACTGATCAAAGAGAGAAGCAACCTGGAATTAAGGAGAAAGTTCCTAACAGTGAGGACAATTAACCAGTGGAGCAGCTTGTCCCCAGAAATCATGGGTGCTCCATCACTGGACATTTTTAAGAAGAGACTGGACAGTCACTTGTCTGAGATGGTATAGCTTCTCCTTGAATGGAGAGCTGGACTAGAAGACCTCCAAGGTTTATTCTATTCTATTCTATTCTATTCTATTCTATTCTATTCTATTCTATTCTATTCTATTCTATTCTATTCTATTCTATTCTATTCTATTCTATTCTATTCTATTCTATTCTATTCTATTCTAAACCTACTGTCTTTAAGATGCTCCATAATGTCGTCAAGATGGGAGCTATCCAGCTAGGAAAGGCCTTATTCCAGAGGATAAGCAATATGACAGAGAAGGTGCATTTAATGAGTCCCAAAAGATGATACGGTTTAATCTGGGAGACCCAGAGTGTGCCAACTCTGTCCATTAGTTAGGCAGAAACCACAGGAGATAAGTGATTCCTCAGATAAATAGGCTTCCTGCTGTAGAGGTTTTATAGGTGATAATCAGCAAATAAAAAGGCCATCCACCTTACCTGGTTATAATTTAAAGTAGGTCCTATATCCAAGCTGTTAAGAAAACAAATAACTCAGTTGTACTTCATTTCATGCTCAATAGGATTTTTAAGAGCCCAGTCATTATTATTTTAATTAATTTAATTTTATTTTGTTAGATTTATATACCGCCCTTTCCCGAAGGACTCAGGGCGGTTTACAGGGTATTTAAAATCAGCAATACAAATACAAAAGTTAAAAAACAATTTAAAAAGATTAAATTATCCCTTAAAATAAAAACCCCGGTTAAAAAATTCTCAGCCTGGGCCGGAGAGCTCAAAGAGCCAGGTCTTCAGGTCCAGGCGGAATGAACGAAGGTCAGGGGCAGTCCTCAGCTCCACGGGAAGCTGGATCCAGAGGGCAGGTGCACCCACAGAGAAGGCCCTATCCCTGGGTGTTACCCACCGGCAATCTTTTACCAGCGGCACCCTGAGGAGACCCTCCCTGTGTGGCGCACTGGACGAAGGGAACTTGATGCTGGCAGCAGGTGTTCCCTCAAATATCCCGGACCCAAGCCATTTAGGGCTTTATAGGTCATCACCAGCACCTTGAATCTCACTGGGAGGGCAACCAGAAGCCAATGCAGCTCGTGGAGTAGAGGTGTTACATGGGAGTATCGGGAAGCCCCCATCACAACTCGCGCAGCCGCATTCTGCACCAGTTGAAGCCTCCGAGTGGTCCTCAAGGGCAGCCCCATGTAGAGGGCGTTGCAGTAGTCTAAATGGGAGGTCACGAGCGCATGAGTGACTGCATAGGGCATCTCGGTCCAGATAGGGTCGCAACTGGCGCACCAGGCGAACCTGGGCAAAAGCTCCCCTGGTCACGGCACCTATATGGTCTTCAAAATTCAGCCGTGAATTATGAAGTCACATCAGTCTTCCTCCACAAAGGAAGGCAGGATTTAACTGAGAACTATGATTACACTCATAGTTGTTACAATGTACTAAAATAATCATAACATATTTGAGTTAGCTATTGACTGTTCTGAAAAGAAAGAACTATAAGCTTAAATATGGATTTAATAAAATAAGACAAAATGAAAGTTGGAAAATGTTACATTCAGACCGAGAACCAGTTTGGTTAAAACTCTTGGCTAGAACCTATGGACTATGTCAGTGGTGGGATTCAGCCAGTTCACACCACTTCAGCAGAACCGGTAGCTATTTTTTTGTTGCCCAGGCCCGGAATGGACTTCCGGAAGTGGCATCTACACAGAGAACCAGTTGTTCACATATTTGAATCCCACCACTGGACTATGTGCTAATCCAACCTTGAGAATGAAGCCAACTATATGATTTGAGGTGAATCACCATCTTTTAGCCTTAGAAAGAAAGCAATAGCAATCCATTTCTGAAAATCTTGCCCAAAAGAGATCACAGGTCTGTGTAGTCACCAGGGCACACGATTACAAATTGCAAATATTACCAGTGCTGGTACTTGGCTCTCAGTTGCCACACTGATTCTTCATTAGTAAACTTCGCAGAGTGAAATTGTTATAACTGTTGATGTGCCAGGAGCTCAAAATTTAGATATGATTTAGTGAATAGTTAAAACAGTTCTGTGATAGAAAATGACCACATTGCTGGCAATTTATGAGAATTTCATTACAGATAATTTGTGTTTTGTAGAAAACACATTATGATTTAATTTAGATCATCATAACATGAATGCTTACATGCATAAATACATCATATTTGTATCCCAGTTTATTTTTGTAATTGTTTATGGCATAGCCATTAAAATGCTTCCATGTAAAATGACATGAAAGTACAAGAGAGAAACTTCATTCAGAAATGTCACTTTCACATAGCTTAATCTAAAAAGACATTGCTTCTGTATCAACTACCCAATAATTCTCAAGTTGATTTTCATAGCATTGCTCAATTAAATGAAATATTAGAGGATATCTATCCCTGTTCAACACAAGTCTGCTAAACAGGAGGTGGAGAAGGAGGACTTTCTTTGCAGAGTTTCATGAACTGGTAAGGTGCATTTTATGGAATACTATTAGGAAATACCTTATGTATTCTTACATATTCCATATATAGTCGCATTTATCATCATCATTTATCATCGCATTCCCTTAGCTCAACTAAAGAAACTTATAGATGGGAGGAAACATATAAGAAGAAATTAGCTTTGATACTGTTTGCTGCATAGGAATAACAAAAGAGCTGTACTACATAACCTACTTTTAATAATGGTTAGAAGTTAAATAAGTAGAGATTTTCTTAAAAAAATATATCCCAAAGCTAATCCTTAAAGTCTTGCCATACTATTTTTGTAGCACTGAATTTCTCACACAGAATGAAATAATGAATTTCTCTATTTTAGGAATTTAAGCTTTTTGCTTTTATAAATCAAATTATGTAATATATTTACATAATTTTAATACTATTAAGCAAATCATGCTGAAGCCTAGATGAAAATTATCTCAAGCCAAAAATATAAAATAGTTCAAGCATTCCCCCAAAAGGGAAAAACATGGAGTCTTAGTGCAGCTACTTTTCTTAAAGCGTTACTTTTCATGAAATCCTTTTTTTTTTTTTTGAGAATTTCTTTCATAGATGCAAGCTTGAACAAGCTCTGACAATATTTAATTTACTGTTTACTTAAAACAGGCTTGTGTTGAATAGTTTGTAATCATGTACTTCACAAGAGATGTACATGAAGGCGCCTCATATAGCAAAGAAAACCTAAAGGACCCCAGAGGAGTTTGGGTAATTTCATATAATTGAAGCAGAGCATTGATGCAGCTGGATGTGATGCTGCCTCAAGATGATGTAGATGTGTTTGATAGGAAAATTGGGAAAGATGAGATATTCTTCTTCATTAGAAAAAATAGACTTGCTGCCCTAGAAAAGATTCACTTAACATAACATATCAAGTACACAATGCAGCTTGATTTACAGGTGCACCTATTAACCAGTAATAATGTTGACTGAAGAAGTAAAATATGATGAATAAAGATGGGCCAAAACTCTGGGGCTTGATTTGCAATTTTACAGTTGCACAAAATTCAGTCTAATTTGCTGCAAAGCACATATAGCAAAATCTAGCAATAGATTAACCAATAACACATTGGTCTTAAGGGGAAAACTATTTTCACAACCTGCAAGTGTCACAGCAAACAAGAGCAAAATAGATGGTAGCTGTTTGCTATATTATTTTCAGTCCGGTATGTGTCTTTTTCTTCTTTAGTCATCGAAACTGAGTTTATCACTTTCCAGAGAAAACTATCCAGACTAAGCAATGCTAGTGTTTAGGGAACATCAGCTGAATGGCTAATATATAGCAGTTCTCCTTCTGGGTTTACTTTACGCAACTGATTCACCACTCTGAAACAAAATAAGGGACTAATTAAATCATTTGTCTGCCACACCATAGTACTTCTTACATCCTTATAGTTGGTCCAAAGGTAACAATCATGTTTCATCAGGACTAAACTATTACTTTATTTGAAACTGCTGTTGTAAATTTTCTATTGTTATTGTAACTTCTTTCAGTATTACAAAACAGAGCAATAGTCACCAGGTGGACAATAAGGATGAGGTTCTGTGCAGGACAGGTGAGTGGTTTTCCATATATTATCAGGTTTTAAAAGATGGTCCAAATGTCCAATAAATTAGCTGAATATCCAACCCCAGCAATTTAATAGAAAACATTGCTAAAGATAAAGGTGATTGTTTTTGCTGTACATCTTCATCGGGTACATCCGTGTAGCAGTCTTAAGCTGATTGTTTCCTGCGCTATACTAGTTGGGAATGAAGCTGGCTAAAGATATTCCTGTTTAGCTTTCAAACAATTTCTTAGTTTTGGCAATGATGCTGGTCATATATAATACCATTGGATCTGGCTGATAGATTCCTCCTGCTTCTTTTGCACTCTTAGATATATTGGAGAGAAAAAATGCCAATTATATTCCTTTCTATGAATGGACATATAGTTTCCTTATAGCCCTTGTCGGTGAGGCATCCTCTTCTTTTGGAGAGAGGTGTGCCAGTCTTATATAAAACTGTAGATAGTTTTACCTTTCTTGATGTCACTTGAATCCAAAGGAGAAATTCATGGAATTCTTGTCAATTTTTACCCAGCATTTGGGAGTTTCACTATTTCACAATATTTCACTGGTCATCTTGTGAACTAAAAGGCCACTTCATCTTTCCACTGCTCCATTGGTAGGGTAGTTTTCAAAAGGGAAACAAAGAGAAAAGTCTGCTCTTTGACCAGTCGTCTCTGACCTTAGTCTAGAGTCCAGCAGACTTTGTATAAAAGTTTTACTGTACATTGGAAGAGCACAGTCAGGCCAGCAATCCAAGACAAAATGGTTGTAGAGATGCTGATCAGTGATACCAAAGGGGAGGTATGGCTACCCCAGAACATTAACTAATAGGAATGGGGGAATTTACCTAAAATATAATCAAATGCAGCAGTCAATCTGCCCAAGTCTGGAAAATACCTGCTTTGCTATACACCAAAACAAAAAAAGATGAGTGGAGTTTGCCTTAACAGCATGCTTGGGGTGCACTGAGGATCTTGCCCCATCTTCTTGTACTCTAAAAATGATAGGTAGTCATTTTCATGTCCAATGAGCAGACCTGCAATTATGCTTCACTGCTCAGGAAGGCACCCCATTGAAGGATATGCACTAGTTTAATATAAAACTGTAGAATTCTCCTGGGTTGCATACAGTATCTCTGCCAATGCTTTTACATTTCTTAAAAATGATATGATGCTAGACTGGCAGTGCAATGGCTAAGATTATGTAATTCCAAATTATTCCAGGATTTTGAAAAAGGAAAAACTTCAAAAGGATCTCACTAAATTGGAAGAAACTGCCTTTATGTAACTTAATTAATTACATGATTTAGAAAGAGACAAAAAAATCAAATCATGAGATCTGAATATATAACAAATGGCCATGAAAAGAATCTTGGCATTGTGTCAATAAAATGGTGACTCAGTGTACAGTTGCCGTGAGAAAGGAATTAAATATATAAACTGTATAATGCCCTATTTTACGTGAATTATGGCTATGTGATTTATAATTTTGAATACTGTGTTCAGCTTTAGTTCTGTGATTTGTAAATGATATGGAAAAGATACGGAAAAGAGCAAACTAAGTAGTCATAAGGATAAAATAAGAAGGTGAAAATACTTGACACATAAAAATAAGACTGGTGAAAGTGGATATGAACAGGTTTTTCTCCCTAAAATGGAGTAATCCAATCAACCTGAATAGCAGGGATTCAGAATATAAAAGAAAGGAATTCATTGCCAGAAGAAACAATGGTGCTTACTAGTTTGGGCAGCTGCACAAAAGAATTATCATGGGGAATAAAATTAATCTTCATATTATTTGCAGTAACTGAGGTAGTATTCTTCTGGATAACAACTGCTGGAGATCATAAAGCCAGAAGATACCCTTACAGTCATAATCTGCTTGTATGCTTCCTGATGGTATCTTATTGGCCACTATGAGAATAGATGATCGATTAATTAACCCTTTGATCTTTCTAGCATGATTCTTCCTAGGAATCCACAAACAAGGCCATGGCAGCCACCACTGAATATACTACTATTACATATGCATTTAATACTAGTGGTAAAGGCACATACACAAATATATCATTTTTATTATGCAACCATAGACATATCCTACTATTGTAATGACTCTCTTCCAATCTAATGCTGAACAAAATCCATGAAGGGAGAAATTACATATCTCTTCCCTTTGTTCAGAGAAGAAAAACTATTGCAGGCACACACAAAAGATTTTCTTTTGCAGCAGCATGAGTTCAGCCAAATGTTTTATGTGTGGATCTATCCAAGACTCACTATGAAGAGCTTTGTCATGTGTCTTACATAATGAGTTCAGGCACCTGCTCCTTCAAATACTCTATCAGGATAATTTTGACACTGCACTTCATGGGAATTTAATTTCATAGACTTCTGCTTAAATAGAGATTAGAGTTTCTGCCAAAACAATATCAATTGAAAAGATGACATTATAATTAATATAATATAAAGCATTGACTAGCTCTATCTTTCAACTACAAACAAGACACTACGTTAAATTTTTGCAATGCAATCATATATGTACCCACTCAGAAGCATATCTAATTGAATTCTATCTTAAAGTGTGCAATTGTGTAGCACAGGGCTTTTCAACCAGTGGTACAGGTACCACCTGTGGTACATTGGCACCTGGCAGGTGGTATGCGACCATCCTACAAAAGTGGTAGTGGGGGAGGGGAATGAGCTGAACCAGTGGCAGCACTGTTCAAACCTGAGTGAGAGACGACTGGAGCTGCAGGGCTGTCAGGGCTCAGCGGAAGCACCAGGATCCGTGCCAAGCTCCAGCTGGAGCTCAGTGCTGATCCTGGCACTTCTGCTGAGCCCAGAAGAAGTGCTGATCAGCTGGAATATTGCAACATCTCCAGGCTCTTGTGATTTACATTCAGATGCTTGGCAACTGATTCATATTTATGATGGTCACAGTGTCCCAGGGTCATGTGAAGTGACTAAAAGCTGCTGCAACCACCCAACAGATGGGGGGAATAAAAACCAAACACCCCCCACCCCACCCCTGCTGCCAATCCTCAACAGAAATGCTCACAACAATGAAAACCTCGGACAGGAGGAAGAGTGCCACTGGGCAGGCAGGCAGGTGTCTTGCTCGGCTGTGGCTTGGAGGGCACTTTTTTCAGTGCCACTGTAACTTTGAACAGTCACTAAGCAAATGGTTGTAAGTCGAGGACTACCTGTACTTCATCACTTTTTTCCTTTTTTTTGTTCACGTTTTTGACACCTTGCTAGGTGACTGGTGGTACTTGGATGTTGCCATATCCTAAAAGTGGTACAATGGTGAAAAAGTTGAAAAGCCCTGGTGTAGCATATCTATTGAAAGGTAAACCTTATTGAGTTCATGGAAAATGTATGTAAGATTGCAGCTTAATTCCCCTAACATATAATATGGTACACAACAAAAATTAATTGCTTTGAGCATGGAACGTCTGATATTGAAAACTAATGTACCACACCATTATCTGGAAGTCAGATTTGGCTCTCTACTCTTCATCTATAGCCATATGTCTGTCTGTCTACATCTATCTGTCCATCCAGCCATCAATCTATTCCTCATTGTTTTTGTCAATGGATTCCAAATTTCTCCATGCAATTATAATTATACTGTCATGAAAATATAATAGTTATATTTCTTCCAGGATTATTTGGATTTTGAGATAATGAGATAATAAAGTTCATATTATAATGCCTAGAGTCGCTGTGAGTGAGTAGGTGGCTATATAAATTTTCTAAATAAATAAGAATGTACAATATAGTAATGATCTGACAGCACAATTAAAAATGCAAAAAGGATTTCATTACTATTATAAAGTTCTTGTTTACAATTTATTAAATTTCTAAATCTCCCATCTCACCTAAGTGACATATTTAAATATAAAAACTATATTTCTTTGTAAGAATATGATTTATTTATTATTTTAGGGGCTTCTTAATCCTGCTGTAGCATTTGTTCTACACTATTTACATTTAAAACCTCCAAAGGTTTACCTTTTCCCCCATTCATGAATTGGCTGACTTCCTAATTCATACACGTACATATTTCTGGAAAGCCCAAACTATCTATAATAGAGAATGAACATCAGGACAATACCAGTAAAGAAACTTTTTTTTATTACTGATTTAGGTAACAATATAATTTTGTCCTACCAAGTGTGTTTCCAGGTAGAGTTTAAGACTGTCTGTCTCGGCCTTGGGAGGACTCCAGTTTTCTGTGGTTTCCATGGCATCATTTAACCACTGAATGAATTCATCCAACTTGCTTACAAACCCCTTGAAAAAGAGAAAGCAAGAAAAGACAGTTGTTTAAAAAACATTGTAAATAAGTAATACAGTTATAATACAGCTCTGCATCCAGTAAGTAGCTGTATACTAAAACAACTTGATGATGAGAAAGGATGGGAGAAAAGGAATTGGGCCTAACATATATTGAGAAATATATGAGGGATAATAGTGTAGAAAATATATGAGGGATAATAGTGTAGAAAATAAAAATAAAATCCTATTCAAAATAGATAAATATATATTTTTTAATATAGAAACATTCCATGACCTATTATTATTATTATTATTAATAATAATAATAATAAGTTGGAAGGGACCTTGGAGGTCATCTAGTCCAACCCCCTGCTAAGGCAGGAAACCCTATACCATTTTAGACAAATGGCTGTCCAGTCTCTTCTTAAAAACCTCCAGTGTTAAAGCATTCACCACTTCTGGAGGCAGGTTGTTCCACTGGTTAATTGTTTTAACTGTCAGGAAGTTTCTCCTTAGTTCTAGGTTGCTTCTCTCCTTGACTAGTTTCCATCCATTGCTTCTTGTCCTGCCTTCAGGTGCTTTGGAGAATAGCCTGACTCCCTCTTCTTTGGGGCAACCCCTGAGATATTGGAACAGTGCTATCATGTCACCCCTCACCCTTCTCTTCATTAAACTACACATACCCAATTCCAGCAACCGTTCCCTATAATAAACAATCTATAATTTGAAACCTATATTTTACTAAAAGATATCATTTTTATAACATATTTAATATTTAAAAAGCTGAAATAATCAAGTAAAATACTAACACATAAAACTGATAAGCTTGAATCATTTATATAAATAATGTAAACATTCCCCTAGTACATTTACTAAAATATACTGTACTGACAGTAAGGGCCATGATGTTATTATCACAAGTACAGGTATTTCTAGTGAACATCCCTGAAGTGTAACAATAAATTTCAGAAATAGATGAAAGTATAAGAAACTGTTACTATGGCTATACCTGTGATTGGAACAAAGTCCATTTTCCAATAAAAAATATGAATCTTTAAAAAAAACTATTTTTCTGATGACTTCTATAAATTTTTATGGAGACTATTCAAAAGAAAAGAACTGTAGAAACTGAAAATTATTTCAAATGCTGAAAGCCAGATATTGAAACTTATTATCAGAGGGTACAACATTGTCAGGTCCGAAGTGTCATTGTCTAAGTAAACAGCACCATCTGGAGGAATAACCACAAAACAGCAAAGTCTTCATGAGATTTTAAAGAACTGTTTAATCTTAATCACAGCCTTCTAGTTATTATGAAATGCCAACCTATGGCAAATACTGGAAATATCTATTCATTACTATCTGCCTTTATATGAGGACTATCCAGACTTTCTGCATCCATGAGCACATTTGGAATTTTAAGCTTATATTGTTGGCACTCTAACAAAATGACTACTAGTGAGGAGATCTGATGATTTAGCAGATGGCTGGTTACACAGTTGACCATTTACAACAATCAGTTACCAAGCTGTAGTCTTTCCATATCTAGCCCTCTCCCAATTCCTTCCTTCCAGGAGCTCGTCTGGTTAGGTGGCCCTGTTAGAAAAAGGTGGGCACCCAACCAAAGGAAATGTTGGGATGCACCCGTAACTCATGATCTAGACAAGTCGCTGTTACCAGAGACTGACTAACATTGTCTTAGGCAAGTTGCTGACACCAGAGACTGACTACCATTGGCTTAGGCAAGTTGCTGTCACCAGAGACTGGCTAACACCACCTTAAGCAAGTTGATGTTACCAGGGACTACCATCGTTTTACGCCAGCTACTGTTATCAGGAACTGACTACCTGTAAGTTCCCTGTAAGTTCTTACTGCCTGAGGTCGACTACCATCATTCCACATGAGTTACCATCAAGAGAGATTGACCATCATCACCCCATGTGTGTGGCTGCTGACCATGACTGCGTGCTACGTGCCCTGTCAAGCAGAGGTGTCAACGTGAGAGACCCCTTGGGCCGGCACCACCCCTTCGGGGGTGTGCTACACACACTAGTTAAATTAATTTTTTTTAAAAAAAAATGTGAACTATGTATGGAAAATTTGCAGAGCCATGTCTTGTGAAATTCTTTCAAGCATTTTTAAAAACAGTGCTATGAACACAGCATGTTTATAGGGGGTCAACCTATTCTCCAAAGCACCTGAAGGCAGGACAAGAAGCAATGGATAGAAACTAATAAAAGAGAGAAGCAACCTAGAACTAAGGAGAAATTTCCTGACAGAACTATTAATCAGTGGACTTGCCTCCAGGAGTTGTGAGTACTTCAAGACTGGAGGATTTTAAGAAGAGACTGGCAGCCATTTGTTTAATATGGTATAGGCCAGGGGTCAGCAACCTGAAACAGTGAAAGAGCCACTCGGAACCAGTTCCCTCACAAAAGGAAAAACTGGGAGCTGCAAAAAATGTGTGCGCATGCGCGTACATGCACGCATGTGCAGAACAGGCTTTGACTGAAGAGTGGAGCCAAGGCGAGATATGCACCTACCCTACATATTTGAATTGATTGGTTGAACTTTTTTAGTCCCACTTTTTTTTTTTTGGACTGCACATGGCAGAGGACTGGGAGCCACAGGAGACTGCTGAAAGAGCTGCATGCGGCTCCGGAGCTGCATGCGGCTCCGGAGCCGCGGGTTGCAGACCTGTGGTATAGGCAGTGGTGGGATTCAGCCAGTTCACACCACTTCGGCAGAACTGGTTGCTATTTTTTTGTTGCCCAGGCCCAGAGTGGACTTCCGGAAGCGGCATCTACACAGAGAACCGGTTGTTCACATATTTGAATCCCACCACTGGGTATAAGGCTTTCTGCTTGAGTAGGGGATTGGACTAGAAGACCTCCAGGGTCCCTTCCAACTCTGTTATTCTGTTAAATTACCTTAACCATTACAAAAGAATAGGGGAGGATTGACTAGAACAGTACTTATCCTGGATTTTGGTTTTCTGCTTGAGAGTCACTGTATAAGTAGTGCATGCAATCATTTTTCTTCAGGAACTTGTAAGAAATCTAACCAATACTAAGTAAAAATGTGGCATTTACTTGCATCATAACAGGGAATATATTTTGATCCAGCATTCAAGCAGCAGCCCGACCATCCAACTGTTAAGATAGATCAGGTCAGGAAACAGATGTCACAAGAATACTAGAATTCTACTTCATAGATTTGGTTACAGTAACACGGGGATTGAAAGTCTGACCATATTTTTCTATTCTTCCCTCTTATACCAAAAGGAGTCAAGGCAAAGCAATCTTGATATTCTTTCTTACACTTTCCTGCTTTCTTGGGCTAAATTCATAATTCCTAACAGATTCTTCAAGGCCAGCTGCATAGTCGCTACACCACTGAGTTGACATAATCTGGAAATTCAGTCAAATGCCATCCTACACTGGAGTAGGTATAGCTGCCATTCTTAATATCAATATATGTTTATAGCATGATATAGAAGAATATCCACTTGATACCTAATATGCCTTGATGACATTGGATACATGTTTGATCATTTCACTTACTCCTTAAGGTATCATAGTCTCATCTGAGGAAAATCCCAAAGAGATGGAAGACAATTTAGCAAGTCTCAGGAGCAGAGGAATGGGAGTCTAGTATAAAGCCTGAAGCAGAATCTTTTGTCTAGAAGTCAGATCTAATTGACCACAATGGTCATTCACTTGAGAATATCTTGATATAGCTGCAAACCCCTGAAACTTGTTCAGATTTGATGAGCACCAGATGACTTTAGCCAGAAAAGCCTTCATTATTAAAACGTCTGTAAATCTGTGTATTAAGCTCCCCTTGTGCTATTAATTGCCATTTCTTAATATATAGCCTTAGTGTGCTACACATTTGCTGCTTAGATTTTAAGAGACTGGACAGTCACTTGTCTGAAATAGTTTAGGGTCTCTTGCTTGAGCAGGACTAGAAGACCTTCAAGGTCCCTTCCAGCTCTATTCTGGTTGACTGATTGATTGATAGATTGATTCAAACTTTCACTCTCTTGTTCTGTCTTCAGAAGATCTGAATTTAAAAAATCTGCACCTTTTGTTTAATTCAGTTGACTTTACTTTTCGAGTCACAGTTTGCTGAGGTCATTTTTCTTGTGAACATTTTTAATATATATTTTGCATATGATCTTTTTACTCATATACCAGTTTTTGTGCACACTTTACTAATGCATACATATTTGAAGGTCATGTACACATCTTTTTTACTGTTGAGTTGCACACTCCAACTTAGGGAAGGACAATTTTGGAATACACATGAGTTCAGGTTCAAAAAAATCCAAAACTTTCTCAGCCATTTTTAATGTTCTGAACTTTCCTTTTCAAAACTGGTCCATGTATATGGTTATCAAGCAAGGGCCATTATTGGGGTAAGCAAGTATGTGTAATGGGCAGAAGGAATAATCTTGAAGAAGAGGTGAAAGAGCTCCAACTAAAATAATGGTCAGATAAAATAAATCTGAGTCCAAAAAAATATATAATTTGAGAAAGTATCTGAGACATGACTTTTCAAATTGTCAGAAAGATTTTTAAAAAATGCTCATTGGGCAGAGTCATATTCAGATTCTGTACCTGTAACCTTATAATAAAAGTAGTGTCAGCATTTATATCTTTGATTTCTTAATCTGGTCCACTTTGAAGGGCTGACAGTATACTCACACCAGAAACTTTCCTGAAATGTCCTTAGGTATAAAGAACTCGGTGTGGTGTACTAGGGGATAACAGATTGCAGTACCACTGGGGACACCGGCAATGAAAACTCACCAATTTTACCTCACAGGGTTGCTATTATGGAGAAAAAATAGAGAATAGAATGCTATGTTTGCTATCTTGAGTTCCTGAATAAAAGTTTGGAAATAAACCTAACAGATAAATAAATCAAGTCATTGTTGATATATTACAATGATGTCATTGGGGACCCTACACAGTGTAGTGATTTGCTCTCTGTTTGCTCTAAGCAGGAAGTATGCATTATACATCCATCCATACATATCCATTGCTATTTTGACTGAGTTTCTGCATTAGAATAAAAGGGATATGTGTTATTTTTTAAATAGACAATCAGCAGCCTAGTGTTTCTCAGCAGCTGCATAGATCCTTGCCAGTAGGCCCACATTCATGGAAACAACATTTTGCCATGTTTCAATTTAGTCTTGTGTTTGGTTTTTACCCATGCTATTATGGATGTTCAAAGTTGTAATCTGGTTTCATGTGGAAATAAACTGACCTAATTTGCATTTCGTACGCTAAAGTGCATAACAATATAAGCTACCAGTATTGTTCCTATTCTGTATTTCTTCAAATTCTGCAGCGCAGTTTCATCTTTAAAAATTTACCCCAATGCATATAACATATAATGCATATAAAAAGACATATAGATTAAATACGATTTTTTCATATGGATTCCATTCCCCCCAGAAAGCCCCCTCTTGAACATCGATACAGAAGAAGTGATTGAATGGACTTCTGACTGAACACACAGAAACTTAATACAAAAAATATCATTTATCTCTCATACCTTATAGACCTTGCCTTCCTGCTCAACTCATGAACATTAGGACAGTACCAAACTTTTAAAAGAGATATTTTGCAAAGCAAAACAGAACAGAAATCCTCCTCAAAACATTAAAGCCAAAGAGTATATCAAAGGTTTTGACACACTGGTTTCAAAGTCTTTCCCCAACTGTGTGTTTATGTGTGTATAACTAGATAACACTTCTGGGTCCACCAGCAAAATGAAGCAGTTATGCACACATATGGGAAAGCCTTCAAAACAGTGATGTCGAATCTTTTGCATGATGTGGCTGCTTTAACATTTCAAGCAGTACTTTGCTTGCATCAGTGTATTTTGCAAATTTCCTCTTTATGCTGCCATATATTGATAAGAAGAGAAAGGTCTGTCCACATCATCTGTTTCCTACTTACCTCCATTTTTTTCCATACAATTTCATTATTCTCTTGATGTTGTATATCTTCCATCAGTTGCTGTATTAAAGCTGATTTCTTTGTGAAAGTCATTTCATTTTTATCAGAAACCTGACATATTGATGGCTTTTGTGGCATATCTTCTAGATACCTTTTCATGCTAGATGAGAATGTGCAAAGTTCTTCGTCAGAAAGGATATCACTAAGAGGGCCCGATTCAATGCTGTCTCCTACTGAGGATATGATATCACTTGAAGAACTTGGTGAAATTCTACCTAATCTTTTGTGCTTCTTTTTGACCTGATAGTTTGGGTAAAGCTCTGAGTCTGAATTCATTTCAGATAGTTCCCAGTCATCAATATTTTGAATAGTTTCTCCTGGAGATTTCTGTGGAAGCAATTTTGTCAAATTTTCTAATTTCAAAGCTAATACTTCTGTCTGTTTGAGATGGGATGGGAGAGCTAAGTATTCATCAGAACCATACCAGGCATTACCTATTTTACCATCTGTGCTGGCATTATTTGGTGAAGATGAGTGGGTCTTTTCACTCTTGTTTCTTTGAAGAAGAGGGAAGGGAGATATAACAGGATCTGATCCAGCTGAAAAGCTACTGACGTGACTATTAGTGGGTGAACCAGATGGTTCTCCTTCACTGGCAGACTGACCATTCCGTTCTTCTTCCTTATAAGGCTCAGAAGAGGTTGATGTCATATCACTTTCTGTCCCTTCTATGGATTGCATGCTGCCAGAAGAGATTCCATTTTGTAAAGCCAGAACTCCTCTTTTGTTCACCTGATTGGTTGGTGCAGTATTTGATACCATTTCAGAAATCCTGCAGGATGCCACCTCCTCAGGAATGTCGTGTGACTTCTTGCACCTCAGCTTCTGCCTTTTAGCACTGTCACTTGACTTACCTAAAGCCATAGACTTTTCTTTGAAATGATTTTGAATTGCAAACTTGAGCTCACTTATGTTGTGTAAACAATCACACGATTGACTTATAGCAGAAGGGGAATTATTGTATGCTGTTTGTAGTGCTAGGCAAAGCTTAGATCGGTCTGGTGGCTCTAGCAGTGAAGGTGTGCTCTTACTGATCTCTGTCTTAATCAAAGAGAACTGATTTTTTATATCATCAACTACAATATCTGTTTTAAATATGTCTTCTTTGAGAAACAAACCCCTCTTGGGCAAGGTGGGCTGTGTGGGTGAATCCTCATTGTAGTCACAACCATCTTGTATTGATCTCTTGGGAGTTGAGTTTTCACTGTGAGGGTGATGATCGGCTTTTGCACCACTGGCGGGCACTGGATTTGGCTCCTGTTTTATTGTTTCCAAGACCTTCTTGTGGCCAAATGAGACAGCCGAATCCTCAGAAGCTACTTTACAAAAGGGTAAGTGCTCAAAAAGATGAGTGAGTGAAAGTTCAGCAGATATAGTTGATGGTTCTTTGCAACTTTGGCCTTCCCCCTGCAGCTGATCTATTGACAAGGGTAAGTGGATTTCCTTTGTATTAATACTTTCAATGCATTTGGAAGCACCTGAATCTGTTGCTACATCCAGTAATCCCACATTTCTAGTAAGTTCTGGAAAGGCTTTGTCCATTTCACTACAGCTCCAAGACTCAAAAGATGTTATTTTAGTTGGACCGGAAGTCATGTCCCCAAGAGCACCAAGCAAATCTTCACTCGGGCTGTAGTCAGACAGTTCAAAGGCAGTAATTCCACAGTCTAGGGATAAATAATTTTGAGAGCATTTGATAGTTAGCTGTCCTGAGTCATCCACTTCTGTTAAAGAATCAAGACGGTCCTGTAACAAAATCAAAAGAGAAAAAACAGTTGTGCTTATGATTTTTAAAATCTATAATGCTAAACCTTGCAAATTCAGAAACAGGAACAGTGGGAGGGGGGCTTTCACCTTGATCTTCAGAACATTACTGATCATAAAATTATCACATTGTTTTATAGATTTCACTGAAAATGGGTAACATTAATTCAGTAAATGAAGAATGCAATAATGGAAGAGATTGTCCAATTGTTGGCTAGCTTTAAACAATTGATGTAGAAGTGATGTGCTATGCCTGGGTAACACTGAATGGAATGCGAATGGCAAAAAGTTCATGAACCAGTGTTTAATAGAGCCATATGCATTAAAGTCTGTACCTGATGGCATTTTATTATATTATTCTTATTTATTACTATCATGCAAGGAATACAAAATAATAATTAATTTGTTCAGAACTCAATATGTAACATGGGTTGGTTGTATATCCTTACAACTTCAGATAGTCAGGACATTATTTCTACTTTTTTGCATATATTGAATATTACAATGCTTTGATTTATTTCATAGTCTTTAAAAATCTCACTTTGTATTATTCAGTTGCCACTTAATTAAGCAAAAAGATAAGCTTCTATTTTCTGTTTTTTATCCTTTCTTTAGGCCAGGAACATGAGCTTAAAACTGGAAGAATTCTTGAATAAGCCTTTAATTTCTAAATGGATATTTTTTTAAAAAAATGTCTAATACACGTGGAAAGAATGTTTTAACTTTAATACTCTTTTGTCAGCAGTTTAAATTTTTAAAGACTGTAATCAAAGCAATGCAAATATTCTAAAATTTCTATAAAATTGCATAAAAATAGATTTGGAATTATAATAGATCACAAGCCACTATTTCTGTTAGTTTACATTGTTATGCAATTGCCATAATAGATTTGTATAATTTTTAGGATAGTTCCTAATTCATGTTCAAATCAAAGGCATACTAGGACATTATGATTATTAAACAAATATGTTGATATTTTTTAAGTTTTAGCAGTATAAAATACATTAGGAAAGAAATATAGAAGGTTGGAGAGAAATATTTTATTCCCTACATTTTCACATCAAAATTCCCCTGGTTAAAATATGTTTCTGGAGTAATATTGGAGACAAATATTGTACTCTATTTCCAACTTGTTCTTGTTTTTCTTTTGTGATAATGCAAACCTAACGAGCATCAAGGTTGACAGTGAAATAGTTGTTCTCCTGATATGTGCCATGACTTGGATCCTGTAACACTTTCCTGACCCTGCTTGTAACCCTGTGAATTGAGCAAGGAACAGGCTCCCCTTATTTTAGTACTTATCCCCTGCAACAGATCTATGAAATCTTTTCTGAAATTTGACACACGGCACTCATTTATTTACCACAGTGAATTGGAATTTCAGTCAAAATTAGACCTAAAGAAATGGTGGGTCAGAGGCAGATACCAACAGGAACTGCAGGTGGGAAAAGAATGGATTCAGTTTCAGAATCAACCACTCGCTTCTAATCAGTTTCTAAAAAAAAACTATGAAGCGATTTATATTTTTATATTATTTAAATTGTAGTTGGCCAGAAGAAAAAGAACCAAACCAACAGTACTGACACATTCTTTGTAAATTAACCACATGTATAACTTAAGTCAAGCGAGAATTGTGAAGCCAAAATTTAGGTTTGTGCAGATCTTCTGTGCTGACAATTTATATTCAACAACAGGTTCTCAATTGCTGTGAGTAAATTAAGTATCTGGTAACACACATAGAAATGAGTGTTTGCCTGAAAATTGGATTAAAATTCAGATTAAATTCAGTACCCTGTTTAGGAATCTAAACCCTGTTAAATTACAAGATCCTTCTGTTCCATATTATGAAAAAGTCTAAATCTCTGGCCTGGGTCCGGGTTATTTGAGGGAACACCTGCTGCCGGCATCAAACGCCCTTCGCCCAGTGCGCTCCCACAGGGAGGGTCTGCTCAGGGTTCCGCCGGTGAGAGATTGCCGGCGGGTGACACCCAGGGATAGGGCCTTCTCGGTGGGAGCGCCTGCCCTCTGGAACCAGCTGCCGGTGGAGCTGAGGACTGCCCCCGACCTCCGATCATTCCGCTGGGGCCTGAAGACCTGGCTCTTCGAGCTTTCGGGCCCAGGCTGAGGAGAAAATTTTTAATTGGGGTTTTTAAGAGTATAGGGTCAATTTAATATTTTTTAATTTGGTTTTTAATTTTTGTATGTTGGATTTTTTAATTCCCTGTAAACCACCCTGAGTCCTCAGGGAAAGGGCGGTATATAAATGTAATAAAATAAATAAAATAAATAAATCTTGCTACAGGCTTATGCAGCATTAGATGGTTCTACCCATATTTATCTTTTCAATTAATTGACAGAAGGTAAGATGAAGGTGACCCATTATGAAGCCATCATGAAGCACTGGGATTAAGTTCCACTGTCATCTTACAGTCCCTATAGAATATTGGTCTGTCAGAGCCAGAACAGGGAAAAGTGAAAGACATTATATTTAGTGAATTAATTTCCAAGCATTTCTACAACAGGGCTCAATATTTTAAGAAACTGTTACCCTGTCATGCATAGGTCTTTGATGGCTTAGAAGGCAATGTCCATTTAAATACACGATTCAGTGTTTGTAATTTGTAGTGATCCATTAGATAAACATTGTCCACTCAAGGAACTAAAAACTCATCAGTTCATATATAATTCCAAGAATTAAGAACATAAGAAGTTACGATATTTTAGGCTAAGGTCCACTTTAATTCTGTATTGTTTCTCACAATGGCCAACCAAATGAAATTGGGTGCTTAGAAGCAGAAAAAGGAGATACCTATCTTCTGCAGTTGTTCCCTTGCATATGCCTGCTAACCTAGAGCTAACCTAGAGCAAGTATCAAGTCTTCACATCAAATAGCCTTAGATAAATCTGATCTTTGTACACATATTCAAGTTAGCAGCTATCCTCACACCAAGGGGCAATTAATTCTGCAAGCTGATTATGCTTTATGTGAAGATGTGCTACCTTTTATCTGCATTAAATCTTCATCCAATCAGCATTTGGACCATTTCACCCCAGTGCTTCCAGAGAGAGAGAACATTATCGTTTCTTATTTTATACACCTCAATATATGATCCTCTTGAACTGATTTTTTTTTCAAGTTAAAGAGACCTAAACATTACAGTCTTTTCTCATAGAGAAGAAGTTTGAGTTTCCAGATTATTTTGGTTACCCTCATTTGCAGTTTTTTAAGGTCTATTATACCCCTTTACAAGCCATCAAGCCCTTATTTTGAAAACATACTTACATAAGATGGCCTAAGAAGAAAAGGAGTTTGTGTGTGTGTGTGTGTGTGTGTGTCTGTGTTTGTTTGTGTGTCTGTCTGATTCTGTGTCTATGTCTGTGTGAGTCTTCAAAAGAGCACTGTGCCCTGGGTATGCAGGAGCTGATGTGTATATGCTGACAAAAATAATAAAAAGTATTTTAAATTAAAGGACCAGATTTATAGAAGTCTTATGTAACAATGCGATTCCAGCTGTCTTTACACTGATGTTATGGTTTTTCAGCTGTTCATAGGAATAGCTCAAAATTTGTTTTTTGGTGGAAAAAAAGTTTATGGAACCAGTGAAATAGGGCAAAATCTAAATACTCCAAAATAATGTCTATCCATAGGACTGGAATGCAAGAATGTATGTGAAAGATATTCCACTTTTGAATAAATTACAACTTAAATGAGATTTATGACAGAGGTTGTTCAAGTTTCAAGAAAATCTTGCCTGTAATGAATGTGTGCATATTTGTGTAATCATGGGGAAAATATTACTTGTGAGTTAATACATTCCCTTAACAGTATTGTTAATGTGAACCTGTAAGCTTCCATTAAGGGAATCATTATGATTGATATATCTACCTCTGTGTTAATCGTAGGGAATAAGCAATGCACTTAGCTATCTTTAGAGCTTAAGGTTACAATAGCTTTTTGCTTTTAGCTCTACAGTTATCTCTGAAACAGCCACATCAAATAAAATACATTTCATTTCACCTGGATCAGTCACTCTGAAGGAAGGACTATATGTAGTGTTAAGTTTTTGCTTTACTAAAATGGACTGGTACTGGAGTTAGCTTAAGTAGCCTAAACCCAGAAGATTCTGCTGCAAACTGCTATACCAGTACTTGCTTTAATAGGGGCCTCAGTAGGCAAACAATTCTAGGACTTAGAATCCAGAAAGAAATTTCTTATATTTATTGGCCATACCTCTTTTGTTTCTTCTGTAAAAGCTTGCAAAATATCAGTTTGCCTGGTGTAATTTCCATTGGCATCTTGCAGTCCCTGAAGAATTCTCTCTCTTAGAACCAGGACAGAAACTCGAAGCTGATGCCAAAGAAACTGTACCGTGTGGATATCAACAATTACATTGACTGAGTAAGATAGAAGTTTTAGGGAAAATTCAGTCTCTAGAAGAGCATGGATTTGTTCAACATGATCAGAGATATCTTCACATATGTCCTGTGACAACAGAGAAAAGAAAATATTACCCACAACTATTTCAAATTCATTCATTTATTCATAACTATATATGCTTACACACACAAGTGAAAAAGCCTATTGAAGTCAATATAAAAGCTATATAAAAAGGTATAAAGATGGTGCACACAAGCACACAAACACACCGGTAGTGACTTAATATGCATGCACACACTGGTAGTAACTTAATATGCACATTAGATCAAAAGCTCATTTTTGATGTTTTATGAACTTCAGGAAAATTGTTATCTTTTGCACTAATGGTAGATTGTACTGGACAGAATAACTGGCATCTTGATAAATCAATATCCGAACTCTAAGCAAATTATGTTTTAAATGCTGTGACCTGTCCTAAAAACCTGGAAATATTATACCATCTCTTTTAAAATGTGTATATAGGTAGTTATGTTAATGAGAACTGATTGATTCTAATAGCAGCGAAAGATGCTTTAAGCATTGTAAATATAATTATAATCCTTTAGTAAATAATACTGTTTTTTTTCAAAAATTGGTATTCTTTCTTAGAAAAAACAGCACATTGTATATAAGAAAGCTTACATGATTCTGATATAAACTTATTTTGATTACTTCCAATTTTATGACATCCAGTGCTAAAGGTTGGCTGCTGAGACTGAGCTCTATAACAAGCAAAACAGCTAACAATAATATCAAGACAGGATAATTACAGTAACTAGAATGATAATATGGAGGAATATGCACTGTCAAGATATCTAAATAGTTCATCAACAATGACAGAATGTAGTGTTTTTAGATTATATGTTAAGAACTAATTATATTTCTGTTCAGTGACCTTCTGGCTCTGATCCTCCATCGAAAAATTAAATGCCTTCTAAATCTTCCCTCTAGGTAAGTCCTGCACCTAATACAAGCCATATTTGCATCATGTGTCATGTGTAAAAATTTACAAAGCATCACTGTTCTGTTTTTTTTTATATTTGTGAACATCTTGATTTTCTTAACTGAGGGCTTTGTACATTAATTTGTCTCAGCCAAACAAGAGCAGTGTTACTTAGATCATTTATGTGTATGCTACCAAATTTAATATTTCAATAAAAAATAAAAAGGATGTTAGTTTCTTTGAAACAATAAGGACATGTTTATTCATATTAATAAATATCGTGTTTGCATATGTATTGAATATATCAATTATTTAGGTATTTGTATCAAATTATTTTAGACCAATTTCTCAAGTGATTACACTGAATATGAATAAGATATAGAAGTCATTTCTCTGGCATCGATAGATATAGAGTCATTAAACCTTTTTTCTTTGGTGTAGATAACAATGATAACATGAGTATAATTCCCATATTTATATTTTGCATGAAAATGTGTATGTCTGGAAATGTGTTTTTATGGAAAAAAATTAAGAATTCAGCACACTGTTTTGTAAATTTGAATCAAGTTTTTCAATTGCAGTGATAGATTTGAAACAAAAATGCTATCCTCAGTTCAAATGGGGCTGTTGTTTCATTTGACCAACTCTTGGACATCTTCACTTACTGCACATTCTCTTCTTGGAAACTTTTGGAATATTTGCATATAATATCTTTGGTTCCTTGGACTCTTTTGGATTAAATGTAATAAGCATATTATTTCTAGAAAACGTGTTTTCATTCTTCTTCTCGGCTAATTTGACCTATGGGAGATTTTTTGAATATCTGTATATACATTAATACCTTTAGCTAAGTAGACTCTTTTGGGTGAAACATTTACTATATCTCCTAATTTGACCTATGGGATATTCCAGACCACACAACTGATTAAAAATTATTTTATAGAAAATCAAAATTGCCTTTGATGCTTGGAAGAACAGACCACAGATTTTCAATGGTTTAACTTCTATTTAAGTGGGTTTTCCAGATGAAAGTCACGGGGAAGAGCAATAAAGCCTTTGACTGTAGATGGTATATTGTAGGGCACAGTACATGATATATCTCTGATAATATAAGTCATCTACTGATTTAGGTTGAGATACTATCAGTATGTAAATGGTATTCAGTGGTACCCTATCTGTCTGGGCTAAATTGCTGATTCTATGGAGGTCTTGAATCAGTATTTAGAAGTTATTAGGGACTAGATGGAGGAGGAGTTCTAGAAGATAAACATCTTGGCTGTCCTGAAATATGTTTTCCAATTAGAGGTGATATTCCTCTCCTTTGTCTCTATATACAGGTTGTACCAATGTCAGGCCTACAGACTATTATAAAAATTACATTTATAAATTATATTATAAAAATTACATTCAGTTGGTTGCTGTTTTCTTTATTTGATTATTTATTTATTTTTCAGATTGATACAGTTACCCATCACACAAAACAAGTGACTCTGGGTGGAGTACAACCAAGTTAAAAAAACAACAGTACACAAATGACAATTATTAAAAACACATTCAAAATTATAAAAATGAAGCTAAAAAGATTAATAATGGGTAAAGGGATATCAATAACAATGGAGCCACCTCAACAAACACTTCCTTACTCATTTGATACATGACTTTTGAACATTCCTAACTCCAATAATATATTACTTGAGAAAAATTAATAAGATATATTGTCTTGATTTTTGATATAACCTGGATTTATATGAGCAGCAGGAATCTGCTTACTATCTGCAGATCCCCAGAAAGATGGTCCAGGATCACAGAGGGCATCCAAATATCCAAATATTTTCAAGGTGTTAGTGATGACTTACAAAGCTCTTCATGGCATGGGTCCGGATTGCCTACGGCAACACCTGCGGCCGGCGTCAACTTCCCTCCGTCCAGTGCGCTCCCACAGAGAGGGCCTCCTCAGGGAGCCGCCGATCAAAGAATGCCGATTGGTGACCCCCAGGGGGAGAGCGTTCTCTGTGGGCGCGCCAGACCTTTGGAACCGCTTACCGGTTGAGCTCCGGATGGCCCCCGCCCTTCGCTCCTTCCAGCGCGATCTCAAAACTTTCTTTTTCGAACAAGCTGGCCTGGTCTGACGGGATGGGGTTGGGTTTTTATAAATAGTTTTAATTTTAATATGTATTAATTTTATGGGCATAATGTTTAATGGCTTTTTAATTTTTCTATTCTATTTTTATTGTGTATTGCCCTGTTCACCGCCCTGAGTCCTTCGGGAGAAGGGCGGTATACAAATTAAATTATTAAATTAAATTAAATTAAATGCTCACGTTCGTCTCTCGAACGCGTTCCTTCTTCAGTTGCTGATTTCCTTTCTTCAAACCTGTTTCAGTTGTTCTTTTTATAAGGTAATGTAGCTTACATAATCCCAGCTGTAGAAAAGGGAGGTTTGCTGTTTGAATAGATTCATACATGGCACTACCACTTAGTTTATTTAGTGTTGGTTTGGGTTGTTTTAGTTCATGCATCATACTAAGTCGTAAAGTATAATATAAAGAAAAAAATGTTGGTTGGCTTCCAACCCACTGCAGGTGAAGAACATCAGAGTAGATAAGGATGGCACAGATCATGTCAGCATGCCAGACAAAGCAGGAATGGAAACTTAGCAAGTAAACAACAATGGAAGGATTATCAGATACTATTGGGCAATTAGGAAGATATATTATGCAAAATCTCGAGCAGTGATAAGGGAGACGATGGCTTCAGTTCAAACGTTTATTTAACTCAGCCCGGACAGGGTGAAACGGTACAACGAGCCTTTATATAGGCAACTGTCAAACAAATCAACACATCAGGGATGGGTGTTTTCCCGCCGAGGGGGCCGTGCCCAATGATCAGCTGGCAGCTTTTGACATTCCCTTAGTGATAGCGCATGCGCCGCTGAGCCGGGGAACCCCGTCAGCTGGCTGGCGCTTCAGCTGGGAACCCGGGTAATGGTAGTCGGTGTTTTGACAGCTAGCAGCTGTCAGTTGGCTGGTGGATCTGTGCTTGCGCGACTTTGACAGCTCGCGGCTGCTGCCGTTTTGACAGCTCGCGGCTGCTACTACGTATGTGCGGCTGTTGACAGCTGTCAGTGTCAACGGAGGGGTGCGCATGCGAGTTGGGGCTGACGGCCTTCTGACAGCTGTCAGTGCGGCCACGTGGAGCGGCCTTTGGCAGCTGTCATTCCAGCGAGGAATACACTACATATTAGGCAAGACAGACAACTCTTACTGCCATTGTGTATTAAGTCTTCAAGAAAATTAGAATTAGGTTTTCATGTAAATAACAAGTAAATCCTCATGTGGTATACAGAGCACAAAACTAGGTTTATGCAAAGAAAACTGAGCAAACTATATATATATTACTAATTTTGACCACTGATTACCTTTTAATTTTTTAAATAAAAACATGTGGTTTAAGAAATCTAGCCATCAATCGTTAGCAGAAATTCTGTCCCCATGTTGTTATCTTTTGTTCAAAATCCAGCAATCAGATAGAAATCCCAGGACTGAAAAATACTTCCTTTGCTAAAAAAATTATGCCCACTTTATACCAGTTGCCTGAGTAAACAAAATTGTTTTTTTTAAAAAAAAACCATAATTCATCAAGCACATATTTACAAAACTATGGATTTAATTTTGAGCTGTAGTTTATACAGAACCACTTAGAGCTATGGAATTTCTCAACACATTAAAGCCTGTCTCCTCTATTGTACCAACTATCCACTTAACCCAGTCTAGGTAACAGCTGAACCAATAATTTACAGCTGCTACTATCTATCAGAAAAACCCTGTGCCAACTTCAAAAAAAGTATATAAAGACTGTTCCAACAAACACGTGAACACTGACAAACTCTATTTACTTGGAAGTTACTCCAAGTGAATTCAACAGTCTTATTTTCAGGAATGAAAATATGGATTCATAATATCTAGTCAGGTCTATTTGTTTTTAATCACACATTTTTTAAAAAACATAAGTACTAATGGAGGGTTGGGTTTTTGGGTTTTTGTTTTAATTATTACAACAATGCAGCCATATACAGCATACAAAATCTAATAGAAAATAACAAGTTCCAGGACTTCGTAATTACAGTATAAGAGTGTCGCAAGTAAATGTATGGCTTTATGTTCCTAATCTTTAAATCTTCTGCAAAAAATAGAGACTTACACATTTCATAAGACATGCTTACGTGCAAAACATATTTTTAAGCATGTCTGCCTTAATTAATTTTATTTAACATTATAATTGTTTGCAATAGTGGCAAATATCTGTAGCTCGGGTTTAGGATGAGGGTGAAGGTTCATTCTCCCACCTTGGGGGTTGGTTTCCAAACGTTTCATTACCAGGCTAGGTAACATCTTCAACAGAGTTTGGGGGATGTCAGTGTCAGTGTTCATCTGTTTATAAGGGCTTCATGTGGTCAATAGGTCTTGTGATGGGTCAGATGTGGGTGTGTCAAGTGAGGGTCTTGTGATGGGTCTTGTGATGGGGAGGTTACATCAGAGAGGAGGGTCATTGGAAGGTGAATTGCTGGTTGGGAAGGGCTTGCCTGGGTTGGTTGAGGGTCAGTGCTAACTCTTGTTAGCTGTGTGGATTTGGTTTTGATTTGGATTCTGAGGAGTTCATAGGCTAGTTGTAGGTCAATATGTTTGTTGATGGAATTGCTTGTGGAGTGCCAGGCTTTGATGAACTCACGAGGGTGGTGGATGGTAGTGTAGCTGGTGATTTTTGTGTTGCTCCAATCAAACTGGTGCTGTTTGGTATTAGTGTGGGTAGACATTAAGGATTTGGGATTGTGGTATTTGAGTACCAGCCAGTGTTCTTGGATCCTGGTTTTTAATTGACATGATGTTTGTCCCATGTAGAATTGGTTGCAGTTGTTACAATTTTAGACTTTTTGTTCCCTTTTTGGCTTATCAATTGCCCTTTTGCGCAGTATGTAGATGTTGTTTATGTCTATGTGTCTACTGATGGCCCATTTGTCAGAGTGCCAGGCTTCCAGAAATTCTCTAGCATTTTTGGAGTAGTTTGATCTAGGATGGTCGCAGATTCAGCTATGGTTAAATCTGCCCATATATTGTAAAATTAAAGAGTTTTCATGTGTACTGACTTGGTCTTCCTGGATGTATTCTGTTATTCTTCTGCCTATTTGTCCAATGCAATGGCAATTGCAGTCTACAACACTGTATGTTGTAGATGAGTCCTGATTTTTCCTCTGGGACTGCTGGGTCTTTTGGTTTATGTATCATGTTTTGGAGGGCTTTAATTGGTTTGTGTGCTATGCTGAGGCCATGTGGCTGGAGTAGTCTATTGGTGGTTTCTGAGATGTTATTGATGTATGGCAATGTTACAGCTTGTGTTGATTGGGTTGAGTAGTCAGACACTTTTTGATGAAGTTGTTTCCAACAAAAATATGCTTGGAGATTAGGGAACATAATTAGGGGGTAAGGGTTTGTGGGTGGGGTTAAATTGTAGCTTTTTATTACTGTATCCTTCCTGGAGTCACCATGAGGTGGGCAGCCATATACATTTGTTTAATAAATCAATTAATTAAATAATTATACTCAGCAGTTCTGGAAATTGAGAAAAGCTGATTTAAATAAACTGTTACCAAAATGTCTGCTTGCATGTAGTTGAGAAAGAGATTAAATAAAATATTTATCACACATTGAGCATGATCATACTGTAAGAGAGACTGAACAAAAATTATAAATTTTAGAATTTCAGTTGATATATCTTAGTTGATATATTATTGTTTTGAAAGGACAGCCATTGTACGTGCAGTTCTGGCAAGCAGACTCTTCTAAGATTTCTTTACTACTAAATCCAACAGAAACTAGATAGGAATTCACTCCATGTCAGCTGCCCCTGGAGGAAATGTGCCAAGTTGATGGAATGAAAGATATTTCCGGGTGAGACAACTATGGCCTTGAAATAATGAGGGTTCAAGTAACAAACAGAAAATAAAAACCCAAATAACTAAATGGAATTCGCCATTAAGATGTGTGTGTGTGTGTGCGTGCGCGCGCACGCTTGTATGTGTGTGTGTGTGTGTGTGAGAGAGAGAGAGAGAGAGAGCAATCTGAATTTAACTCTGTTGGGGAAAGAAGACTTTTAATCAAGCTGAGTTATTTATAACCGAGTGAATATTAATCCTGCAGGGTTTCTAAGGTCTGGAGTGAAAGAGGGGAAAATATGCTCCATGTAAAATCTGATTATTTCTAAATTCCACAGTCACTGCAATTTCAAATGTCACATACTATCTGGTAATGCCTTTTCTTTGGATTTTTCCCCCCAACCAAATCCACATTATTTTTCTTGTCAGGTTCTGAAACTAAAGAAAAATAAATTTATTTCCCTTTCTGTACTTGCTGTACAAGTAGTCCTCAACTTACAACCATTTCTTTAGTGGCCATTTGACGTTACAATGGCACTGGAAAAATTATTTGTGACTGGTTTTCTCACTTATGACTGTTGCCTCATCCCCATGGTCACATGATCCAAATTCGGGTGCTTGGCAACTGGCATGTATTTATGACAGTTGCACTGTCCTGGGTTCATATGATTACCATTTGTAACCTTCCCAGTTAGTTTCTGACAAGTAAAGTCAATGGGGGAAGCCAGAGCTGCTTAACAACCGCATGATTCACTAACTGCAGTGATTTGCTTAACAACTATGGTAAAAATATCGTAAAATGGGTCTCAACCTACTTAACAACTAACCTTCTCAGCAATGGAAATTTTAGCCTCAATTGTGATTATAAGTCAAGGAAGAATATGTCATGTCATGTCATGTCATGTCATGTCATAGCATAGCATAGCATAGCATAGCATAGCATAGCATAGCATAGCATAGCATAGCATAGCATAGCATAGCATAGAATAGAATAGAATAGAATAGAATAGAATAGAATAGAATAGAATAGAATAGAATAGAATAGAATAGAATAGAACAGAATAGAATAGAGCCTGGAGGTCTTCTAGTCCAACCCCCTCAGGCAGGAAACCCTATACCATTTCAGACAAATGGTTGCCCAATCTCTTCTTTAAAACATCTAATGTTGAAGCTATCACAGCTTCTGGTAAACAAGCATATCTGATATGATCTTCATTTTATAAAGATGAGTCTTTCTTAAGAAGCCTAGTAAAAAACTTAATATGCACTATATTATTAATCTGAAAATCTAGTTCTCCAGGAACAATATTTTCAAACGTCATCAGACAATATTCCTCCTTCCTATATTCTCATATATTCTTAGAGTTCCATTTTCATCATAATTTTGAATCACCTCCATTTAAAGCTGATCAAATATATTCAGTCCTATGTAGACAGAATTTTCATCCTTTATCAGATCTCAAGATAAAATTAAATTGTTTGTAAGAATATCATTAGGCCCATGGTTATTTAAAGCGTAAATAATAACTCATGGAAAATCTAAATGCCTAAAAATTTTAGGCAGGGGTCTTTTATTGTCCTATCTGGAGAATAGGACAATGATTATGGCATCTTCTTATGTCTACCACTGAAGTGCCCAGAGTGATTGGGAATTGGGTAGTATGTAAATTTAATAAATTATATGACTAATCTACAATTAGATTTGCAAAGGTTGGTGAAAACTTAATAATTCAAGTCCTAACTAAGGATTGGATTATTAAAATAGCATCTGAGGATATAGGCAGTTCATATGGTGACTCCCAGGGTATTAAAAAAATAAAACCTAGGGTGTTCAGGTGCAATAAATTCAAATTTCCAAATATCAAGGGAGTTCTAAGGTATTGTTCCAAAGGCTCCAATCATGACTGATATAACAGAAAATTTCTTTTCCCATGAACATTCAACTTCAGTCTGCAAGTTCTGTAATTTTTAACAATCATATTTCCAGTAGCAACTTTCTTCTTTTCAATGACTGTTATATCAGGCACATTATGAGGGGATTATCTGTTTGAATTTTGAAATCCCATAAGATTTTAGCCCACTCATTTTCCAAAACCTTCTCAACTACCCATTGGTTCTTGCTATATTCAAATCCAAACCCCTGGCAAAATTTTGACAACTTGATCATAATGATGCTTATAGTCGGTTTGTGAAATTTTGCTGCATCACTGATCAAATGGTCAATTATTTCATCCTTTTCACTACAAAATTGTTATAGATGGTTGCATAGTCACCCAGATGTTTACACTGGATTTGCATTTTTAGCCACTTATTAAGTCCTTCCCAAGAATCTGGGATAGGCAGATGTTATTTTTATTGTTATTGTTATCAAACTATAGTTTCTCCTTTAATATATAAATAAACTAAGGAGAGCTATACTATGAATAATATCCATTATTACAAGACACAAATGTGAAAATGTTACAATAACACATCTTACTATAGAAATTGAAACTGATTGATCATTACTGTAACTAGATCATTGTTACCTACTAATTATTTTATTCATTTAACTTGACTTCTGTAAACTTTGGATAATATAGTAGACACACTAATAACATAATTGCAATAAATTATGCCAACAATGCTTTTTATTATGAATTTGTTAATATAAAATAAAAATGATGCACTATATTTTAGGCCAATCTTTATAGTCAAGACAATGTAGTTGTATGTAACTATTTTTAATCGTACTTTGAATTATAAATAGCCAAGCAACACTGTTTTAAATCTTGCTAAAACATAAGCATTATTTTTCACTGATATTAATCATGGAAGAATGAATCTTTATCAAAAGCTTAGAATCCATAGAAATTTGAAAACCTACCGAGAATAAAAAAGGGTGCTATGGCAACCCTCCAAATATACTTAATCAAACAAATTATTAAGATCATGATAATGTCAACCAGTTACCACAGAAACTTGATATATGGGCTGTTAAAACAGAAAGAAAGGGGGGTTGGAGCTTGTCTTTAACAAGATAGTCTAATGTACTAATTCCTTAAACACCTTGTAATACAGTAATTATTTCTATGTTAAGTATTGTTGACAGAAATTATAACATGCAAAGGAATGAAGCACTAAAGGGAAGTTCAGAGATATGAAATGTGATTCCCTTAAAAAGGCTACAGTATAAAACAGTATCTGCAAAGGTTACACTTTAAAAACTAAGGTTCTCAGATCTATTTCAAGAATCTATGCTTTGTTAATTATTTCCCACTACAAGGTTTCCTACCTTAATTGTTTTGAAAGGAGAATTTTCATTCATCTATTTAGCAGAAGATTAACAACCCCCCCTTCTTCTTCTTCTTGGCCAAAGCAGTTAATTTGAGTTAGCGATTCAGGAAACATGCCAATGTAAAATCCAGACAAATCACAGTTGGATCCATTTTCAGTTCTCAGGCAATTGCTTTTGCTTTGTATGGAAAACAAATTTAAAATTAATCTTTTAAAAAATGGGTGAGCACAACATTATTCCTGAGATTAAACCTAGCTGTTTCTTTGCACAGAAGTTTCTGAGCTACTGTAACACTCGAATGTTTTCGCTGTCATAAAGATGTCTGACTCACCAGCCACTTGCCACTTGAAATTAGTTGGGTTATTTTAGTCACTGACATGCATTCCAGGAGAATGTTAGCAGTGCACCAAGATGGCAAAAAGGAATCTAATATAAATCGGTCACTTGGTTACAGTACAAAGCCAATAATAAAGGTTCAAATTTGGATTTATTTCTGGAGAAAGCATTTGTTTCCTGACATGTCTGCAAATTTATGCAGTCTGGCTTAGTAATAAGCTCAGCTGAACTGTGCAGAACACAGTTCTAAGTAAACATTTACAGGATTTATATGATAAATCGAAACACTGAAAAGCAAGTGCCTTAGGGAATCTTTGGGATTTGTGAGCAAATATGGTGTGTGGATTTTAAAGCAAAGCTGGAGAAGTTTTACTTTAGTAAAGCTGGAGACGGTTTTGAAAGCTCTGAGATAATTTTTTTTTCAAAGCACCAAGATCAGGAGGTTGGAAACATTTGCTTCCCTTTGGCAGTGACTCACAATACCAGAAAAATACTAAATTTACACTGGGGGCTGCTAGCTTTCTCAGTACTATATCATAGTGGTAAACTAACTGAGAATAAAATGTTGATATATTTTTCAGCTCAGATGATCCTGCTGCTTCATTCCAGGAGAAATACCAAACTACCCTGTGGATATTTTATATCAACAAAGCAAAATTAATTGTGATATATCCTTATTTCCTTGAAGGAAGGAGGTGAGACTAACAGTTTGGAGGTGGAGAGGGTAAATGAAAACTATTCAATCTAGTATTTTGAACTGACTTAATCAAAATTCTTATAGTTTTATTTTTTTAATAGAAAGGTTCATGAAAAACAGACCACTGTAGAAGTTTCATCTATGACTTTCAAGACCAATATTATGCATTCTGACCTAAGATAAGTTATCACTCTCACATCTCAGCTGACATTTTAGTTGTATAATATAAATTGATTAAGTAGAAGCAACGTTTTGAACTAAACCATTTTCTTCATGTCTTTCAGCAAAGCGCAAAGTAGATTCAGTAAGGCTGCTGCAATAAAGTATCAAATTGAATTTTCTTCCCACCCCCCACTTCTGAGAGATTAAACAGCCAGCCAGATTAGTTCTTACCCTTAAGGATTTAATCAAGTGATTCTTTAAAGTGTGCAATTTCCTGCACAAATAGTGGGGAGACTGGCTCAGCTCGTTCCTCACCCTCACCATCCATCTTTGTAAGGATGATGGTTACATTCCTTTCATATCTAAGCAATGGGGTTACATCACTTTGAATGAGCTATATAAAACCAGCTGTTACATTCCATATTTGTGGACCTTTATCTTCTTATTCAGCTGTGCCTTCAGCAGACAAGTAGGATTGCAGTGAAATGGAAACTACTGGGACAGGAAGGGCAGGATCACACCAGGCCTGCAAGTGAAGAGTTAAACTGCTGTGTGAGGAGAGTACCCTAAAAATAAGTACCAGCCACATGAATACTACCAGTAGTCCATTTGATGACTAGAATTTTGTGTTCTAGGAAGCTGCCATATACTGTTCAGTATGTCTTACAATTTCCTTTGTACAAAATGAAGAAGCTTAGTTTGTTTAATGCAAGTGTATGCCTTATCAAGGATAATTGACTCCTCCTCTGATGTAGAAGAATCATGTTCATCCCTTTACAAGCTTATTACTTAGATTTCTTTTCTGGTATAAACATGGCATTAAAATTTATGGAGAGTTCAAACTTTTTCCAAGAAATTAAACTGAAGCCAGTTTCTTATCAGACTACGTTTTTTAGTTTAGTTTTTATTAAATTTTTATACCGCCCTTCTCCCTAGGGACTCAGGGCGGTGAACAGGGCAGATAATAAAAGTACAAAACTACAAAAGTTAAAATAGAATTAAATTAATGCCCAAGATAAAACAGTAAAATATACAAATATTTAAAAACCCAAATTAACTCCCCCTCAGGCCAGGCCAGCTTGTTCAAACAGGTGGGTCTTTAACCCGCGCCGGAAGGAGCGGAGATCCGGTGCCATCCGGAGCTCCACCGGCAGTTCATTCCATAAGGCCGGGGCGCCCACAGAGAAGGCCCTCCCCCTGGGGGCCACCAGCCGGCATTCTCTGACTGGAGGCACCCTGAGGAGGCCCTCTCTGTGGGAACGCACAGGGCGGAGGGGGGTTGACGCCGGCAGCAGGTGGTCCCCGAGGTATTCCGGACCCATGCCATGTAGGGACTTAAAAACCGTCACTAAGACCTTGAACGTGTATTAATGATCTCATCAAGAAGACCATATGGGACTAACCAGATCAGCAGTAGAGGCCCCACAGCACTTTTTTTTAATTATAAAGATATTCCAAAATTTCAGATCAGCAACATGTGAAACATCATGAATACATGGTTTGTGTATGGCAGTACAGAACAGGCTTGCTATACCTTGCTGTAGCCTCATGTACTGGAAGAAGTGTTTCTATATAGGTGAAACTTGAAAATATATTGTTGTTCAGCAAATGTTTTAGGATAGCTATACATTTATAAGCAGCTTCAGGTTTATAAAATTATAGCAGTGAAAGTTAATTATAAATAACATCATTGGTGATATATGTTTTTATTTGCAAGTGAAAAATCTTTTACTGATTTTTTCCCCCAAGTGTATTTTATATTCCTAGCTTGGCCCTTTTTGATTAATTTAAATTTCATAGATTTCATAACTTGAAAATGATCAATTAAAGTAAAATAAAAAAATCATCCACACAAAATCTATGCATTACACTTGACAACTGCTTTTCAGTGACCACTATCAAGAACATAAATATCAGCATGTGCATTTAACATATGTACTTCATTTCTTTCTGCTTTCATTTACATTTCTCGCTGTCCCCAGTAATGGACTTATAATATCCCATCTGTTCTAATAAAGTGATTCACAGAAACTTACATCAGAATTCTCAACCTTCAGATTGCAACTATCTAGGGGTCACAATCAAATCTGAGAATGGTTACAAATTGGGGAAGGGTTAATAGCCAATGGAACCTCATCCTGTTCTATACAGATACCACATCCAGGCAGATCAAGGCCAAAGCTCCAGCTTTGCACAAGTACCCTTCATCTTCACCTGGTTCAACACACAGAAATTGGAAAGTTGTATTATCCTTCTTCAAGAAGTGGCTGGCAGCAAGCAGATTACTTCATGAGAAATGAAAGAAAATGCATTACTTGCATTTTTGGTTTTGGCACAGTGAAACATTATGCAGAACAATATTGCAGTAGATACTGAATTAATTAAATAACAATTATATGTATACTATTTGTATACTGTATAGTTGGAGCCATGGTGGCACAGTGGTTAGAATGCAGTACTGCAGGCTATTTCTACTGACTGCTGCTGGCTGCCAGCAGTTCGGCAGTTCAGTTCTCACTGGCTCAAGGTTGGCTCAGCCTTCCATCCTTCCTAGGTTGGTAAAATGAGGACCCAGATTTTGTGGGGCTGTAAAGCCACTATGAAGCAGTCTCTTCTAGTGAGTGTTTAATGTGTACTTGCTGGTACATGTGATAAAATATTTCTGTTGTGAAATGTAGTCTGGATTCTCAGGAGAAAGAGGCTGTATTCCAAAATGCCAAGAGATGGTAAAGTTTAGAAGATTTGGTTGGGAAAAAGAGGATCAAGATAGCTCCTCTCTAGAAATTCTCAGAATATTTCTTTAACAATGCAAGTAGTTGCTTTAGTACTGAGGTTACCATAAGACATTTGGTATAACTTTGCTGCAGTGGGTATATCTGCAGCAATGCATGAAGAGGATACCACTTCTATCAATAGTTTATCTAAACACCTATTTTGTCAAGAAGTGATAAGATAATAATAATAATAATAATAATAATAATAATAATAATAATAATAATAATAATGGACCTTGGAGGTTTTCTACTCCAACCCCCTGTCTTCTTAAATACTTCCACTGTTGGAGCATTCACAACTTCTAGAGGCAGGTTGTTCCACTGATTAATTGTTCTAACTGTCAGCAAATTTCTCCTTAGATCTATGTTATTTCTCTCTTTGGGTAGTTTCCATCCATTGCTTCTTGGCTGTCCAGTATCTTCTTAAAAACTTCTAGTGTTGGAGCATTCACCACTTCTGGAGGCAGGTTGTTCCACTGCTATCATGTCACCCCTAGTCCTTTTCTTCATTAAACTAGACATGCCCAATTCCAGCAACCGTTCCTTATATGTTTTAGCCTCCAGTCCCTTGATCATCTTTGTTGCTCTTCTCTGTAATACTCCACTTCTAAAACATAGAGGATATTGGCTGCAGATAACAGTAGCATAAAAATATGGACAGAGAGCCAGTTTGGTATAGTGCTTAAAGTATCAGGCTAGAAGCTAGGCAACTATGAATTCTAATCCCACCTTAGGTACAAATCCAGCTGTGTGACCTTGGGCCTGTCACTTTCTTTCAGACGTAGAAGGAGGCTATGGCAAACCACTTCTGAAAAACCTTGCAAAAAAAAACCTCCAGGGATTTGTCCAGGCAGTCTCTGAGAATTGGATACGATTTGAAAAAATTGTATGAAAAAAGTGGGCACATTCAGGAGCTGCTCTTATCAAATTAATAAGATTAAATTGGGACTTGTCACTTCCACAAGGCAAAGCTTCAGAATTAGACATATTAGGTACTATCTGATAAAACAAGAGTTTAGATAAGTATGGCACAAAAATCAATTTGGTTTTGAATTTTAAAAAAACAGGGAAACAATTATAATGAATCCATGTTTGCTGTCAAAAAGGAAATAGTACATACTGACATATAAATATGAAGCCATCTGCATTTAATTTAGTCAGAAAAAAGTGTATAAACTGAGCTGCCATTCTGGCAATATACTTTTTAAAAATTATTTGTGAGGTGGAGAGATCTATTCTATTCTATTCTATTCTATTCTATTCTATTCTATTCTATTCTATTCTATTCTCATTGGGGATATTGAATGATGCAACTGTATCATATATAAATAAAATTTAAAAGTTGCATTTAGAGAAAAGCTTACAGAAATGTTTGATTTTATTTTAGAGGCACTAGATGGTGCTGTGATACAATTGCAGTGGAATCTTCAGTCTTATGCACAACTATAGATAACTTCTTGTGGATAAAAAAGACATTATTTTCTGCAGATGATGCACTTTCTGCCGAAAGTGCATGATCATATGCTTTATTTCCCAGAAACAGAATGCTAAACCAGGTCATTTATTCTGAATTTGTTCTTTTGATTGAACCCCCACCCCACCCCAAAGAGATTATGTAATTTGAAATTTTCCATCACATTGGGGCCCAAATGACATTAGTTTAACATACAAATGCAACTCTTGAATTAAAAATACTTTTATTATTAATAATTTATTTTTTCAATATTCTGCAGTTGTGCAGAACACTCAACAATACCCCTTTCTGAATTAAGAAACTGAGGGTCACTTCTCAGTGTTAATCTATTGTCCAGGACAGAGGAGCAGAAACTTCCATTGACATTGGTTAAACATTTTTAATTCATCTACATTTTTAAATGTTTACTTTTCCTTTTCCTTTGCTTCGCTTGCTGAAGTTTATATTATACTTCATATAAAATAAAATATTGAAGTATATATAAAGACTATTTCTCTACCAAGTTGAATATGGATGCTCTTTGTAGCTAGTGGCTGTGTTCTCTTTTCTGTTTTCTGCAAAATGGAGTTCAGTACTATATTAATATAGCAATAGCACTTAGACTTACATGCCACTTCACAGTGCTTCACAGTCTTCTCTGAATGGTTTACAGAGTCAGCATATTGGCCCCAACAATCTGGGTCCTCATTTTACTGACCTTGGAAGGATGGAAGGCTGAGTCAATCTTGAGCCGGTGAGGATTGAACTGCTGAAAGCTGGCAGTCAGCAGAAGTAGCCTGGAGCATTCGAGCATTCTAACCATTGCGCCACCACGGCTCTTTATAACAAAGCTTTATTCGGAACATCTTACATCCTGCAACGATACCTCTAACACCTTCAAGCATCAACATCTGCCTATCCCAGGTCCTTGGGAAGGACTCAATAGGTGGATGAAAATGACAAATCCAATCTAAACATCTGGCTGGCTATGTGTGAAACCATAATAATAACCATAATAAAAGAAAGTGAAGACTTGATTTTCTCAGCTCAACAACAAGCTATCTGAACTAATGGCAATCAAAGCCAGAATTGAAAAATCATCAGATGATTCAGAATGCAGATTGTGCAAAGAAGTCAAAGAAACAGTATATCAAATAAACAATAGATCACTGGAACATCTGTAAAAACTATTATGCGCCAATAATGAAAATTCGTTGAAACCAGGATGGAAAAAGTGTTTGAAATGAGCAAGTTAAAATATTATGGGATTATGTAGTATCGCAGAGTTAACAATTGTTGATGAGAAAGATAAACAATTCTGGATAGTGAATGTGGCAGTGTCTAGAGACAGCAGAATAGAAAAGAAAGAACTGGAGAAAATCACAAAATATAAAGACTTGCAAATAAAAGTAAAACAACTGTGGTGACAGAAAGCAAAGATAATACCAGAAGTAATAGGTGCCCTGGGCACAATCTCAAACATTTGGAGTACCACTTGAATACCATCAATATTGACAAAGTCACCATCAGCAAAAGGCAGCTTTCTTAGAAATAGTTTACATCCTGTGATGATAGCTTGAACACTCTCAAACAACAAAATCTGCCTATCTCAGATCTTTAGGAAGGACTCCATGGGTGAATAAAAATACCAAGTCCAGTCTAAACATCTGGTTGACTATGTGACTCCTCCTCCTCCTCTTCACTCAAGGCTTATGAAGGCCAATATCAGCTAAAGAACTGGCAGCTGCTATTTCACACTGTTGTGAACAGATAACAATAATGTTAGTTTTACATGTGGCCATTTCAGAAACACTAGAAATATATTTAAAGGACTGAAATACAGCCAGTCACGTAGCTAATTGTTTCATTTTTAGCCTTCTTTTTGGTTTTAATGCTAAAAATTGTTCTATGTTTTTATAAGGGGAAACAATACATAAAAACAACCATTTGTTTAACAAATGAAAGCAATTAAATTTACGGTGCTACATAGAGATCTCTCTAGTGCTGGTTTCAGCTATTCTTAATCAATTTTTACTAAGTTAATTTTCACATGACTAGAATGAAGACAGTCATTTGTGAGATTTTCTTTCTCATATGTCAAATTTAACTGGTTTTATTCCTTTTCAGGCATGTGTTTAAAGATATGATAATTTCATATTGGATAAAGAATAGATTGCATTACTAAACATGCTTTCTATTTATCAATGTTTCTCAATCTTGACAAATTTAGGACATGTGGATTTCAGCTCTCCATGCTGCTTGGGGAATTCCAGGAGTTGAAGTCCACACATCATAAAGTTCCCAAGGTTAAGAAACACTATGTATTCTGCTGAGAGGCTTAAAGTGGATATGTATTCTCCCTGTTCTACCACCTAATAAAAATGATTGCAGATAATATGGAAAGCAACCAGTTTTATAGCTAACAGTTCTCTACTGAGATTGGGAAGAGAAAGGACCCACAGCCAACATCAGACTGCAAGTTCTCTTCTCTATGCAGGTGGAAATGTTTACAGTATGCTAAACACCCAAAGAACAGGGTTTGAATAGTGAAATTATCTTTCTCCCAGGTAGCTGAATGTCTTGGAGTATCATTACCATAAATTAAAATGTTGTAACACTATTCAGATGTTGTGTTTTGATAAAGTGGTTCTCTTAGGAGGTGACCAGCAATTTAGTATAACAAAACATCTATGTCATTTTAAAAGTATGAATTGTCCTCCCCCATTTCCCCCTCCCCACATGCTACAGAAAGGCTTCTTCACTAATCTATTTTTCTCAGACAGAGAAAAACCTGGAAAGACTGTCTTCACCCTGAACTATAACCATGTATGTTATATCAGTTTCTGGATCTGCATTGCAAACCTTTATTGATGCATCCATGCATCTCTGGAAATGATTATCTACTCTCTCTGATAATCTGAAAATATCAGCCTACTTGTCAACTGTACAATAAAAAACTAATAAAAAGATTCATCATTTTCTAGGATTTGTTTGAGAGTATAGCCTTGGTAAGACCACGTTTAGAATACTGCATCCAGTTTTGGTCACCCCAATATAAGAAAGAAAAGAGTTCAGAGAAGAAAGAGTTCAGAGAAGAAAAGAGGAGAGCAATAAAAATGAAAAGAAGGACCAGGGGTAACATGATAGCAGTCTTGCCACAAGGAAGAGGGGGGGACAACTTATTTACCAAAGCACTTGTAGGAAGGACAAGAAACAATGGATGGAAACTAATTAAGGAGAAAAACAACCTAGAACTAAGGAGAAAATTCCTAACAGTGAGAACAATTAACCAGTGGAACAAATTGCCTTCAGAAATTGTGGGTGCCCCAACACTGGAGGCTTTTAAGAGACTGGACAACCATCGATCAGAAGTAATATAGCTCTCCTGTGAGAACAGGGGGTTAGACTAGATGACCTCCAAGGTCCCTTCCAACTCTATTACTGTTAGTGTATATTTATAAATATAGACTAAACACAAAAGTTTGATTAAAAAAGAAGCTTGTTCATAATTTGATATCAGATTAATGTTACTTTTGGCTGAACCAAAGAATCAGAGCAGAAGTGGATTGACTTCTAAACATATCACCAAACCAATGTACTTATTTTTACTAGACTAGACTAGACTAGACTAGACTAGACTGGACTGGACTGGACTGGACTGGAATGGAATGGAATGGAATAGAATAGAATAGAATAGAATAGAATAGAATAGAATAGAATAGAATAGAATAGAATAGAATAGAATAGAATAGAATAGAATAGAATAGAATAGAATAGAATAGAATAGAATAGAATAGAATAGAATAGAATAGAATAGAGCTGGAAGGGACCTTGGAGGTCTTCTAGTCCAGCCCCCTGCTTGAGCAGAAGAACCTACAGCATTTCAGAAAAGTGACTGTCTAGTCCACGGGTGTCAAACTCACCACGTCACATGACGTGTCATGACATATCGTGACTTTTTTTGCATTGCTGGAGCTGGGGTGGGCGCGGCCTCCGTATGATGCAACTCGCGAGCCGGCAGTTTGACACCCATGGTCTAGTCTCTTCTTAAAAACCTCCAGTGATGGAGTGCCCACGATTTCTGAAGGCAAGCTGTTCCACTGGTTAACTGTCCTGACTGTTAGGAAGTTTCTCCTTAATTCCAGGTTGCTTCTCTCTTTGATCAGTTTCTTGTCTTTCCAACTGGTGCTTTGGAGAATAGTTTGATGCCTTCTTCTTTGTGGCAGCCCCTCAAATACTGGAATACTGCTACTCACTGAATACGATTTGTCAGCCAGCTACAGATTCATCTGATGGTGTTATTGTCTATCCCACCTTTTTCTAGCTTACTAAGCAGCAGGTTTTGGTCTATTTCGAAGAATTATCCAAATATGTGAAGCTAACAAATTTGCTTTTCCGAGCACCAGTGCTTTTTTTGTAAAAGAAAAAGGTGCCGGAACTCACACATGTCATACAACCTGCCTTGCCTACCCTACAAGGTTCCATCCAAAAAAGGTGCCGGAACTCCGTTCTGAGCGTTCTATGAGAAAAAAAGCCCTGCCGAGCACACTATCATTTGTAATCTCCTGCCTCCAGTATATGCATCCTTAAAAAGGATTATCTGTCCACAGATACTTTCCTTCGTTATCGCTGCTTTAATCTCCAAAGCTCAACTGCTGGCTAAGATTTGCCAACTATTTTATAGATTAGCCTGTAGAAGAAAAAAAAATTACCATATGCTTATGCACATTTATTTTTATTTTTATATATTTTATTTTAATTCCATTTATATCCCGCCCTTCTCCGAAGACTCAGGGTGGCTTACAAGCTTAGCAGTAGCCTTCATTCTATGTATATGCCTGCTTATTAGGGCTTTCACACACCCCCTAAGCGGCATTATTACAAAGTCAGCTTAATTGCCCCCAACAATCTGGGTCCTCATTTTACCTACCTCGGAAGGATGGAAGGCTGAGCCAACCTTGAGCCTGGTGGGATGCGAACCTGCACTAATTGCAGGCAGCTGGTGTTACTTAAGGAGGCATTAGCCCACTGCTCCACCAAGGCTCTCATTTAGTGGCTTTCAGCAGCCTCACGTATTAACTAGGACAACATTCAGCTTTTGGCTATATAGCAAAGGGTAAGGGAGAGAGAAGGATATTGGTTACAAATGCTAAATTGCATAGGGAAATTGGGGTCTGAGAAATGTTGACAAAAAAATAGTAACTACAGCTAGGTATAAGCAAAAGGAGGGAAGTGCTATCCTGTACCTATGGTTTCATAATGCTTTTAAAAATCTAATTTGCAAAGATTTTCCCAAAGGAAACAGTTACTAGCCCAAATCTACAATCATATGCTCCGATTTATTTTCTTGTTACCACTTATAGACACCACCTCTTATCAGAGGCCTCCACATTTCAGAGACCTTTTCTAGGTTTTCATAGATACCGACTTTTGTCTACTTTAATTCAAGCTCGGCATATCACTGAGAACCTTAGTAGATTAGTCAGCTCAGATATATGTTGCTTTGCTGGTAGAAACATATTTTAGACATTTCTACTGACATACCAGTGTTTTAGCATTAATTCGAAAGAGCACAGAGTGAGTTTGTCCAATGCAGCATCCTTGCTTTCCCGCAGTGCATCTGCTTTGTCACACAACTCGCCATGAAGGAAAAAATGCCCTTTTATCTTTGCCAGCATCTCTTCTCAGTTGTTTCAGAGGTTGCAAACACAACTACAGACTTTCTGTATTTAAGACTGATAGCAGATGTGTTCCAACGTCATAAGGCAATGTTTCTGCTTCTTCTCTTCAAGAATTATTATCGTTATGAGGATGTCTAACATTGATTACATAACTGTACACAACCAAAACAGCCTGTGATATCTAGTTTTTTGAGCTTTGTCATGATGTGATTTATTAAAAAAAACCCTTATTGTAGTAAAATTCAGGTCAATTAGCTCTTAATCATAGTCATATAATCATAATCATACTAGTAAAGTTTAATTGTTTCATTGTTATGCCATTCTCCTATTTCCTATTTTATGTTTTTTTAAAAAATTCTCTTGGTTTTATAGATAAAAGTTAATTTGTATTTTTACTGCACATCTCCCAGAATATCTTATAAGCAGAGTGTGCAATTTATAAATTTAAGCAAACAAAATAGAAGGGAGAGTTCCAGGAGGTACCACACATCTGGGCTAGACAACTGAATTCCATATTCTTCTAGGCTTAAATATCTATATTTTTAGAAGTGCTGGTGATGGAACAATTGGGAGCAATGAAAAAGCCTGCAGTGTAGTCCATCAGGAGGGAGACTAAATGTCCCTAACTACCACTGCTCCTCTATCTCTATCTGTGAAAAATAATTCCAATTGTCTTATAGTGTAAAGACAAAATTTTCTATGGCAAGAATCAAAACAGTTATTTAAGAGACAATTTTTCATGAGAGTACACTAGGCTGAGAAAGAATCATCCCTTCACACTTACACCAAAGCCATGATCTGGAGGAAGAGGAGGAAGGAATGACAGTGATATGATCATAGGGAAGACTTTTTTTTTATCCTCAGACTCTAAGGAAAGAAAGTGAAATAAATGGCAGTAATATATTGAGCCTATCAAAGCCCATGCTAGACAAACCATTGATATGACTCAGTTTTAGACAACTTTGAATATTAATATTTATAAGTAGAAAATGATAGTAACTATACTATTCTATTTATGCCAAAAGCTTTGAAGCAATTTTGTGCCACAGAGCCTTACACCATTTCTCTGTAGTTCTATATTCTAGTGAAGATTGCAACTTTAATCAGTTAAACTACAGATTCAAACCCTACATCATTACTTCTATCAAGGAGCACAGTGGCTCACACGGTTAAAAAGCTGGGCTGCCAATCAGCTGATTTGCATTCAAAAACCAGCTGCTGCCATGGGACAGGGTGAGCTCTCATCACTAGCTCCAGCTCCTGCCAACCCAGCAATTCAAAAGTGGGCAACCGCGAGTAGATAAATGAGTACCACTTTGGGGGCAAGATAATGGGGGCATGAAAGGAGCCACCAATTGGGCATTCCCAGGACAACAGTAATGTCACTATTGAGAAGTATAAGGATTCCAGCTTTGATCTACTTACCTACCTATGAAATAATTTACATTTGTGTGACTGTACACAAAAGTAGCTAATGTTTCTCATGCAATTCAGCAAGGCTGAACAAAAGAAATGGGAGTGGCAATGGAAATCTGCCCTTTGTTACACTACAAATATTGCAGTAATATAGACTTACAGTGATAGTACAGTATAATATATTTAGCATATTGTTTAATTCAGTTTTGCACCCAAAAAGCAAATAAACTTTTGAAGTGTGGTACAGTGATGAAAACAGATATTCTATCCAATAAAGATATAGAAATCTCTAAGGGGGGCTTTGTAACTCTTTACAAAAACTGAGCAATGATGTTCCATATCATTGCACCATAAATTGTACTCAGCTGTGTCCATCTATCAAAGGAAAACACGCTGCTAGCAGATTCCTGTTTCTCTTTTCCATTTTCTTGTTTCCCAGCTACAGAGATTTGATAAAGCAGATATGGATGTTATGGGTCAAGAACAACAACAAGAAGCTTTACTTCTAGAACATATTCCACTTACACAGTGGAATATAGAACCTTTATCCTAGAGACAACATTTTCATGCTCTATTTGTATAATACAAATGTAATAACCTCCTGGGTGCTGTGCTAAATGTAAACAACCTGCAGATTTATTATCTCCTTTTATTGTGGGCTGCTAATGGTTGTTTGAAGTATTGCAATAAGAGCTATTTATAATTTATCAGAATTTGTTGATGAAAGATAATCAATCCCAATACATATCCAATTAAACTAATCAACATTCAATTTTTCAATTTAATATGAAGGAGATTATGGTAACAGAAGTCTTGTATGAAACAGCAGAGGAAGATTATCTTTATCTCTAGCAATCTTTTAAAATTCAGCCAACATTTGGTAACTAAACAAAAAAGATAAATTTCTGATGAATATAGACATTCTAGTTATCCCCAGAATAATAGAATAACAGGAAAGGGACCTTGGAGGTCTTCTAGTATAGTCCCCTTCTGGAGCATTATACCATTTCAGATAAATGGTTGTCCAATCTCTTCTTAAAAACCACCAGTGTTGGAGCACCCACAACTTCTAGAGGCAAGCTGTTTCACTGATTAATTGTTTTCACTGCTGGGAAATTTCTCCTTAGTTCTAGATTATCAAGGTATCTCTCCTTGATAAGTTTCCATTCTTAGTCCCCAGTGAAGATTTTGCTTCCACAAGAAAAGTGGCTCATTAGTAGTAACTACATCAGAAGTAACTGTTTCCTTTTTTTAAATAGCAATTAGACATCACTGGAAATATAGGGGAGAATTACTAAAATGTCATGCGGCACATAAGGCTGCTTTCAGAAAACAAATTCTAAATATTAAATTATTTAGAAATTTTTGCCTGAATTTTTGGTGGGGATATTAATCCTTTATTTCTTAATTTTTTTCACAGAAAAAGTTTCAAGGTGTTTTAGTTTTTGGACAGAAATATAATCGCTCTAAGATTCATTTGTGTTCTTAGGAAAAAGCTGAGCTTAGATAGAATAGATACTTCTTTGTGTGCACATTTGGCAGAGGTGCACAACCTTAGCCTCTAAGGCTCCATGCAGCCCTTGGAATGTTTCCAAAAACTGCCATCAAATTACCAATCTTAATACGAAAGAAGGGAAAGTAATGAAATATCTTGCTGTTTTAAAATTAGTTTAAGCTTGATTAAATCACAGTTAATTTTTAACCTAGCCTGCATGCTTATTATTGTCCTTTTAGAATCTGGTCATCAACATGACACCAACAGATGAAACAGGTCACTAATCCAAATAAAGTTTCACAACACTGTATTAAGGCATCTATGGGGACTTTTTAGGAAACAATGCAACAAGGCTTCTGGGATTGCTTTCCTTGACATTAAACCCACTGAATATAATTCAGCCAACAAATTACCCAACGCCTCTGCCTGAGAAGGCTTCCCAGAATAGTTTCCAAAGTAACACAAGCAAACATGAGAAAACGAGGTGTAGGTCCAGAAAGTTCATTGACATTACTTGAGAAATGAATAGATTTAAAACAAATCTTCAGGTTATAGTTAATGCAAAGATAGTTCCTTAGTGCTCAGATTTGGTTTGCATAAATTTATTTGCTCTTTGTGTGAATTCCTTTACAGATTTGAAAGACAATTCCAGTTCTCTATTTAGTACTTAATATTGGATGTCCATAATTAGTTTCCCCACTTATTCACTATTGAATAATATGACATTCCAGCTCCCTATTTGCCATTACTAATCCCCCCCATTTGGGTGATTTTTTTTTCTTACTAGCATTTGTGCAGCTTGGTTGTGAGTTCATTTTGTACTCTGCCAACTTCAGCTCATATAGCAAAACTATCAGGAAATATCAAGACATCATTGTATACAGTCTCACCTACATATCAGAAAGAATGACTTCAGAGATCTGCAACTAAGAATATTATAAAGCAATTAGAGTATTAAGTGTATATTTACATTCCCAAGTACATGGTTCCTAAAATTTAAGACATAAAAACATGTTTGATCTTTAACTGCCTTCTTCCCATATCACACAACTAATTTTTAAATAAGGCAGCAGAATTCTTAGTTTACTTTCATTCAAAGCCTTTGTCACACAGATAAAATTTAGATATATAAAAGTCTATTATAGTTACATATATTGTATACTGTATATAAGACTTGTAATATGACACAGTAAAGTCATTCAATATCTTAGAGCAATCATTCATAATTCTATTTCAGTCCAGACAGTAAAATTATGAAACCATTGCACACTCTCTCCCACTGCCTGCTGAACAGAGCACAGTGAAATCTGAAAGTTACAAGAGGAGAGGAGAGGAGAGGAGAGGAGAGGAGAGGAGAGGAGAGGAGAGGAGAGGAGAGGAGAGAAGAAATTTCTGATTTGATTCTTTTCACACAGGCTATGTCAAAAAGGACAATCTCCAGAAAGGAAGAAGGCAAGAGATGATGGAAAGAACCCTACAATCAGATATTCCCCCCCTCCCTTTATGGGTGCACTACTGTGATTGGCAGATAATTCTCCCACTACCTGGATCTGGGCTGAGCAAGGAGGGCAACAAAATTCAACTAATTCAGTTTTAGATAGACCATCTACAGTATCTATAATCTAGATCAGGGGTGTCAAACTGCCAGCCCGCAGGCCGGACACGTCATCCAGTAGCCGTGCCCACCCCATTACCAGCAATGGCAAAACCGTCCCGATACATTGTGCGACATCACAGGACGTCACAAGTTTGACATGTCTGATCTAGATAATCTCATTCCCACCATGGATCAGAACAAAAGCAAGAGAGACAGGATAGGGGTTGGAAATGAGGACAGCATATTTCATGCCATTATTGTTCTCTGTCAACTCAAGGACCTATGGGCAGCAATTTAACTCAACTGTCGTGAAACCCCTGCCATCAGCTATGATGACAGTAATATACAACCAAGTGTTTCCATTAGTTAATGTAGAGAAATTGCTTCATTCCTAAACCCTAGTCATTCCACTGCAATCAATGTCCTGTCCAAATGCTTACATACTTCTTCTTCGTTGACTACATATCTGGAAGAGATAAAAGTAGTGGACAACACCTAGTTCTGATGATAATTCATCATGTTAGTCCTTTGTATTGCTTAATACTCCCGTCGCTGCTCTATTCCTCCCCTGCAGCCCAGAAATGACTGAGCTCAAAAGATGAGGGACATTCTTGTTTGAAAATAAAGGATTTTACACAATCTATAATCTGTTCTGCTCTCCTACCATATGTCTCAAGGTAGGAAAACAGAAGACAGTCTGCTATCCAACTTCCTGTTTTCACTGTTCTCCTGTATTCCTCAAGGGCAGAAACTGCAAGGTTAGGTTTCTTCTTCAAATAAAATGAGTGCAGTTGTGGACTTTTTAAACACCCTTTTTAGACAGCTATTAAAACATGTTGGTTGATCCTAAAAGTGCCAGCTCTGAGCAGGCCTTGAATGTGTTAATTAATGTGCACTTTTGTCTTGAATTTGGTAGATACAGTAGGTCAAAGATCTTTTAAGGAGCATCTGTTTCTCTCTCCGGTCTGGCAGGTATTCATGAACAGAAGATTGAAGGTTCATGCTAGAAGCTTGGAGCACTAGCACAATACCCAAGATAATGAAGCTACATAACCCCAGTTGCAAGCTGCCTGTTAAAGAAGGAATAAAAATGATAGGGATTCAGGGGCAGATAGACAAGACAGTATCAGTGAGGCTGCTGGGCATCTGCTGGTTCTGATCCAGCGCTATCAAATAGGATTGCAACCAGGTTGAAGCAATTAGATAATACACTTGGAGTCACATTTTGCCATATAATTTTGGGGAATTGCTATCTTTGGGGTTGCATTGCCCCCCAGACAGATCTGGTGCATAATCGGGGGTTTTCCTGAATTTGTGACTCCTGCTTGAGGAGCAGATGACAGTCGTGCCAGGGGGGGCTTTGCACAATGCTTACAGCCATTCCTGGACCAACAGGCCCTTCCACTAGGCCCAAGACCAGCAAAATGCAATTATGTCCAATCCTTTATCTAATGGATAGAATCTTGCCAAACTAAAGCTATAACGGTCTAAACCTACTCGATATATCCTGAGAGATTCTAGGAAGGGCCTACCTTGAATCTCTCTTCCCCCTCCTTTTCCATTCAGCTCAGGATTTTACAGTCTCTTCATCCAGGTTCTCTCTGGGAAAACTCTCTGTTGTCAAAAGTCTCCACCTCTACTCCTCCAGGTGCACATTCCATCACACTTTCTCACAGTCATCCATGGCCTAGTCATTTCCTGTTTGGACTATTGTAATGCTCCCTACAAGGGACTGCCCTTGAAGAGTATCTAGAAAGCTTCAGTCACTCAAAATGCAGCACAAGCCTGAATTTGTGTATATGTCATTTCTTTTGCGGGAGCTGCATTGGTTGCCAATTTCCTTTTGGATGCAATTCAAGGTACTGGCTATCACATTTAAAGTCCTACATAACTTGGAGCCAGATTATTTGCAGGTCTGCCTCTCCTCAGTACATCTATCCAGCCAATGGTGGGATTCAAATATGTGAATAACCAGTTCTGTGTGGATGCCGCTTCCGGATGTCCATTCTAGTCCTGGGCAACAAAAAATTGGCTACTGGTTCTGCAGAAGTGGTGTGAACTGGATGAATCCCACCACTGTATCCAGCCCACTAGAGCAGAAAGGCTGGGCTTGTTGCAGGTCCCATCTGTTGGGACAAAGAAAAAGGCTTGGGGGAGAAGAGGGATTGGGGTTTTAAATTGTGATTATTCATTGTTGTACGCCCTCCAGAGTCACTGTTGTGATTTGGGAAGTCATACAAATATGTTTAATAAATAAATAAGTAAAACCATTGATAAAATTGGACAATAGTTCCTGCAGAAAAAGATAAACTGTATACAATCATCCCAGGTTGTTTTATGCTTCCATAATGAGTGTGTGTGCGTGCGCGCGCGTATCCATGCATGTGTATGCACGCACACACATATTTGTGTGGTGAGGCAAGACTAGGAGACATTATTTCATGGTTACATGGTCCAGTTCTAAGGGACAAGCCCTCCCCCTTACAAATAAATTGGCTTCTTCCCTAATGTCAGATGAAATTCTTCCAAACAGCATTTTCTAGTGGTGATGATAATGATGATGATGATTTTGCCATCTTTATTATTTTTATTGTTACGATTGTCATAAGATTGGTTGTTGAAATTCTGTCAATTTCTGTAAGTTTAGATTTAAATAATTAATCTAATGTACCATATTATCAATGGGTGTTTTAATTTTATTTGTCTTGTGAATGTTCTAATTATCAGTTTTAAATTGCTGCTGATTTCATGGTGTGGAAATATAGTAACTATAGAAATAAAATTAAACAACAGCATTACATAATGTTGCGGAAGCCTTAATGTGGTTTTGTGTTTGGGGTTCTAGGTTTAAAATGAATAAGTTTTTGTTGTTGTTGCTGTTGTTGTTTTGTTTTGTTTTCCCTTTTATATATAATATTTGAGCGTTGTTTAAAGTTAGTAAAATATCCAAATCAGGGAATGTGTTTTCTCCCTTAGGGTTAAAAAAACAAACCTGAAGTTATATAGGGGATTCCCTTAATATGAATTATGACGAAGATTAATGAGTCAATAGAGGTATATATTATTCCCTAGAGCAGGGGTCGGCAACCTCGGCTCTTTTATGACTCGTGGACTTCAACTCCCAGAATTCCTGAGCCAGCATAGCTGGCTCAGGAATTCTGGGAGTTGAAGTCCACGAGTCATAAAAGAGCCGAGGTTGCCGACCCCTGCCCTAGAGCAAAGAGTAGCAGAGATGGTCAAACTGATTCTTTTGTCCAAAGAAGAAAATATATTTAATCTTGTTTCTGTTTTGAAATTGCTTCCAGACTGTGCTTGCAATGAATGTTTTTGTTTTTGCTAATTTATTGTTAAAGAAATGGTTTGTACATATTAACATTATAAGAGCCTTGGTGGAGCAGTGGGCTAATGCCTCCTTAAGTAACACCAGCTGCCTGCAATTAGTGCAGGTTTGCATCCCACCAGGCTCAAGGTTGACTCAGCCTTCCATCCTTCCGAGGTAGGTAAAATGAGGACCCAGATTGTTGGGGGCAATTAAGCTGACTTTGTAATAATGCCGCTTGGGGTGTGTGTGAAAGCCCTAATAAGCAGGCATATACATAGAATGAAGGCTATTGCTAAGCACATTGATTTGTGCTTTAAATTGTAAGCCGCCCTGAGTCTTCGGAGAAAGGGCGGGATATAAATGGGATTAAAATAAATAAAAATAAATATTGTTGTGTAAAAGGAAAAAGTTGTGATTGTAATTTGGTATCTTTTATGGTGCTAAAGAAAGTTGGAAGTTGGTGCCTTTTTCTTTTCTTTTCCCTCTTGACACTACCATTTTTTCCTTTTCCCTTCCCCTTTTTCTAGTCGTCTATTACTCTTTTGAATGCCCCCCTCTCCTGGGTGCGTCCCGCCTTCTTTTCTTTCCCTAATCTCGATGAGGGGCCCAATTGTTGGGACCCTGAGGGATGGCCGGGAAAGGCCAGGGGCTTGCGATATAAACCTAATAAGAGGCCCCTGGTTAATTTTTTAGCTAAATTTTTTAGGGGGTTGGGGAGGGGGGTGGGGGGTAGTGGTTGTTTGGCGGTGGGGGGTAGCCAAACAACTTTGTTGCAGGCCAGGCCTGGGTCTGACGGCGCTCGCGGAGAGCGGGTTGTGGGTACATCTGGGGCTCTTGAGCGGGTCGTGGGACTACCAATTCCCACGACGGGGAAAGGCAGCAGGCGGATAGACAGGGGGCCATATCGTTACCGGGAGGGCCGTCTCCGCTGTCTTCAAGCGGTGAGGCGCTCCGACCCTCTGGTTCTTCCCCGAGGTCCCGGGAGCGGGGATGTGCAGCCTCCTGAGCTCCGGCTGGTGTACCTGAATGCCAGGTCCGTGGTTAATAAAGCTCCCCTCGTTAGGGATCTAGTTGAGGGTGAGCATGCGGACCTGGCTTGCATCACGGAGACTTGGTTGGGCCCAGAGGGTGGGGTCCCTTTGGTTGACCTCTGCCCACCAGGTTTCCGGGTGCTACACCGGCCACGAGCTCAAGGTAGGGGTGGGGGAGTGGCGGTTACCATTAGGGAGACCTTATGTCCGCGGGAGGCCACCGTTTCTCAGATAGTCGGGTGTGAGTCTCTCTTCATGAGATTTGGTCCTGGGGCGCAGTTGGGCTTGCTGCTGGTGTACATTTCGCCTAGTCTCACAGCGGCAGCCCTGCCCGAGCTGCTCGATATCCTCTCGGGTTTGGTGGTTGAGTTTCCCAAACTTATAGTTTTGGGAGACTTCAATCTACCATCCCTGGGAGGTTCATCTGAGCTAGCTCGGGAGTTCATGGCTTCCATGGCGGCCATGGACCTGACGCAAGTAATTTCAGAGCCAACTCATGAGGGAGGCCACACCCTTGACTTGATTTTTTTATCTAGACGGTGGTTGGATGATCTAGGTGGGGGCTCTCCATTTATTATGCCCCTGTCATGGACCGATCATCATCTCCTGCGGTTGGTCTTCCGCTTTGCCACCCCCCGCCATGGGGGTACGGAGCCAATTAGATGGTACCGCCCCAGACGCTTAATGGATCCTGACAGATTCCAAGCGGCGCTGGGGTCCCCACCTGCCTCCACTGCTCACAGCTCGGCTGATGCCTTAGTGGAAGCCTGGGGAAGGGCAGCCACTGAGGCACTTGACCGGGTTGTACCCTTGCGGCCCCTGACCCGGCGCAGATCCCAGCGAGCTCCATGGTTTTCCGCGGAGCTCCGGGAGATGAAGCGCCGGAAACGGGGCCTAGAGAGCTGCTGGAGGTCTAGCCGATCCGAACCCGACCGATTGCGGTTAAGAACCTATATTAGGTCTTATCTCGCAGCGATGAGGGTGGCGAGGTGTAATTACTTCTCCACCCTCATCGCGTCCGCAGATAATCGCCCGGCCGCCTTGTTTAGGGTGACTCGCTCACTTCTCAATCAGGAGGTGAGAGAGGATCCCTTGCAAGGTCGTGCCGAGGAATTTAGTCATCATCTGTCGGATAAAATCGCTCGGATTCGGACCGGTTTGGACTCCAGCTGGGCAGAGTCAGGCGATCAGGACACGGGCGGTCTTGTCAATGTTATCTGGGAAGAGTTTGATTCTGTGACCCCTGATGAAGTGGACAGGATTATGGGGAGGCTGAGCTCCTCCACATGTTTGTTGGACCCGTGCCCTTCCTGGCTGGTTTATGCAGCTAGGGAGAGGACACGAGGCTGGTTCCAGGCGGTTATATCTGCTTCTTTGAGTGAGGGTTATTTCCCCGCCGTCTTGAAGGAGGCGGTGGTGAGACCTCTCCTCAAGAAGCCTGTCCTGGACCCAGCCGTTTTGAACAACTTTCGTCCAGTCTCCAACCTTCGCTTTCTTGCGAAGGTTGTTGAGAGTGTGGTGGCGCATCAGCTCCCTCTGGTCCTGGATGAAGCGGATTATCTGGACCCCTACCAATCGGGTTTCAGGCCCGGGTACAGCACGGAGACGGCATTGGTCGCTCTGGTGAATGATCTCTGGAGGGCGCGGGATAGGGGACATTCCTCTATCCTAGTCCTATTAGACCTCTCAGCGGCTTTCGATACCATCGACCATGGTATCTTGCTGCGGCGTCTCAGGGGATTGGGAGTGGGAGGCACAGTTCTTCAGTGGTTCTCCTCCTATCTCCTGGGACGCTCGGAGTCGGTGTTGGCAGGGGGGCAGAGATCGGCCCCTAGGTCTCTCGTTTGTGGAGTTCCTCAGGGGTCGGTTCTCTCGCCTCTCCTGTTCAACATCTATATGAAACCGCTGGGTGAGATCATTCGTGGTTTTGGAGTTGGGTATCATCAGTATGCCGATGATACCCAACTTTTCTTTTCGACCCCAAACCACCCCAGTGATGCCCTCGCCGTGATGTCCCGTTGCCTGGAGGCGGTTCGGGTCTGGATGGGGAGGAACAGACTTCAGCTCAACCCTGACAAGACTGAGTGGCTGTGCATTCCGGCATCCCGGGACATTCCAAATGTTCCATCTCTTTCTATGGGGGGTGAGCTCTTACCCCCCGTGGATAGGGCTCGCAACTTGGGAGTCCTTCTAGATTCGCGGCTTACTTTGGAAGAGCATATAGTGGCCGTGACTAGGGGGGCTTTCGCCCAGGTTCGCCTGGTGCGCCAGTTGCGGCCCTATCTAAACCGGGATGCCCTGTGTACAGTCACTCATGCGCTCGTGACCTCTCGCCTTGACTACTGTAATGCTCTCTACATGGGGCTTCCCTTGAAGACCACTCGGAGGCTCCAACTGGTACAGAATGCGGCCGCGAGAGTTGTCTTGGGAGTTTCCCGGTACTCCCATGTTACACCTTTGCTCCGCGAGCTGCATTGGTTACCAGTTGTCTTTCGGGTGAGGTTCAAGGTGTTGGTTACGATCTTTAAGGCCCTACATGGCATGGGTCCGGGTTACCTCAGGGACCACCTGCTGCCGGCATCGACTCCCCTCCGCCCTGTGCGTTCCCACAGAGAGGGCCTCCTCAGGGTGCCGCCAGTCAGGGAGTGTCGACTGGTGGCCCCCAGGGGGAGGGCCTTCTCTGTGGGGGCCCCGGCTTTATGGAATCAATTGCCGGTGGAGCTCCGGATGGCACCAGACCTTCGAACTTTCCGTCGGGGCCTGAAGACCCATCTGTTCGAATTAGCTGGTCTGGCCTGATGGGGATTATGGGTTTTTTAATTGTTTTTAATCTGTATTACTGTTTTATTGGGCAAGGGTTTAATTCTTTTTTAATTTTTGTATAGTGTTTTTTGTTTTTTATATATGCCCTGTGAACCGCCCTGAGTCCTACCAAGGAGAAGGGCGGTATATAAATCAAATAAACTGAACTGAAACTGAACTGAATTTCTGTTTGTATTTTAGACTTTGAGAAAGCGGTAAAACTATGATAGAATAAAGAAATAAAATTAAACAATGAAACAGCTACTGTAACTTTCAAACATTTTTCTCCTCTCACATAGCAACCTGCAGATGATCAGTCTCTGCCAAACCAAGCAGCATTACAGAAAGAGAGACAGCAGAGAGCAGCATTTAATCTTACTTTCAGTTGCACCAAATGCACATCCACATGCTTGCTGTCCAGATCCTGCTGAACGGAGTAAGTCAAATCCCGCACTCTTTCTGATGTCATCCGAAGCCACGTCTCAATCTCAGGCAAGTGGAGAACAATCTTCCAGTCCGCAACTGTGTGGAGCGGGGGAGGCTTTTCGTACTGTTGTTCGGAATCAAAATCTACCTTACCATCTTGCTCAGTTGTAGGAGTCGTATTGATGATCATGGGGGATACATCGGTAGTAACTGCATTCAGTTCTTGTGGAAGAATGGGGGAAAGAGCTACTTCCATGGCTGGTGTCAGATGTTCTAGATCATGCTTCTTGACAAAGCAGCTGCACATAGGGAAGAGGAAAGGGGCAAACAAATTTTATTAAAAAAACAGAACTTGGAATAAAACATCCACCCATTCATAACAATTGAAATACGGCATGTTTAGACATATATTGAATTCTGCCTATTTGTTAACAGCACTGGAAGCAGGTTGAACTTGTTTGCAACTAACCAAATTAAAATTCGGTCTAAGCATACCCAAATTCAAATCTAAACATATGTGTCAGAAGTTTAATAACAAAACAAACCTAGCGTGGTTTAGTTTTGCTTCTTATGATTAGGATGATTGACAGCAACTAGGAAGCTCCCCAAATGATGGTTTATTAATCATAATCAATCAGTTAACAGCCTCCAGTTTCTGAAACTACACTATTCAGGGTTTACTTATATATTTGAAACTATATGTTCATAACAGGTAGAAATTATCAGGGGAAAAGAAAGAGTTAATGAAAGTTAAGCTCAATTAATAATTATTAATCAATAATTGATAACTATTATTATTTGTGTGGACATTGAAAAATGTAAGAAATCTAAGGAATTAAAAAACCAAAATGCAATATTAAAATGTTTGTAGTTTATTTTCCAAAGCCAAAAATTAGCCTGTGCTTTAGCAAAACATGTAAGAAGAGTTCTGATGGATCAAACAAGAAGCTTTAGTAAGAGAAGCCTCTTGCTTCTCAGAGCTGTAAGCCTAATGTACAAGTATCCCAGGTCAATCTGTAGGACCTCCAAGAAGAAAGATCAGCTAATAAATGATTAAAAAGATGTTTCTGTGTCTGAGATCCTGGACAGCTATTACTGGTAAGAGGTGTCAACAGTGAACCAAATATAATTTATATAAGTAATTTCACACCAATATTGTTTTTTGTTTTTTTAAAAGAATTTTATTTCATTTATTAGGGAACTTTAATCTCTGCCTAATTAGCAAAAAAAATGGAATATAATGATAATTACAAAACTGGGGGGGGGGGGAAATCCTATCTGCATTTGCTGCCAGCAATTTATGACTGCAAATAATTGACAGACACAAAATGTGTATATACAGTTAAAATGACAAGTAATTTCTTATAACTATTTTATTGTATGGTAAGTTTTGATACTTGGGTTTGAGAAGATAGTCCCATTATTATTTGCTCTGCTTCCCAACTGCTAGGAGTTGATAAAATAGGCAATAATTAAAGAAGCACAAAAAAGGGAGGAAAGAAAACTGAGCCAAACCACACCTGCACTTTGATAAGTAATCTACCTTGAACTGACTTATATAAGTCAGGCAACATTGGCGAAAGAGAAATAGGGTGAACATTGCTCCCTAAAATCCCACATGTTTCGGCAACTCCCCAATATTTCTGCTTATTTATCAGGCAAGATAAATATTATAATAACAGCACATTTTTTAAAAAAGAGGAAATGTTACATGGAGAAATTATGATTATGTTGCATTAGAAATTAATAGAAGTTATTATGATTATTACTATGTCTAATTGATTAGAAAGTTGCTTAGCAGAATCAAAACACCTTTATCAGTCACCAAGCTACAAAAGGAAAAACAGAGGCTGTGCCCTTCCTAGATTTATTGTTATTCTTCAATCTAAGCTAGGAAAACCTTATCTTTCTCTAATTGTGTCCACAAGTGTTCTGCTTGGCAAAGCAAGACAACTGTCATGATACCTCTGCATCAACCAATTAAAAAAAAAAGCTGGTGAGATAGCTGACTTGTGAACCCTTTTTTGAAAAGAGTCAAGGTCTTGCAGAGAGCAAGTCAGATAAGTAATTAAAACAACATCAAAGACTTTCTAAAAAGAGGGGGTTTTCCCAACAAAGCTAACATGTTCACTGTGATACAATTCCAGCTGCTGTATGTAATATTAAACACAAAGCAAGCAACCATTCAACAGGAGTATTCAGTCCTTTCTGCCATCTACCTAATGCACTATTATCTCTTGCAGCTAAATGGATTGAACAATCCACATTGCTTGGCTAAAAAGCTTCCTGCTCTAAATTAGAAGTTTGTTGATTGGATTCAGCATTCGATAAAAGGCAACCTTAAAAGTATGTATATACTGTATATTTTGAAGCATTATTGAACTCTGGACATTTTCATAATGACATCAATGAGCACTACCACTAAAATCACATTGAATAAAGCAAATCATCATCTCACTGCAGTAAGAAAAGTGAAATGAAAATTGTAAGGCAGCAGTATGGGTTTTCTGTGTCATCTAAAGGCCTGTACAGATGAAGCATATTGATATTTATATAGAGCAGCTTTGAAATCCACGCAGAATGAAAAACATGAAAGAAAAAATACTGATTTTTTATAAATTGGTAGGATTTCTCCATCTTATTTCATAGCACAGTGATACCTCAGTACTCATCGTTAATTGGTTCCAGGAGGCACGATGAGTACCAAAAATGATGAAAACCAAACAAAATTTTCCCATAAGGAATAATATAGTGAGTCACAAGGCAGTTCATATCGACAAGTTCTACCTTGTGCATTGAGTACCAAACAAACGATGAGTACCGGGACAAATTTTTCATGAAGAAATGCACTGAGTATGAAATCTGATAAATTTCAAAGCAATTGAGTACCAAGGTACCGCTGTATGCATAAAATAAAATAAAAACATTTTATAGGTACATTTTATGCCTTCCATAGAACTGAACTACCCACCCACTGAGATCAATAGACAAATCAATTAAGGTAAATGAATTTCCAGGGAGGACCTATTAAAAGACAGCCCACCAAAACAGAATAACAGGAAACCACTGGTTGTTACCTACAGCACAAGGCTCTCAAATGCCTTATTAACAAGCTACAGCCCACATTGGACAATGACAATGCTCTTTATCAGGCAGAGGCCCATACTTGCACATAGACAACCTGAAGCAGATTCTCACAAGCAACAAGCACAGGACAATCATGCCAACATCAGAACCAGTTCCTGCACAAAGATGTATGCCTTGCCTTCACCTCTACACCAACAGGACCATCATGGGCCTAATAATCACACACTCACAAAATTAGTTTCGCTGACATGATACATGCCATCATCTCTTAGCATTTGCCTCGCTGGATACTTAGGATAAGTAAAGGAATAAATTTTGCACACACAAAAATGGACACAAATTTGACCTCAGGACTTGAAAAAAAGGCAAATTAACAACAGAGCATTTTAACCTATCAGGTCAATCCACAGCAGACTTCAGACTGACTGTTGTAGAAAAGCAGGACATTACTGGCACCATCAAGCAGAAAATTGTTGATCTTCCATATATTAAAAGGTTTTAGGCAATCTCAGAAGCTGTCAACAAACTCAATAGGTTTTTAACCCATTGCAGTTGTTAATTGATAAAGCAATCTATCTTCTCTTTTCCCTTTCCACCCAAATTTAAATCCTACATCAGTTTAACTTGTAGGCATCAGATGTAGTGAGAGGCGTGTTAGATACTAGGTTTGTCGCTTCAATGATGAGATGAGGCAAGTGAGTTCAGCAAAGATAATTGTTTATTGCTTGCAGGATCTGAACTGAGAAACAGGGCTGCGAATGCAGCAAGTTATACCCTGGCCCCTAGGCAATGGCCAATAGGTTTAAAGCAACCTATTGCCGCCGTAGAGGCAGCCAATGGGCTGCAGATGGGTTGTCTGAGGAGCTGGGAGCCATTAGCCAGCTTCCCTGCTTAAGCAACCTTCCAGCAATTAACCCACTTGGTGTTCCCTTAACAAGACAAAGCCCAATACATTATACCCCTCCGCCCTAGAATGTACAAACATTATAATAACAAAAGGAAAATGATTACAGCAATACAAGTTTACAAAGGTACAACACTAGTGTGCAATTACACATTTTTCCTCCTGGCTAATACAGATGCTTCCTAGTTAGCAGCACAATAATGATACAGACAACATTATAGCTTCGTTATTTCAGAACAAAATCTTGTAGATATTGCAAACCCTTGTGGAATGCCTGGGGGACCCAGGCACTTCCTGGTCTACCAGCTTGCCCACCGGGCTGGGTAGACCAGTGTCTTTAAGTTCAAGTGAGTCTGGTTGACTTGGAATTCTCTGGCTGGCCCTTCCAGGTTGGCCCACCCCATAGTCAGTTTGCTCTGCAGAGTTAGCACAGTGGCTGTAGTGTTCTGGTTGGCTTGCTCCATCAGGGGACCCATGTTGCACTCCTGGGCTTTCCTCCCCTATGGCCACCTCCCCATTGCTCTGGCTGCTTGGACCCTCAGAGCCTATGGATTGATCAGCTTGGCTGCCTGTTTGAGGTCCATGGAAAGGACCTGGGATGAAGTCCTCGCTTTGTGGCCGCTCTGGAAAATGCTTTCTAAGCTGATCGATATGGCAATGGACAACTCGCCTGCCCTCTAGGCCCACTTCATATGAGAGAGGGCCTGACATTTTGGTGATCATCCCTGGCACCCACAAGTTCCCAGGCCCATAGTTCCTGGCCCACACCCCGTCACCCACTTGCAGCCCCCTCAGGGGTTTTGGGCGAGAGGCCTCAGCTGCCACCTGGTCTGGATGCAGCCTGTCCAGCTTTGTGATTAGGTGCCTCCCCCAGCACAGGTCTGCTGGGCTTTTCCCTGTTGCCATGCATGATGTGGAATGTTGACAGAGCAAAAAGTTGGCCAGTCTAATGTGCCAGTCCCCAGTCACTATATGCCTCAATGACTCTTTTGTGGTGCAAACCATACGTTCAGCTTGACCATTAGTAGATGGGTGAAATGGAGCCGATGTTACATGCCTAATGAGGTTTGCCCTAAGGAACGTCTGAAATTCTGCCGCAGTAAATTGGGGCCCGTTATCAGACACTATGATGTCCGGCAGCCCGTGCATTGCAAAGAGTTTCCTAAGCACCTGGATGGTCCTAGCAGTAGTCATATTTGCAATTGGTATAACTTCTAGCCATTTAGAGTGGCTGTCGACCACTATAAGAAAGAGCTGTCCCTGAAATGGCCCAGCGAAGTCTATATGAATCCTAGAAAAGGGAGTGTGTGTCTCCTCCCACCTGTGAACTGGAGCATGTGGCATTTCAGGCCTTGATTGCTGGCATGTATAACATCCATGCACCTGGGCCTCAATGGCTTTATCTAATCCTGGCCACCATAAATAGCGTCTTGCCAAAACTTTCATGTGAACAATACCTGGATGACCTTCATGAAGGGATTGCAATACCCTGTCTGTTAGTGAGGTAGGAACTATGACCCTGTTCCCCCAAAGAATACAACCCTTATGAGCTGAGAGTTCATGTCTCCTTGTGAAATAGCTCTGAAATTCAGGACCTGGGCTTTTATCCAGCCACCCTATGTGTACCCAAGATAGCACTCTACTTAGAGTCTTGTCTGCTGCCGTTTCTGCAGCTGTGTCCCCCACATGGAGGGGAAACTCCGGCAAGTCCTGAATGGACAAAACGCGGGTCGCTGGGGCTGGATCTGGTATGAATTAAGGCAGTGGAAGCCTGCTCAGGCCCATATTCTTGCCGGGTTTGTGAATTAGCTTAAAAGTATAAGCCGATAAAAAAATGGACCATCTAAGCATCCTAGGGGATAGGATGTGGTGTGTCTGTCTGTCTGTAGTGAATAACCCCAATAACGGTTTATCGTCTGTGAAGACCGTGAAGTCCCTGCCATATAAGTAGTCATGGAATTTTGTTACTCCAGTAACTATAGCCAGTGCCTCTTTGTCGATTTGAGCATAATTACGCTCGGCGGAGGACAATGTCCTAGAATAAAAAGCAATTGGAACTTGAGTTCCATCTCTCTCTAAGTGACAGGACTGCACCCACCCCATATGGGGACGCATCACACGCTAGGCATGCTGGTCTTGACTCCTTGAAATGAGTGATCATGGAACTAATGGACAGAAGGGCCTTCAATTCCTGGAAACTCTTTTCATGAACACTAGTCCACTTCCATGTAGCATTTTTATCCAAGAGCCGGTGTAGCGGCTCTGCCACTGCGGCCTTGTTAGGAAGGAATGAGTGGTAAAAATTTAGGAGGCCTAGGAATGCATGCAGCTCTTCTTTTGTTTTAGGGCTGGGTGCCATCTGAATGGCTTTTACGTTCGACTCAGCAGGGTGGATGCCGTCAGCATCAATGCAAAACCCTAAGAACTCAGTTGAGGGGACTCCAATACTGCATTTATTCTTTTTAAGCTTGAGGCCTGCTTCACGCAGCCTTTGCAGGACGGCTCTGAGCCTCCTTGCAAGCACCTCCGTGGACTTACCAGCGATGAGCACTTCATCAAAATAGGGGCAAACCCCCGGAATGCCCTTGAGTGTATGTTCCATGATGCCCTGAAAAATGCCGGGGGCTACACTGACCTCAAATTGCAGGCGCTTTACTTTAAATGCCCCCCTATGGGTTACAATGCTCTGTGCTGTGACTGTGGCCTCATCAACAGGGAGCTGCTGGTAGGCCTGAGCCAAATCTAATGTTGCCACCCTGCAAAGATGCCAGGATGTGGCTTACTACCGGTACTGGGTATGCATGCTGTTTGAGTGCACAGTTAATTGTGCATTTATAATCTGCACAGATTCTGACCTCCCCATTGGCTTTAAGTGGCATTACAATTGGGGTCTCCCACTCACCCTCATCTACTGGCTGCAGTACACCCTGTTCAACAAGTTTATCTAGTTCAGCATCTATCTTGTGTTTAAGAGTAAATGGAACCCTACAAGATTTAATCCTGACTGGCACTGTTTGGGTCTAGTTTAAATGCTATTGGCGGGCCTGTGTATGTCCCCAGAGCTGAATCAAACACATCTGCAAATTCTTCGCATACTGTCGCTAGACTCGCGACTTGTGTCCGGTTGATCCCAGTTACTTGGATGCCTAGTGCATCAAACCAATCGAGCCCGATCAGGTTTGTTCACTGACCCCCTACTACGACAACATCCAGGTGCCCTGAAAACCCCTCAAATTTAATGGATAGTGTGGCCTCACCCTTGACTGCGACTCTGGCATTCTGAAAATCAGTTAATACAATATCAGATGGCCTCAGCTTGGTCCATCTTTTACTACGACCACAAATGAAATTAAATGTTTCAAGGGAAATAATGGAAATGACAGAGCCCGTGACCAGCTCCATCTTGCAGGGACCCCTTGCAGCTCCACCTGAAGTCTATACTTTGGTTTAATTGGATGGCGAGCCCCGGTATGGCAAATGCTTCTGTGGCTGGAGCAAAACCCCACGCTATACTGTCCCGGGGCCCTGGTACCTCTCCTGGTCGGATCTTCCAACTGGCGATTTGATAGCTGGTCTCTCTGGCAACCTCTGCAGATGGACGTGATGTGGCCCATCTTTCCGCAGGCCCAGCACGTGGCTGTCCAGAACCTACAGTCCAAGTGTTGGTGGTGACCACCACAACCTGGGCATCTAAGGAAGGAATCTGCCTTGTAAGTGGCCCCATGTTGCTTGTTGCTGCGATGCTGTTGGTCGTGGTGTCTATGTAGCTTGTCAACTTCTGTGTCATCTTCGGGGTCTTCTGTGTGTTCAGTGTCCTCGTGGTGTACGGCTTCTTCTTCATGTTATGTAGTTTTGGCAGGCCGCATGGCTCATACGGCCCCGCTGGCGACTTCGTCCGCCATGACTTCCTTCAGCGCGTCTGGGAATGAGAGTCTCTTTGGCAAAGAGCTTTTGCTGTAGCTCTCGATTTCAGAGACCGCAGACAAACCGGTCTCATAGCCTCTCCTCGATGTCAGAGAACTGGCACAGGCATGCGGCCTGCCTCAAGGCTGCGATGAACTCAGACGTGATTTCACCTGGTTGCTGGACTCTTTGCTCCAATGCATAGCACCAAGCGATTACCGACAGCTTGGGCTGGAAGTAGTCTCCAAGCTTCTTCAAGTCCACAAATGATACAGACTCCAATGGTGTTGGCGTGAACAGGTTCTCTGCTATGTCGAACGTTTCTGGGCCGCACACACAGAGGAGTGTGGCAGCCTTCAATCCTTCCTCAGTGACCTGGTTTGCTTGAAGGTAGTTCTTGACCCTGGACAGGTATGAGGACCACCCTTCTGGCTGAGTTATGTTGAATTCTTCCAGCTTTCTGACCTTGGCCATTTCTGCTGGTCTTTGTGGCTGGTGCTCGACGTCTTTGAATCCTGCTCCTCCGTTGCCCAGGGACTAGTCTTCTGGGTGCGTGATCACTAGCGTGGCTGTGCTAGCCAACTATAGGGGGAATTGCTTTTCCCACCAGGCGTGCGCTGCCTCTCCCCTAGTGACTCTTCAGCTCAGTTGGAGGAGCAGGATCCCACCTTCATCGCCAGTGTTAGATACTGGGTTTGTCGCTTCAATGACAAGACAAGGCGAGTGAGTTCAGCAAAGATCATCATTTATTGCTTGCAGGATCTGAACTGAGAAACAGGGCTGCGAATGCAGCAAGTTATACCCTGGCCTCTAGGCGGCGGCCAATAGGTTTAAAGCAACCTATTGCTGCCCTAGAGGCAGCCAATGGTGGCACTGGAGACGGGTTGTCTGAGGAGCTTGGAGCTGTTAGCCAGCTTCCCTGCTTAAGCAACCTTCCAGCAATTAACCCATGTGGTGTTTCCTTAACAAGACAAAGCTCAATACATTACAAGGCACTCATGAAAACTTATGAGTTTTAATAAAATTTGTGAGTCAAAAAAGATTTCAGTTTTTTCCCCGCTACTTTAGACTAACATGGGTCTTCACTACAATGTCTACCAAAAGGAGAAAATGTCATGGTCTTTCATCACATTTTTTTGCCAGTCTAGCTTAAGTGCAATGTACCCCTTTATCCAACATGAAAATTCTTTCATTTCATTTAGCACAAAGCTCTTAGTAGCAAACACTTAAAAAGCACTCCATTAAACATGCTCTTTTAATTAATTTTAAACAGCATCCTGTAATGACCAAGATGAGCAAAAAGTATTTCTTTTCTGTTCTTATCTTATCACTCCCTCACTGATTCACCACACAACAAAATCTCAAATTTCCCTTTCCAAAGGTTCCTACAATCATTCTTCATATACCTTACCTATTGGTTTCTTCAATTTTTTTTTTAAATTCTAGACATATATTACATTTTTGTTGTATGCACGGCTAGCAAGGCAGCACTACAGATCACAGAGGACTGTGTCAGTGATTCTTCAGTGCCTGAAAACATAGCTATAAAAATGAATAAATCTGAGCTGTGTCTTATATCCCTTAAACAGATGGAAAGTGCTATAGTTTGGGAAAACATGTCATAATGAAACAAAGACTAGATAAGTTCCCAACTTGGAAAGCAACAAAAGAAAGAGGAAAAGCTGGATGAGATGTACTTTAAAAAAATATTTTAGTAAGAAGTGGACCTTTGGAGATGCTTTTTTCTCATACAAATATACTAAAAATAACTTCATGTCTGCCCTCAGAAGGAAAGTTTGTAATTTTTCCCCATTCCCCTCTCTTTCAGCTTCTCCCTTTATTTTAGAAAAACCAGAACACTTGGAAAGTGACTCAGAGGAAAAGAAACAAATTAATTAATAATAATGCACCCATGCCCTCCAATTATTTTTTCTTTTCTTTCCCTTTTGTCTCCTTCAAGCATGTGTTGTTCCTTATAATGTTATGTTATCTTCATTATCTTCTTTAATTTTAAAATAAATGGGCAGCAGTTTACAATATGCACTTTCTCCCTAAGAGCGCTTTCACTCGGCGTGTTCACTTTTCTTCACTTCTTCCCTCTTTCCTCACAAAGTAATTGAAAATTGACCTTCACTCAACTTCACTTCCACCATCATCTGACCACAGGCAGGAACAGCTCTGCCTCCAGCTGATCAAAAGAGAATTCAAAAAAATGAACTGAACAGCCACATTTCCTAGAGGAACAAACAATCCTTCACTCCCACTCAAAAATGAATTGTTAGCACCCCTTCCATGTTTGCAACACTTGTTGCAAAAAAAGAAAAAAGGGACTTGATAAGGAGAGGAGGAAGTGCCAACTCTTGTGAATGTACTACCCTTTCTATTTTTATTAAAATTCTGCTACTTGGGATCCTCAAAATATGCTATAGAAGAATGTGGGCAAAGAAACAATGATAACATGGGCAAAAAACTTTGATTATTCTATAGATTTGGAAGACTGGCAGAACAGCTGGTTTAGAGCGGTCTGTTTCTAGGCCAAAACTTGAAATGAAACAGTACAGTAATGTAATATACTTGACACAATGACACTATATTAACACTTAAAATAGTTTATTTTTAAAAAAAAAACACAAACACTGCATGAAATTTCACTCACCTGTGTCTCCCTCACCCTGCTCAATAACAACTATTAAAAAGAAGAGAAGAGAAGAAATTTAATGTCAGCAACTGGTAGTCAGTTTGCTGAAGTTGTCTGGGGTATATCATCAGATGTCAGGTTTAAAAACACAAACTGGCATCAACCCTATATTTAATATAGTGTTTATTAGAAAATGCCCATCAACATAGAAAAGTGTGGATGGCTGCTGGGCTTAGAAAAGAAAGGACTGGATTCAAGGAGTAAGCATTAGAAACAATAAAACTAAGCTTTTCCAAAAGGGACCCCGGGGCTAATGAAAAGTAATCAAGCACAGCTTTGAATATCCAAAATGAAATCAAAACTCTAACCTAATCTAAGTATCTGAATATTGATCCTAGATCTCCATATATGATCCATTCTTCTAGAGGTCTGGAAATTTCTCCAAACAGTTCTGTTTCGGGGAAATCTTTAAGACAACGCCTCCAGAAATATCTTTCTTGCCTAATTAATCTCAAGGCAGCGAGGTCTGTTTAGGAATTCAGCCAAATGCCCCTCCCACATTTCTTTACTAGAAAGTGACATCATAAGGGTATAATTCGTTGTGATAATGTTCTGTTGTGACAAGGACTTCTGAAACTTACTTTGCTAGATGTGCCTGTTATAAAAATCCAAAACTACTCTGCAAAAATCCATGGGGAAAACTCTTGTTTTTACAGTAATCACTTGGCATTTTGATCCACCCACTCAGACAAAAATCACATGTAGTTATCCACCACTGCTTTACATCTCTGAGCACAATATGCTTCCTATGTCAACTTCAGATTTTATTTATCCATGCAACAGATGACTAGAAAATTTTTCGTCTGAGGCTACACATAGGAAAAGTATTGTGATTTCTTTAAGTGAGCTCAAGTAGATATTTGTTTTGTATAATAAAAAAGCAAATAAAATCTGCATTTTATGTATAATTGGTAATGCTAAACATTTCTGTTATCAAACACTGCAAAGAGTTTTTAATAATAATAACACTAATCCAATCATATTACTAGCAGTCATAGGCACAATTGCTTACCAGGAATGAACAACAAGTAAACCTTCTACTTGAATTCCCTTCTCCTTGCTTTCCAATGCAAGAAGAGGATGGATACTCTGGCTTCAAAACACAAAAGAAGACCTGATAGAATTAGCATGGCAAAATTTGCCCCCTCAGACAGTATTCAACATTTTCCATCAAGCAGAGTAGTGACAAGGCATTGTGAGCAGTACAGCCCAGTATCTAGAGGAGCATAGATTGTTGAACCCATAATACCAACGACAGTGAGGGTGAAGATTCATTCTCTAAGCTTGTGTGCTGGTTTCCAAACAATTCATTACCAGGCTAGGTAACATCTTCAGCAGAGTCAGTGTTCTTCTGTTTATAAGGGCTTCATGTGGTCAGTAAGTCTTGTAATGGGTCAGATGTGAGTGTGTCAAGTAAGGGTGTTGTGATAGGTCTTGTGATGGGCCAGGTGTGAGTCACCAGTGAGAGTCTTGTGATGGGGAGGTTATAGTTCGATTGGAGCAACAGAAAAATCATTGGCCACACTACTACCTGTCATGCTCATGAGTTCATCGAAGCCTAGCACTCCACAAACAATTCCATCAACAGACACATTGACCTACAAGCAGTCTACAAACCCCTCAGAATCAAAATCAACTGCACAACCAACCAGAGACACCACTGACCCTCAACCAACCCATGCAAGCCCCCCAATCAGCACTTTACCTCCCAATGACCCTCACCTAATGTAACCTCCCCATCATAAGACCTGGTGACCACATGAAGCCTTTATGTTTGGAAAGCAACCCACAAGCTCAGAATGAACCTTCACCCTCATCCTACTCCTGAGCTACAGATATTCGCCACTAGTGCAAACTAACAACAGTTTATGGGGCTGTGTAAAACAGAAAGCACCCATTTTCCGATCATTATAGCAGCCGCATCATTTTACAGGTCAATGTGGCTGCTTTAGAAGATGTTCCCAGTTGTGTCTTTATGAGTGTGCATGTCCAGCACTATGCTCTGACAAATCATTTACTGTATGTGGAGATATTTGGGAGAAGCCTCTGAAGCAGCAGTAGAAGCTTAATGATTCCAACAGATGTGCTTTGTATCCACTTGGTCTCATTCAAAAGACTTGCCCTAAAGGTTTATTTGCTCATAAGGGAAGGGCTGTAGACCATCTAGCCATTTTTTAATGTTTTATTCTGGAAATCAATACCCAGACAATTTATAAAAGAAGGAAACACAGGCTCTACTCACAAACCTCTAGTGGTAGAGAACTTCTCTTGGTAACTAACTATAATTCTGCTCTGAGTCTTCAAAGTTTATTTCAAACTCATATCAAAAATTATTTAAGCCCATTGGATCTAGTTATGCCCTGCCCTGTACATTCTTTCAATAGCAGAATGTAGCAAAATAAGCAGATAGTTGTGCCGTTTAGGAAAGCAAGAAGGCAGGGAAATCAATTGTTCCTTCCTAATGAGATGTAGAAATGCTTGCAAAGCTCATCTTCTAACACTAGGAATTTATTCTTTTGATGCTTCTTTTTAAGTAGATGGTAACTAAGTATCCTTCATATTCTTTTAGTAAACTAAAAAGTTTAGTAAACTAAAACTAAACTAAATCAGCATGGAAGTTAGAGTGATTGGGGGGGGAAACAGTAACCACTTTATTCTGCCATCTCCTCATGAAACCTTCATCTCATTCCCACCAGTCATTCTTTACTGTTCCAGTATTAAAGTAGTAATTTTCCCTTCTATCTGTCAGGCTGACCTGAGTGCTGTCTGACATGCTTCAGTGACAATTAAATTAATGTTATGTTCAGAGAGACCCTGTGAGCTAGGGATCATCAGGCTTCTTTCTGGCACAGGCTTAGTACTCTTCCAGAATAGCATCCCACCCAAAATATTTGCACCAAACCAGAGCAAGTTTTGACAGGTGACTAGACACTCTGTCCTAGACATCTGTCAAAATATACCTACTCTCTTAGCACATCCCATATTAAGAAAAAGTGATATTTTTTTTCTTGCCAGATGATTGTCTTTTAGTGGTAGAGAAGGGGAACAAAGCTGGGGAACCCACCAATATCTATTTTTAATATACATTCCCAATAGTGTAAGTAAATACAACACCATTTGCCAGCATCATGATATGGTAGGATAGGGATTGCCAGTAAGGACAGTAAATTATATGCCAGTTTTCTATCCGTTTAAGGACTGGTGAATACCATTTTAATTCACTCATGAAGAAGATCTCTCAGATTAAGCAGTGTTTCTAAACCCATCAATAATTATAGATTGCAGAGATCTTCTAAGGTCATCCAATCTTGTGCAATTTCACATGAAAATGCTAAATTCTTGCAAGATTTGATAGTCTGGTGGAACTTCCACCAGTCTAGACTGGTGGAATTTCCAATCGTTTATTTAGGGAAATGTACAGTACCATTTTATGGTGCAACCAGTAGACTTCGGGTGCCTGTGAATGTCATTGCTAAACCTGTTGCCCAAGAAGTGAAGAGTGTCAAGTATATGATTAAGAGAATAAATCTAAACTGGAATTGAGAAAAAGAAAAAAGAAAAACTTGCATTGCTGATGCGATAATGAATATCAAAAAGGAAGAACTGTGATAGCAGCTTTGTTAAATAAATCTCTTAAATGGCTAAACTGTGATATTAATGCCTACAAATTTCAGTGAATGACTTTCCTGATTTCACAGAGGAAACTGCAGCTGTATGATACACTATCTGAGTGTTCTTATTCTTTAATGTGTGTGCCTTCAAGTCAGTTTTGATTCCTGGAGATTACATGACAAGTCCATACAGTTTTCCTGGAAACATTCCAGATGTGGTTTGTCTTGCCTTCTTCTTCCTTGGGCAGAAAAAGAGTGACTGACTCAGTCAACCACTTGGCTTTAAGCCTAAGACAAGACTAGAACTCAAAGTCTCCTGATTTCAAACACTTTGCAGTTAGTCATTATTAGCTCTTTTATGTTTTAGTCAATCTGGATTTGATGCTAAAAAGTTGATTACAGATATAATTTAATTTCTGGCATGAACTGTGTTACTTCTCAAAAAAATTAAATGTTCTACTAATATTTTAAATTTTTGAAACACTAAACTGTATAGTTACAACCTACTCGTTAATGAGACGCTTCTCCTGAACATTTCACTATTTTATTTATTGTCATTTTATAGAAATTCTTTCTGTCATTTATTTGGGATCTATTATTTTAGTTATAAAACTGCATATTGGATTGACCATTGATCACCAAAAAAAGCCAACAAAACTGGAGAAGAACAAGTAAAAGAAAATAGTAACTAAAATACTATGCCTAATTTAGTAAGTTATTACAATAAACTACTTTTTATTAATTCACTATTAGGTACATTGTAAATGTAAAGTCAAGATTCCCCTAAATTGGCTATTAATTTATTTAGGTTTTTAAAAATTTAAAGGCTACTGGATTCTTGAAAGTTTACAAAGTAAGAACTGTAAGATAAAAAGAAAAAGATGATGAATACCCAGAAGAAGCAAACAATATTTACAGGAGCTTAACTATTACTGTTGTAATTTGATATTTCTTGGTTAGGTCTTAGAGGATTCTATGATTAGATTGTTCAGCTTTTATATTGAGTCTTGGGATGTAAATTTATTTGTCTTCTAATAATTATTTAGGGGTTTTTTTTGTATATATTGTGTTCTGTTCAGAGATCTATGGCTTGGCCTTTGTCTGCTGGGAGGCTGATGATGGTTTGGTCCTTTAAGTTCTTGATGGCTGCTCCAGTCCTTTTGCTTCTTTGTTCTTCTGGTCTGTGACAAGATTGTTTGTCTTATGTTTTCTTGGGTCTCTGTGATTTAATGTCTCTTCTAAGGCTGCAAAGAAGTCTGACTGATTAGCAATGTATATCTTACCACTGAGACCTTTTTGCAGGACATTTCTGCTGCCTTATACTGCCATTTGCAATGTATGGCAGTGAAAGTTGGACCATAAAAAAGGCTGAGTGCCAAAGAATTGAGGCCTTTGAACTCTGGTGCTGGAGAAGACTCCTGCGAGTCCCTTGGACTGCAAGGCGATCAAACTGGTCAGTCCTAGAGGAGATCAACCCTGACTGCTCTTTAGAAGGCCAGATCCTGAAGCTAAAACTCAAATACTTTGGCCACCTAATGAGAAGGAAGGACTCACTGGAGAAGAGCCTAATGCTGGGAAAGATAGAGGGCAATAGAAGAAGGAGACAACAGAGAATGAGGTGGCTGGATGGAGTCACTGAAGCAGTAGGCGTGAGCTTAAATGGACTTCAGAAGATGGTAGAGGACAGGAAGGCCTGGAGGAACGTTGTCCATAGGGGTCGCGATGGGTCGGACATGACTTCGCAACTAACAACAACAAATACTACCATAGCCCATTCTATAAGCATCTGAGCAGCAAGCCCATATCGCATCATTTACAGCAGAAAACTTTCTAGTGTACATGCAAGGAGTTTACCAATATCAGTGAGGCTAACATTTGTAGTATGAAATTCAACTTTAACCAGACATTACATATCCCGATCCAAACCTTAACTTTGGGCAGATCTGCTTCCAGGCAGAGTCATACATTAGGTACACAGCATGCTACCTAGGTGTTTTCTTTTGAAAATATAGACTGGATAAATAGCAATAGCACTTAGACCTATGTACAACTCCATAGTGCTTTACAGCACTCTCTGAATGGTTTACAATGTCGACATATTGCCCCTAACAATCTGGGACCTCCTTTTACTGACCTTGGAAGTATGGAAGTCAACCTTGAGCTGGTCAGGATTGAACTCCAGACTGTGGGCAGAGTTAGCCCAGAGTACTGCATTCTAGCCACTGTGCCACCATAGCTCCTAGGTCCAAGCAGAGATGACCTACTTCCTAGCCCTAATTCCATTCCACAAAGATGTTAGGCTGGTGTTTAGATTTCAAAGAGCACAAGGAAATGTATTGTGTTTAGATAGAAGAATGACCAAATGATGTCATTATTTATAAAGGAGAATATTTGTAGCTCAGGTTGAAATGAGGGGTCCTTGGTGCTGTTTCTTGCAGATGTTTCATTACCCCAACTAGGTGACATCCTCAGTGCTGTGATGATGTTACTTAGTTTGGGTAATGAAATGCATGCAACAAAACAACCATGCTCAGATGCCATTATTTCTTTGAGCCTTTTAGTTGGCATGTCAGAAGTGTACTTTTTAGTTGGCAAGTGAAAAATTCTCTTGAGAAATTAAAGCTGGACCAGACATCATAAAACTTCTGTGGTATGTATGTTGGGGGTGAAAGCAGTAAAAGTTTAGTCTGGCAAGACTGATGTCAGGCCCAGGCCAAGAATGAAGTAGAACAATCCAGCCAAAGTGCAATTCTTTATTTTGTCACATCATATAGACAGAAACTTGCCAGACTAAACCTTTACTACTCTCACCCTAATGGATTTACCCAGGGGGATTCTAGGAAGTGGCTATCCTGTTTTCTAGTCCAGCTCCAGGTTGTGCTGTCTCTTGTCTTGCCTGCCCCCTCCTGCCTGGGAAACTGCAGCATCACCATAATCCATCACACCATCTTCTGTGCATAGGCACCATCCCTCTTGCCCACTGATTAAAACACAGCTGCTTTCTCCTGTGACTATGGAGGCAATGTAATTGGGCTTTTTTAAAAAAAATAGTTGTGCCTTTCTAGATATTACTAAATTATTAAATTACTTACTATGCCCAGCATTCCTCAGCATTGACCAGATTAAATAAGGCTGCTGAAAATTGTAGCTGAAGGATTTCTCAGGGCTATAGATTCTGTTGGCAAGAATCCAAGGCAAACCATTCAATATCACAGTAGTCCAAGTCTATGCCCCAACCACCAGTGCTGAAGAGGATGAAATTGACCGGTTCTATGAAGCCCTACAGCACCTTATAGAACTAACACCCAAAAATGATGTCCTTATCATCATGGGGGATTGGAATGCTAAAGTAGGAAGCCAAAAGATAAGCGGAATAACAGGCAAGTTTGGCCTTGGAGTACAAAATGAAGCAGGGCACAGGCTGATAGAATTTTGTCAAGAGAATACGATGGTCATAGCAAACACTCTTTTCCAACAACCCAAGAGACGGCTCTACACATGGACATCACCAGACGGTCAACACAGAAATCAGATTGACTATATGCTCTGCAGCCAAAGATGGAGAAGCTCCATACAGTCAGTAAAAACAAGACCAGGAGCTGACTGTGGCTCAGACCATGAGCTTCTCCTTGCAAAGTTTAGGCTTAAACTGAAGAAAGTAGGGAAAAGCACTAGGCCACTCAGGTATGAATTAAATCATATCCCTGTTGAATATACAGTAGAGGTGACAAATAGATTTAAGGAATTAGATCTGATAGACAGAGTGCCTGAAGAACTATGGACAGAGGTTCGCAACATTGTACAACAGGTAGCAACCAAAACCATCCCAAAGAAAAAGAAATGCAAGAAAGCAAAATGGCTGTCTGAGGAAGCTTTGCAAATAGCTGAGGAAAGGAGGGAAGCGAAAGGCAAGGGAGAAAAACATAGATATGCCCAATTGAATGCAGAATTCCAGAGAATAGCTAGAAGAGATAAGAATGCCTTCTTAAATGAACAGTGCAAAGAAATAGAAGAAAACAATAGAATAGGGAGGACCAGAGATCTTTTCAAGAAAATTGGAGAGATGAAGGGAACGTTTAATGCAAAAATGGGCATGATAAAGGACCAAAATGGCAGGGACCTAACAGAGGCAGAAGAGATTAAGAAGAGGTGGCAAAATTACACAGAAGAACTATACAAGAATGAGCTTAACGTCCCAGATAATCACAATGAGGTGGTCACTGACCTCGAGCCAGACATCCTAGAATGTGAAGTGAAGTGGGCCTTAGAAAAGCTGAGCAACAACAAAGCTAGTGGAGGTGACAGTATTCCAGCTGAGCTGTTCAAAATCTTAAAAGACAGTGCAGTAAAAGTGCTACACTCAATCTGCCAGCAAATTTGGAAAATTCAACAGTGGCCACAGGATTGGAAAAGATCAGTTTACATCCCAATTCCAAAGAAGGGCAGTGCCAAAGAATGTTCAAACTATCGCACCATTGCACTCATTTCTCATGCTAGTAAAGTCATGCTTAAAATCCTACAAGCTAGACTTCAGCAGTATGTGGATCGAGAACTACCAGAAGTACAGGCAGGATTTCGAAGAGGCAGAGGAACTAGAGATCAAATTGCCAACATACGCTGGATCATGGAGAAAGCTAGGGAGTTCCAGAAAAACATCTACTTCTGCTTCATTGACTATGCTAAAGCCTTTGATTGTGTGGATCATAACAAACTGTGGCAAGTTCTTAAAGAGATGGGAGTACCAGACCATCTTATTTGTCTCTTGAAAAACTTATATGCGGGTCAAGAAGCAACAGTGAGAACTGGACATGGAACCACTGATTGGTTCAAAATTGGGAAAGGAGTCCGGCAAGGCTGTATACTTTCGCCCTGCCTATTTAACTTATATGCAGAGCACATCATGAGAAAGGCAGGGCTAGATGATTCAAAAGTTGGAATTAAGATTGCTGGAAGAAATATCAACAACCTAAGATACGCAGATGATACCACTCTAATGGCAGAAAGTGAAGAAGAACTAAAGAGCCTTCTTGTTGCGAGTGAAGCAGGAGAGTGCAAAACTTGGGTTGAAACTTAACATTAAGAAAACCAAGATCATGGCATCTGGCCCTCTCAATTCCTGGCAAATAGATGGGGAAGAAATGGAGGTAGTGACAGATTTTATTTTCCTGGGCTCCAAGATCACTGCAGATGGGGACTGTAGCCAAGAAATTAAAAGACGCTTGCTCCTCGGAAGGAAAGCCATGGCAAATCTAGACAGCACACTAAAAAGCAGAGACATCACCCTGTCAACAAAAGTGCGTATAGTCAAGGCTATGGTCTTCCCAGTTGCAATGTATGGCAGTGAAAGTTGGACCATAAGAAAGGCTGAGCGCCAAAGAATTGAGGCCTTTGAACTATGGTGCTGGAGAAGACTCCTGCGAGTCCCTTGGACTGCAAAGCGATCAAACCGGTCAGTCCTAGAGGAGATCAATCCTGACTGCTCTTTAGAAGGCCAGATCCTGAAGCTAAAACTCAAATACTTTGGCCACCTAATGAGAAGGAAGGACTCACTGGAGAAGAGCCTAATGCTGGGAAAGATAGAGGGCAATAGAAGAAGGGGACGACAGAGAATGAGGTGGCTGGATGGAGTCACTGAAGCAGTAGGCGTGAGCTTAAATGGACTCCAGAAGATGGTAGAGGACAGGAAGGCCTGGAGGAATGTTGTCCATAGGGTCGCGATGGGTCGGACACGACTTCGCAGCTAACAACAACAACATAGATTCTGTTTCCTGATTCTGTTTCCTGATAATATTAATACATTAATTTAGTGTACCCATTCTTTTTATATTTAAAATACCTATTAGGCGAAAAGGAAGAATTTACATGTTTATACAAAATATAGATTTGTACTAACTTCCTTAAGATGAGATCCTCTTTGGAAGATGTTGTTCTCTAAAATCAATAAACCTTGTCTGAAGCACCACTTAGCACAGAAATCCAATGCACTAAGTAGCTGCATTTTAGTTAATACGTTAGTGAATTTTAAATTTGGTGGTGGATGCATAAAGAATGGCAGAACAGCTGACAACCAATGACAAAAAAGCACTCAAGGCTTAATGCTTATGTAACTATTCAGTTACCATTATAGAATAAGCTTTATCTTAGATAGAACAATGTTCCTTAAATATGTACCATAACCCTTTTAAGTCAAACATGTTTCCCATTCCTGCTAAAACTGAGGACACTACAAACCAGGAAAACTGTAATATAATGTAACACCTACTCATTACTGCCAGCTCTTGCTATACTAATACAAAGTCTGATCCTGCTACTTTTTCAGCCCAGGCTAGATCTCTCAGAGGAGGCCATCTGCAGATATCTGAGTGTGCTACAAAAATAAATCATCTGGGGAGAGAAAGGGAGCGATAAACAGAACACGAATCTCTTGTTACATATAACTCACATAAATGGTGAATAATGTTACCTTGTAACTTGCTCCTGAAAAAGGCAAGATGATATTAGGTCTAAGAGAAATATTAAAGAAGAGAAGCCATGGCTATTGCAGCGGAAGTTGATACATGAAACAAAGGCAGACAAAATAAATTTTTGTGGCGCTATTGAATGCTGTTTATTGCTTAAGTAGTTTCAAGAATAACTTCATGAGAATCCAAGCTATGCTCAAGATGCTGATCATAACTAAGAACTGACAAAAATGCTACAAGAATGTTAATATTCTTCCAGTGCAGATTCATAACCAAATAAGAATGGCTTCCATTTTAAAGCATTCCAGTTCATTCTTCCTCACAAAAATACACAAAAGATTACCTTTTAGAGTCTGATAAAAAAAACCTGAGGCGATTTATTTTCTGTCCAGAATATATTGGTGAAATTAGTAGTGGATTTGCTCTTATATTTACATACACACATAACCCTTTAGCAAAAGAAGGAGAACAATAAAATTATTTGTGGCCTGCTCATAAAGTAAATTCAAAAACTTATTAAAATTAATTCAAAAGAAAAGATCTCTACAAAAAGAAGCAGAGAAATTGGAGTACCCCTCGAAAGGCAAAAAAGTTTGGTGAAATTGGAAAAAAAGATTTTGGTATAACATTAGCACCCACTATTCTTTAAGCAAACTATCAGTTCCAATGTTCTCTGTTGATTTATTTCATGTTGCAACTTTTTTACTTATAACCTACTTCGTTGACTATAGCCAAATGAGCAATTGTGCATGAAAATGCAGGCTGCCACTACTTCTGTTTCATAGTGTAACTCATACATGGTTTTTATTCATGCATCATTTGGCATGAATTACAAGTTATGCAAGTGAACGACATTTGTTTGACCTATCTGACACTAGCTTTTATGCTCTGGTAAGAATAATGACAAAAAAATGTTAAAAGTAAAAAAACTGAACCCAAAACAGAATCATGAATATTTACTGAAAACCCAAGCAAAATGGAAAGTCTTCTTATTGGTAGGACAAAATTTTGACCTAGCTAAAATCAACCAAGAATAACCATTCATATCTGGCATCACTGAACTCATTGTGTTAATTTCCCATAATGCAGGGGCAAAGAACATAAAATTTAAAGTCAATCAGTTCTCTAGTCTAAGATCAGTATCTGTTATAGATAGGATCTTCAGTGAAATAGGATAAGGTGGTCATCTCAGATGGTAGAAGCTGGTCACTAGGGAATCATGGTGCCAATTTTCAAACTGTTTCTCCTGAGCATCTCTCCCAGCTGTTTCCCCTGAATTCCACAGCAGATTCAGTCCTTTAGTTGCAATGATATTGCCCTAGGGCTGGTCAATTGTCTTCCCTGAATATCATATGGCTTGGTCTGAATCTGCTGTACCCATTGCCAGTAATTAGAAAAATATGATTGCCAGCTGGGTAAATTACTGCACGTGGGTACTTTCGCCTCCGGCAGTAAGATATCTTGGGCCGGTTTTGCCTCAACTTCCTCATATGCAAAATGGAGATAATATTGTGGGGAAAACATTTTGAAGATTTAGAATGTGATGTTCTTGATAGTCTCATGGAAGTTATCAAGAACTTTTACTGTTGAAGAATACTTCACATATATAAAGTAGATCACAACCTACTACTTGATAAAATAGAAAAATGTGGGTTAGATAGCATCACCACCAGATGGATTCATAGCTGGCTGACAGGCCGTACTCAGCGTGTGGTCCTCAATGGAACGGCATCTACATGGAAGGAAGTGTGTAGTGGGGTGCCCCAGAGCTCTGTTCTGGGCCCAGTGCTCTTCAATATCTTCATTAATGATTTGGATGAGGGGATAGATGGGGAACTCATCAAATTTTCACACGACACCAAGCTGGCAGGAATAGCCCTACATGGCACGGGTCCGGAATACCTTGGGGAGCACCTGCGGCCGGTGTCAACTTCCCTCTGCCCAGTACGCTCCCACAGAGAGGGCCTCCTCAGGGTGCCACCGGTCAAAGAATGCCGACTGGTGGCCCCCAGGGGGAGAGCGTTCTCTGTGGGCGCGCCGGATTTATGGAACCATCTTCCGGTCGAGCTCCGGATGGCGCCTGATCTCCGCTCATTCCGGCGTGATCTTAAAACCCACTTTTTTGAACAAGCTGGCTTGGCCTGATAGGCTGGGGTTGGGTTTTATAAATTGGTTTTAATTTTAATTTGTACTAATTTATTACGGGCATTGCTATTTAATTACTTTTAATAATTTTAAATTTTTGTATCTTGTTTTTATTATGTATTGCCCTGTTCACCGCCCTGAGTCCTTCGGGAGAAGGGCGGTATACAAATTAAATAAATAAATAAATAAATAAATAGATAAATAAATAAATAAATAAATAAATAAATAAATAGCCAATGGGCGCTATCTAACAAAATGAAATTCAATGGTGAAAAAGTAAGGTTCTACATTTAGGCAGGAAAAATCAAATGCACAGGTACAGTATAGGTGGTACCTTGCTCAATAGTAGTAACTGTGAGAGGGATCTCGGAGTCCTAGTGGACAATCACTTCAATATGAGCCAACAGTGTGCTGCAGCTGCCAAAAAAGCCAACACAGTGCTAAGCTGCATTAACAGAGGGATAGAATCAAGATCAAGTGAAGTACTAATAACACTTTACAATGCTTTGGTAAGGCCACACCTGGAATACTGCATCCAGTTTTGGTCACCACGATATAAAAAAGATGTCGAGACTCTAGAAAGGGTACAGAGAAGAGCAACAAAGATGATTGGGGGACTGGAGGCTAAAACATATAGGGAACGGTTGCTGAAATTGGGTATGTGTAGTTTAACGAAGAGAAGAGTGAGGGGTGACATGATAGCAGTGTTCCAATATCTCAGGTGCTGCCACAAAGAAGAGGGAGTCAAGCTATTCTCCAAAGCACCTGAAAGCAGGACAAGAAGCAATGGATGGAAACTAGTCAAGGAGAGAAGCAACCTAGAACTAAGGAGAAACTTCCTGACAGTTAGAACAGTTAACCAGTGGAACACCCTGCCTCCAGATGTGGTGAATGCTCCAACACTGGAGGTTTTTAAGAAGAGACTGAACAGCCATTTGCCTGAAATGGTATAGGGTTTCCTGCCTGAGCAGGGGGTTGGACTAGATGACCTCCAAGGTCCCTTCCAACTTATTATTATTATTATAAAGAATAATCCTGTGCCTACCATAGAAAAAAGTAAAGCATAGATTCCAATACTATGCTTTGTCATTCCAATTTGAAAGAGAGGTGTCAGTAAAATCAGCACTTTACTGATACCTATCTTTGTCAATAAATAGTATGTAATCAAATATTAAATTAAATCCCAAGTCAGGATTTTAGCCTTAGACTTTTTTCTATAATTACCCCATAGGGTGAAAAAATATTATATCAAAAAGCAATAAAGATTTTTTTTCATTTTCTATCTTCAGCATTATTGTGGCATAGATGATTGCTGAAAAGCAGTGTTTTTGAGTATGCATGTGTGTGAGAGAGACAAACAAGGGCATATGCCATTAATAATCAGCAGACTGAAAATCACGAAGAGGTGAAAATGGTATTGGCGTTTACAGTGGAAATATTAACAGTGCCAATAAAGCAGCCCTTAAGGGATTTTTGGTTCAAAAACTGCACATGTATATGGAGGGAAGAAAAAGGCTAGGTAAAGCTGCTAAACAGATTATAAAAATGAAATATAACCAATTACAGTTTGAATTTCCAGCTCCTGGTACCCTGATGTGCTAGTTGGATTTTATTGCTGACAGAAAATCTTCCCCTCTCCTTTCCACTAAGCAGCATAAATACTGTAAGATGGTGCAGGACAATTCTTTCTGTTCCAAGATACATGGCCCACACAGCTTTTAGATAAGAAAGCAGGATGCCTAAATTGAGGACTTGCAAACAGAAAAACTGAAAACTGAAATTAAGTTAAGGTACCTGGGTTTTTTTCATTCAGTTTTAGTCCCGATAGTTTTGACAGATAAACATTTTTCAAGGTAGAAAGCTGAACTGATAAAAGCTGCTATGATAGGGGCATCTAACAGAGTTCCTTCCCTAATATTCTTCTCAAGAATTAAGGACATAGGATACCAGAATGAAGTGAAAATAATATCACAGAGCACCAAGGCTCCTGTAAGGCTCTTCAATATCTTCATCATTGATTTGGATGAGGGGATAGATGGGGAACTCATCAAATTTGCAGATGACACCAAGCTGGCAGGAATAGCCAACTCTCCAGAAGACAGGCTTAAGATACTGGAGGATCTAGACAGACTCGAACATTGGGTGCTACCCACTGCTTTTTTTAAAAAGAAAAAGGTGCCGGAACTCACACATGTCATACAACCCACCTTGCCTATCCTACAAGGTTCCATCCAAAAAAGGGGCCGGAACTCCGTTCTGAGCGTTCTATGAGAAAAAAAGCCCTGGCGCTACCTAACAAAATGAAATTCAATGGTGAAAAAAGTAAAGTTCTACATTTAGGCAAGAAAAACCAAATGCACAGGTACAGTATAGGTGCTACCTGGCTCAGTAGTAGTAACTTAGAGAGGGATCTTGGAGTCCTAGTGGACAATCACTTAAACATGAGCCAGCAGTGTGCTGCAGCTGCTAAAAAAAGCCAACATAGGACTAGGCTACATTAACAAAGGGATAGAATCAAGATCATGTGAAGTGTTAATACCACTTTAGAGTGCCTTGGTAGGGCTACATTTGGAATACTGCATCTAGTTTTGGTCACCATGATGTAAAAACAGAGGTTGAGACTTCAGAAAGAGTACAGAGAAGAGCAAAAAAGATGATTAAGGGACTAGAGGCTAAAACATATAAAGAACAGTTGCTGGAATTGAGTATGACTAGTTGAATGAAGAGAAAGACAAGGGGTGACATGATAGCAGTGTTCCAATATCTCAGGGGTTGCCACAAAGAAGAGGGAGTCAAGCTATTCTCTAAAGCACCTGAAGGCAAGGCAAGACAAGAAGCAATGGATGTAAACTAATCAAAGAGAAAAGCAACCTAGAACTAAGGAGAAATTTCCTGACAGTTAGAACAATTAATCAGTGGAACAACCTGCCTCCAGAAGTTGTGAATGCTGCAACACTGGGAGTTTTTAAGAAAAGACTGGACAACCATTTATCTGAAATGGTATAGGGTTTCCTGCCTGAGGAGGGGGTTGACTAGAAGACCTCCAAGGTCCCTTCCAACTTATAGTTATTGATCATTGCACAGTCAGCCAGATGTTCAAACTGGATTTGACATTTTTGTCTACCTATCAAGTCCTTACCAAGGACCTGGGATAGGCAGATGTGGATGTTTGAATTGATGGTATTACAGATATCATCGCAGGATGGAAGCAGTTCCTAGTAAAGCTGACTTTTGTAATTGACTAATGGTACATTTGTCAATGCCAATTGTGTTCAAGTGGTGCTCCAGTTGTTTTGGTATTGCACCTAAGGCACCTATTACTTTTGGTACTATCCTTGTTTGCCTTTGCCACAGTCGTTCTATTTCTACTTGTAGGTCTTTGTATTTTATTATCTTCTTTCTTATTGACAATTGTTAAGAAAGACAAAAAAAAGTCTGGATAGTGGATGTGGCAGTGCCTGGAGACAGAATGATGATGATGATGATGATGATGATGATGATGATGATGATGATGATGATGATGATGATGATGATGATGCTAGGAGCTGCACAGGAAAAAATTAAAAAGAGAAAAATGTACCTTAATACATCCTGCTAGAGGAGAGGCAGCTTGACTCATTACTGCCTATTCCATTATTAATCCCCATCTCCCTTCTGGTCACATAACCCAAACAGAGCTGCATTAAGGCCATGCTCTGAGTGTTTTCCTGCCTTGTTAAGTTTTCAATATTATTCACAATATAGTGGAAGAACTAAATACCTAAATGACATTGTAAAAAATTGTGATCATTGTTTAGTGGAATCAGATTAGGGGAATCCTTGGCATCAAGCCCTCTGTAATTGCTTGTAACAAGGATTAAATCTAACCTATTGCTTTTTGACTCTTTCCCTGTTAGGATGAAACATATGGTGTATGTATTATTATTATTTTTTTGCTTCTAGCCCATCTGCTACTGATTTGTCTAATTTGAGGGCTTGCCTTTATCAACTAGAGGAATCCCCCAGGATTATAAAATCTACAAGTCAGAAATATTTGCTTTTCAGATCAACTGTTTGGTTTAACATATGCTCTTGAAATATTGTGTACAATGGTGCTTCTTGATCTTAATGGTGGGGGAGGATTCCCATTCTTCAGTTGCTGCATAACATAGATAACCATTTTATAAAGAAAATGAATATCTATCATTCTGAACATACCCACTTGTTTGTCTTCAAAATATAACACATGTTTGGAATAAAAGGATCCCATGGAAAACAATGTCAGTCTAATTGGGTGCTCAGGATGTATTTGCTTTCCTATCCTCTGATGCTTTCTGGTTGGTTATTAATTTTGATCCCAAAATCCAGATGAAACTGTGCCGAATACTACCTCTAGACATAATGAAGTCTTTTCAAAAGTATCCAACTTAGCCCTTCCACAGACAGAAAACTGCTGAGGCTTACTTTTCTCTTTTTTTAGAATTATCAGGTTTAATTGATGTGCCTTGGTGGAGCAGTGGGCTAATGCCTCCTTAAGTAACACCAGCTGCCTGCAATTAGTGCAGGTTCGAGTCCCACCAGGCTCAAGGTTGACTCAGCCTTCCATCCTTCCGAGGTAGGTAAAATGAGGACCCAGATTGTTGGGGGCAATTAAGCTGACTTTGTAAAAATGCCGCTTGGAGGTGTGTGTGTGAACGCCCTAACAAGCAGGCAGATACATAGAATGAAGGCTACTGCTAAGCTTGTAAGCCGCCCTGAGTCTTCGGAGAAGGGCGGGATATAAATGGGATTAAAATAAAAAATAAAATAAATAATTATTTCAAAATAAAATAGTTGTCCGTGAATAAATTATTTCAGTGACGAATTAAACCAAAGTTTAGGTTGACTTCCCTTTGTCTAGAAATCTGTTTCAGTATTTTTAATGGTCTGAAAGAGCAAACTTGATTTATGTGAAGCAAGTGATGGGTAAGCTTGAGAATAGCGTATAAACCTTTTCTATAGCTTCATGAAATATCCTGCCAGTAAATGCATTAGCTTTTATTATCTCTGTATATCTCTGGGAGATAAAAAGCAGACATGTAGGTAGCAATTATTCAGGTATACATTTGGGCAATAGCCAACAATCCCAAGATAAAAAAAGAATTTTAAAATCTTTCCTCAAAAAGAAATAACTAAACAGGTACTTCTACCAAATCTTGTTCAGGGGTTAACTGCATAAATGTTTGCACAGAAATCAGAAAGGGAAAAAAGTTAGTTTTCCTCAAATTAGACTTCAGCACTTTGCTAGTTCTCATGGCCATTGGCTTATAGAGCTTGCAGAGAGTAATATTTTCTTCCATTTTAATTTTCTTCCATTTTAATATCATTATTAGTGTGTTTTATTACAATTTCAGTGATATGAGAAATATCTTATGGTATATCAAATATTCTGAAATTGATAGCAGCAAACTGCATATAGCATGTGTTATTTTAGCATTTGTAGAGGATTATATAACATTTTCCAAGTGAATGTTGTGTCACTCATTATATGGTTTGTTTCGGATATTCACATATCAGTATCACTAGGCCACAGTAAACAACAACATGATTATTTCTATACATTGTCTTGGGATCTAAAGAGCTCTTGAGGAATATGCTCTATTAAAAATAAATAAATAAATCACAAACAAACTGTAAAGAATGAGCATTTGGCTTGTATCTCTCTCTCTCTCTCTCTCTCTCTCTCTCTCTCTCTCTCTCTCTCTCTCTCTCTCTCTCTCTCTCTCTCTCTCTCTCTCTCTCTCTCTCTCTCTCTCTCTGTGCAAATGTACTCTTACAGCCTCCCTGATGAAAAGGAAAGGCACAATATTCTAAAAGTAGCTTTGGGAGAAACAATGATTTATTTTATGTCTCCCCAATACAGACATTTTGAGGTTTTTATAATGCACTATTGTGCTTCCTCTTTGTGTTCCTCTCTCTAGATATATTTATATAGCCATTTGAATCTTTTTAATAGTGCTTTTAATGGGTTTAGAAGATTATTTTTAATAATAATAATAATAATAATAATAATAATAATAATAATAACGATGATGATGATGATGATGATGATGATGATGATGATGATGATGATGTTAGAAGGGACCTTGGAGGTCATCTAGTCCTCAGGCAGGAAACCCTATACCATTTCAGGCAAATGGCTGGCCAGTCTCTTCTTAAAAACTTCCAGTGTTGGAGTATTCACCGCTTCTGGAGGCAGTTTGTTCCACTGATTAATTGTTCTAACTGTCAGGAAGTTTCTCCTTAGTTCTAGGTTGCTTCTCTCCTTGACTAGTTTCCTTGTTTTAGTTTTTATTGTTAGCCAACTTGAATGCCCTAAATGCAGAACACAACATATTGCTTCAGTGTTTCTAAGGAAGGCTTTTATGTAAGCTAATCCATTACTTCCATTTATTCTTATGTTTTTTCTTCATTGTTTTCCTTTCCCAACAAAAAATTACTAAGAGGAAATAATGAATGTCTGAGATATGTCTTGACTGATAGTAGAAAGATTTGAAGCATCAACAGTCCCTTGACTTTATTCGCTGCAGTAAATATTCATAAGAAATGTTTGTCAGCTCTTTTTTTATACATGGTTGATAATATTGATGAAGCTTGGACTTTCATTTCATAACCAGCTGACACAGGTGACCATGCTACTTAATCAAGCCTTCAAATTACTTCTATAATGTGATATCAATTGATAGCTTCTTGTGTACAAGATTGGGTAAGACTACTTCTCTACAGGCTATGCAGAATTAATAAGTTATAGCTAAGTTGGCTGAAATGTTCATATGGTTATCTGCCACTTATTTTTCAAACTATTTTGGAAAATAGAGACTCTTCTAGGACTTTATGTCAGATTTTCTGAACTTGATATTCTTTACGTATGTTGGATTTATTGCCAAATTAGAGTTGGTGCCTTGACTTTATTATTATGCAAATGAAGTCAGTCAAACAATAACCATATGCTACTAACTTGAACATCCAAGGGCATTCTTAAAGGAGTAAGCAATGGACCTGCAAAAAAGAAGGGTATATCCACATTTTACCTTAAATTGATCCTGTCCTGTGCTGATGATGGTTGGACCCTAACTCAACTGACAAAAAGTCTATACTCAGTTTGATATCCTTTGGGAACAACTTGTTCAGTCTAGACTGCCAGTTGCAGCACACATGCCTCCCTGAAATTCCCTCTGAAACACAGATATTTTTTTTTCTTTTCCTGAGCTATCCATTGTACTGCTTTTTCTTTTCTAATGAATTTACTAGTGCATTGTTTCACCAATTTTCATGTTACTTGACTTAGAAGGGTTTTACTCAAGACTTCAAATAGCCTTTGTTCATTTGGACTTTTTAGAAAGAAAATCCTGCTTTTCACTGGTGTACTACTGGACCAAGAAAAAAAAGTTGCTAGCTCAGGTAATCAAAAGCAGTTTTCTTTAAAAGAGATGTTTCTTTTGTGTTTCAAACCATATATGTATATATGTCAAAAATATTGACAAAATGAGTGCCGTGGTTATCTTTGAGTTTGATAAAATGGAGAGAGACAAAGATGGACTTGGTAATGCTGCCCTGCTGAACGCTGATCGACTGTTTCATTTCATTCATAAATGAGAGAAGAAATTAAAATGATCAGATTGTGAGATTTTTTATTACAATGGGACTGAAAACTTTGTTATTGTATGCTAAAGCATTTAATTGGTCAAATTTAAATTCTACTGAAACTATCTTTTCAAAATGAAGTTACCTTCCCCCTAAAATCTATATTTTACCCAGTGTGAAATGAGACATTGACTTATGAGGTGACCCTGGTTCTAGAAAAAAAAAACTATTACTCTTCTTCAAATTAATACTGCATTTACTTGGACCAAACAGATCAAATAGAAAGGATGGATGTCAACTGAAGTAATTGTCTGAAATGCACCTATTGAAAATAACCAAAAGAAAATGTTGCAACTCAAAGAACATTTGCCATAAGTGCTGCATAAGTGTTTTATCCTGTTGTTCCAGTTTTTTTACATTCCTTAAAGCCCCACCCAGGTTAGCACTGAGATTGGCAGCCTAGGTGAGTTGAATGAACCCATTTCTTGCTATTTCTATATGTTCGAAGTGTCTCACCTGAACTGCAAACCAGCTTTTTTTTTTAAGGGCATTGCATTAACCACCGATAGCTACATGACGACCTACAGAAAAATGCCTTCCTTGTCAATCAATTTCTTAGGAGCAAGCAAAACCACACGTTCCTACCTGTATTTCTAGCTAAACAGAAGAAAAATATTATCAGCAACATTCCTTTGATTTGGACAAATAAGTGATGAGTCAAAGATGTTTGAATTTTTGGGGACTTGGTGTACAATTATTTAAAGTTCTAAATTTTCAAATGGTTAAGCCATTGTCCTGTTGAATTTCGTAAGATATTCCTCTGAGGAAGTGTTCACTGAGTAGGACTTTTAAAAATCACAAACGTTGTCATTCCCAACCTGTTTAGTTTACAAACATTTTAAGTCCAACCCACTTTTCCTTTGCTTTGCCTCACTCAATTGCACTTTTAAGTGCTTTCCCCAGCATTTTGCTGTTATCAGTTGAATGAGAAGTAGGGGTGGACAAAAAGGAATTTCTCAAAGTTGAAAAGCAACTTTTTTATTCGTTTTGCTTGCAGTGTGCCCTGGATTGATGGAGGAATCTTCTGGTAAGAGAAGAACTGCCTATGGTATTTCTAAACTATCTGGCCTGTGCTCAGACCAACTAAATGCAGCATTAATGTGAAGAAGAGTAATAGTCTTTCATCTAGAATCAGGGGCATCTGTTAAGTTAATGTCTAATTATATTCAAATATATTGAGCCCACCACTAAAAGATTAATTCACAAATGAAGGTTTATGTATGGGTCCCCTAATAATGTTGCAGGTTCCAATCTGGGTCAGTTACCAGTACCAAAGGTTTAGTCACTTGTGACACATTCTGGTGAGAGAGATGTTCCCTGAGGATGGGCTGCAGCACAAGTCTGAAAACTAGGAAGACTAAACCTCTGGTCCCGATGACCAACCCAGATTGGGTCCTGCAAAAAGCTTATTTTTTAAAAAAAAGTTCTGGTCATAAATGTTCATGTCAATAAAAAGTTATGAAAACAATTTTTGAAAGATACCTCTGCTTAGCTTTCTATAAAAATAATTTTCTGAGGATGACAGTTAAGGATGTGAGGTCCTAACAATCTTCATGCTGTGCAGTGAAAACCTAAAATTGTCTCCAAAAGCAACCATTGGTTGAGTTCAAAGATTGCAGTGGGCCCTAAGCAGGAATTAGAAGATGTTTAATCAATCTATAAATCTAGTCATCAGTAATTTTAATTTTGAAAAAGATTTCAATTTTAAATAAATACAATTATTTTTAAAAGCCAGTGTTCAGTTGTGTGAATATCATTAAACATGTCTCCTCTTTTAGATAATTCCAAATATCAATAAATAAAAAAGCATTTTTGTTGTATGGCATCCAGAAGCACTTGTTTGTGAGATGGATGACTATAAATTAGACAAATAAATAAAAAAGCATGCAAAGAAAACATTGCTATATTTTATGTTAGAGTTCACTAGGTTAGAATTATAGGAAAAACAGTTTAAGATTACCCAGTTTTCAGGAGATGTGCGGTTTTTTTATATATATATTTGGTATGATTATAATGTTCTGTTCTTCCCATGTTTGGAACTGAAGAATATCAAAAACTATAAAACAGAAGAGAGACTGGATAGAACATTCAGTTGGAAAAGATATATTATGAATGGTTTAATATCTATGCAAAACACATCGTCTCTTGTTTCCAATGTCTCAGTCCCTCAGCCAAGATAAGATTAAGGCATAGTTTCTTCTAAAGTTTGTTCAAACTTAGAACTCATTTTTGACCTTGGAATGATAAAAGGCTGAATCAGCTTTGCTGTATTCAGGCTGTCCAGGAAATAGCACAATTTCATCATTGCTGGGAAGAGGAACACAGCAAGAGTTTCAGATTCTCTTTCTAAAATTGTTAGCCAGTCTTAACTTGCAGTTGCTTGCTTAGGTTGCAACCTTACACAATTTTTTATTACAAAGTATATCCAGTTGACTATTATAGATTTATTTTTAAATAAATATAAGTTTCTAGAAATCAAGAATCAGCATAACTGAGGCACTGAACATGATTTTATACTAAACTAGCATGAAAGAAGTTGCTCAAATTTATTTGAAACAGCCTTTATTTATACAGTATAGCAGGGGTCTGGCACCAGTCCGCGGCAGGCCAAAAAATGGGCCATGCAAACAAAGGAAGCCCCACCCGTGGGATACAAGCAGCACACAAAACCACACCCCCTCCGGTCCATGGAAAAACCTCTCTCCATGGAACCGGTCCCTGGTGCCCAAACGGTTGGGGGCTACTACAGCATAGCACTTTTGTACAAGTATATATTTCAGAAAGTAATTTCCTTCTGATTCTAGAGGGGTACCCTAACTATAAACCAAAACAGGACACGTGGCTGAGACTGCACATTATACACTTTATCTATTGCCCCTAACTGCCATCACATCCATCTTCATTATTTATTAAATTTATATGCCACTCATCTCACTATCTAAAGCAATTCTCATATACTTCCAGTTTCCTAACTGCCATCGCTTACTGTATGCTATCTGAATTTATAATTGAATTTATAATTACAGCAACTATTTAGCATCACTTTTACGAATCTCTTTAGAGGGCTTATACCTCGTTCCTGAGCACATTATTTTGATACATTGAAGTATGTTGACTCTGCTTCCTAGTTATTAAGAATGATTTGGGGTGGGTGTGTAATCTTTCTGTCTGTTAACCAATTGTCAGCAATATGCTCCCTTAGGTGACGTCAGACGACTTTACTAGAATGGGGTACATATGGAGAGAAAAAAGAGTGAGAACTTCATTTTATATTAGCTAAAATTGTAATTAAAGATTTGAGGGAAATGGAGAAATTGCTGTTTGGGGATATGCAAGCTGCTGTTTACATTATATTCTGCTTGCTTCTTTGTAGTTAAGCAATGTTACAAAAGATAACCTCCAATACTCAGAGAAAACTAAAGCCGTGGAATTTTCTGCTGCTTAGAAGTGGGGAACATATACCTGTGGTTTTGTTACTCCCATGCTGGTTTCTTCAGGACAAATTCTGAGTTACTGAATGAACAACAACTGATCAGATGCTATCACTCCAAATCAGATGCTATCAGACCCAAAAATGGAAAAAGCTCAAAACAAGCCTAAATGAATTCAACAGGGTTCTGAAACTAATTGAGAAAGAAATCCTGGAGGCTCTACTTGGAGTTAAAAGGATCTGTTGACCATTTCTTAAAAGATAATCAGGCAACCCAAATGCTTCCAACTAGAGGAGAGAGCCAGGAATAAAGTAGCAAACTGGAGACAGCTCCAAGCGTGACTCAGTATAGACCAGAAAGGAAGACTTTTCATGCAATTTTGCAGCAAATTCCAAGAGGGTTGAGGAGTTATTACACTATCATAAGCAGAAGACCTCAGCAAAAAGACATTTCCTATAAATTCAGAAAAATTCCATGTATGGAGGTGAAAGCACAATTGTATTCCTTAGTCTTTCTCTGATACCAGGGGGCTTCTAATACAGGGATGTCAAACTCGCAATGTCACATGACATGTAACTTATTGTGACTTTTTTTTCCATTGACGGCAATAGGGTGGGTGCAATTTCGCTATGATGCATCCATCCCGCGGGCCGGCAGTTTGACACCCCTGTTCTTATACATCTTTTGTTAAATTATGCTTTATCCAGTTCCAAAAGAAAGAGCAGCAGAGTTCATTTATGGAAATGAAATTCTTTATTTCTGGAACTATTTACAGTAGATGATTTCCCAAGTGTAAGAGTTAAGGATTATAGGGCTAATTAGATGTACTTTCAGATGATTGACTCCTAGTGTTCCTAACAAAAAGCATTATATTGCAATTCCATCTTCTCTTCTAAACATGTTTTTCTATTACTGTATAACAAGATGCAAAAAGCAACTATAAGATACAGGGGAATTACAAATAACAGAGAATAACATATTGATTCCATAAAACTAGATTCAATGCATTACCTTTTAGGATATGAGGTACAACCCATTTTTGTCTTTTCATGTAACCTACAAAGAGTTCATAATCTCTGTTTTTGAAGTCCAAGTCCTCAAGTTAAAAATTCTCCACAAAACTCTCTGCAACGCTGTAGGGTACAATTAACGAAGAAGCCTAAAATCTAGTTTTGTATTTAGGCAGTTGTGCAACTTGAAGCTCCAACATTAATGTTTTTGCTCAGTTTGAAACTCAAAACAATTCGTCTAGGATGATTTGTGAAAGCATGATAGAAAAGATGTAAATAGGTAATGTACAAAGGAATAAATATTACTTTTTCAGTATTACGTAAGGACAAAATAGAACAAGATTTTCTCTGCGGCCAATTTAGAGAAGCTTTGAAATCAAAACTTTCCACAAGGCAAAAGCATAGTTGAACAGCTGCTGAAAAGGCAAAAGGAAGAAAAATAGTAGAGGGTAAAAGATCCAACACCATGGATCCAACAGCCATGGCCTCTCCCCAGGCACACCTGCTGTTGGCCCTTTTCAAAATAAAGTTTTCTCAACATGCAAAAAGCTGGGCTCAGAGGCTGGGAAGATGCTGGAAGATAATTTCCAGAATGGTATTTTTCCTCTGAGACAGAGAAAGAGAACACCCTAAATCCCTGAGGTGCACCCTGGAACCACTGATTGTGACCATATCTTGCTGTCAGATCTGTGATTGCTACAGCAAAACCCTCCTTGTCATCTTCTTTACTACCAACTGTAGCAATATATACAAGAACCTACATTAAAATCAGATTCTCAATCTTGGTAACTGGTAGTCTAGCTGGGGAATTCTGGGACTTGATGTCTACTCATCTGTCAAGGTTGAGAAACACTACATTAAGTGAACATCATTTAATTTTTTTAATTGTAATACCATAATTTCCATACCTTCTTTTCTGAAAAAGGGCAGGCTTTACACTTTCAGTTGAAACTATGAAGTGTGAGAATTTCAAAGATCTCTATAAAAAATTGCAGCCATGGGCCTCTAACTATTAAGACTTTAATGCTCCAGAAAGCATCATATGGGAGTTAGTATGAAGTGAGGTGACGTAGATACAACAGAACAAGATCCAATTTGAAAGAACTGGCAAAAGTCTACTGCAACGTTAAAACTAGAGCTAGTAATATTTATTTTTATTTATGAAATTTATACATTGCCTCATATAATCAAACCTTAGGTGCTACACAAGTAATAATAACAGAAAATAACATAGTAGAAAATATAATGCAATATAACAATAGACTAGAACAGACATGTCAAACACAAGGTCCGTGGGCCGGATCCGGCCCATGAAGTGGTTTCATGCGGCCCGTGAAGCCATCCTGGTCTCTTTACTACCAACTGTAGCAATATATACAAGAACCTACATTAAAATCAGATTCTCAATCTTGGTAACTGGTAGTCTAGCTGGGGAATTCTGGGACTTGATGTCTACTCATCTGTCAAGGTTGAGAAACACTACAGTAAGTGAACATCATTTAATTTTTTTAATTGTAATACCATTACAATTCTGCCAGAGACCCTCAGATCTGTCCCACTCCTGCCCAGGCCCCCATAGGCACCCTTGATGCGAATGATGTAGAGTTGGCCATGCCCACCCAGTAGCCATATGCACTCTAGCCACGCCCACCCAGTAGGCCACGCCCACCCTGGCCATACCCACCTGGCCCCTTGAGGGCAACTGCAATGCTGATGCGGCCCTCAATGAAATTGAGTTTGACACCACTGGACTAGAACTAATTGCAGTATTGGTGGCTCTTCAAAACACCTCCAAAAAAGCAAGGTCTTTACCAGGTTCTGGAAGGCCATTAATTGTGGGGACCATCTTTGGCTTTGGGAGAGGGGGTAGACTGTTCCATAGGAGTACAACTCTCCTAGAGAATGTCAACTATCAGGCCATCTCCTGTTGAACAACACTGGCCATTTGAGTCATGTTGAAGAATTTAACTGAGAAAGACAATTACTTGGATATTTAGTTTTTTTAAGATAAGGACCTTAAACTGTACTTTAAAACACATTAGCAACCAGCATAGTTCCTCTAGCAATGGTATAGCACGGCAGTATTAACAGGAGCCTGTAAACATGCAGTTACTGCACTTTGGACCAGCTGAAGTTTACAGATGGTATCCTCAAAGGCAGTAATCTAAGCAGGAAACATGCTAAGGGCAAGATACTGTAGTAATATCCTCCCAGTGCTCATGAAAAACAGAGAAAGTGAAGCAAAGCATGTGCGTCTGGGTGTTCTAGTTTATCTTCCTCATAATGGCAGACAGTGCTTTAACTAAATTAGCCATGTTTAGCTAATTACATTGAACAACCCTTGGGTACTATTTAACACAATTAAATTTTGATAATAAAGCATGTGCTACCTAAAGAATATTAGCAGATGGAAAATTAAGAAATTCAAGTTCCACTACATATCCTCATATTTTTCTCCAATTTGTTTTATTACAGTATTGTTATTATTGGTCTTCATTATAGGGCCAGAGATAGAAGGTATAAACAACTAAAAATAATTACATAAAAATAAAATAATATAGGCACAATGTACTGCATTCTTGTTAATCAAAATGTAGCTCCTTTAATACATATTGCAACATACAAGGAGCAGGATAAATCTGGTTTTGTGACATGAAGGCTCTTCATGTGTCAGGAGTAGACAGTAGATTGTTTTTGGCCTTCTGAGTCACATTTTATAGTTCCATTTACTTTGAAAAAATATCTACCAATCATGTCTAAGGTAAATGACTTATCTGGTTCAATAACTAAAAGATGAATTCCTAGCAGATAAGCATTTTTGAAATTGGCAGGAACATATTTTTCACATCATCATAATTTCCACATTCCAGATTTTCTACTATGATGTTAGTTAACTTTTTAAAATAAAAATTGCCATACAACTGGATGATGCTAATGATGACAACAACAATAATGCTTTTTAAGGATCATTAAAGATCATTAAGAATCACAAATTCCATTAGGATAAAAGAGCTTTTTGTAGCTCAGAAAAAAATTATGTAAATGCACATTTTACCTTGTCACAAATTTTACTGATTTACTAAGTACACGAATGATTTCAGATTCATTAATATATATTAAGTAAGTATCTAAAAATAGGTTCATTCTTTTTGAGATTAGCAAATCCTGATATATTATGTGGCTGGTTCCTTCCTCATTTAGCCATCAAAATCATTAATTATTAAAAATGTTTTCTGTGATTTTAAAGTTAATGAATAATGACAGATGTACTTCTAATATTTTTATGTTGTCATTATAGTTTTAAACATGAACTTTTTCAGGAGAATCTTGAGCTTTATTATTGTTTGTCTCAATTTAAATAATTAAAGGATTTTTCTCTATAATAATATAAATCCTGGTTTTGATATCTGTAATATTCAAGAAGCTATCTTATTATTTGTATTTGCATTTCTTCACTGTCAGGAGGCACTTTTATTAATATAGAAATGTTTTAAAAATAAAAGTTAAAATGATAGAAATATGTGGGAAAATATACAAAGTTCAATTAAAATATATAATTAAAGTCACTAGTTAACAGATTCAAAAATCTGTTCCAAAATTCACCCCCATTGTTTAGCAATAACATTAGGTCTTCCTCCAGAGCTTGTGGCTAATAATATATAAAACTCCTTACATCATATTAACTGATTTATTCAACCATGGCTTATTAAAAACACAGCTCATTGAGTTCACAAATTACATTACATTAAGCCATATAGTATATCTGTTTTTTCTGGGATCTCACAATCTTAACTAATGCCCACTATGACTGGATTCAGACATGAGAGGAAATCTCTAACATTTCCAAGAGGAACATTTATCAATGGAGATTTTCAGTCATCCAGGTCAAAGTGCTTTTTCACAAGGCAACTGGACAACTTTCTTGTTTTTTCTTTGAAGATATTTCACTTCTCATCCAGCTTCTTGGATGAGAAGAAAGAATCTTCAAAGAGAAAATAAGAAAGTCCAGTTGCCTGGTGAAAAAGCACCTTTGAGATAAGAGGAATATTTGTTTACTCTACATGAGGCTGAATTTAGAATCTTTGTGTGCTCAAACTGAGTCACATCCCCACCCAATTTGGCTACAAGCTTCTGAAGCATATCAAACCTGCTAGAATCCTTTATGGCCCACTGTCTTTCTTGGATGCATGATTAGGGAAAAACCCTAAGAAATAGATTGCATATTTGAGCAACCAAGATCATCAAGTAGCAGCCTTAGTCTTAAATGTCCTAAATCACACATATTTTATATTTTTCCTACCAGACCTATGATGCCGACAAATTCCTTGGGTCATACACAGTCACAAACATTGATGTATATTACTAATAATAATTAGTAGTACTTTTTTTCCCTTAGCAATGGCTCAACATATGCTCAAATAATAAAATACCGTGAGCCTCTAACTCAAGCTTTTTCATGGCTGGTCAACCCCCCCCCCCCCCGGTGGACTTCAGAGATTTCTTTTGACAGAATACATTGTCACTTTTTAAACCATCAGAATAAATAAAATAGTCAGAGTTTTTTTTCCTTGGTTTAAAAGAAGAGGCCATGCTGAATAATGCCTGTAGATTACAGTGTAAACTACCTAATTAAAATAAAAAAGAACCATTAGAGATTATGCCAGATGAGACCCTTGTGCTCATTACAGCTTTGAAAAACAATCAGTTCTTCTCTGCAGTTTACTCTTTTAGACTTTGGTGTAAGCATCCTTAAACTCTGAGTTTTTTTTTTGTTTTTTTTTTAAAGCCTTGTCTTTGGGCTCTTAAAAGATTCAATCAGATAACAAAACTGCCCCATATTTCTCCACGTCTAACTGCACTGGTAAAATAAGTCACATAAGCAAAGCAGAGATGGAGGCCACTCCCTAATTCCCAGAGGATACATCAGTCGGGAAAATGACACGTGTCTAGTATTTCCTTTCTTTTCACTGCAAGCAATTGAAACAATGACTCATCTAAACATTCAGAGACAATGAAAGGTGTTTTCCCACCCATCCAGGTTAGTGAAACCCATGTTGGCTTGAGGAATCAGCAATGACATTATTTGATTAGGAAACAGAAACATTGAGATACCATTAATTTCTGGAAAGCATCCTGGTATGAAACAAGTGCATGCAAATGGTCTCAGTTAATTATGAGGAAGTTAGCACAACCATAAATGCTAATAGTGTATTTATAAGACACCAGCATTGTCAGATGAATTTTCTTGGCTATACCTTTACTGCAGTTTAATGGAAGATTTTTTTCCCCCCAGTAATAATCTCAATTCAAGGGACACATTATGCCGTGCAAAGGTAACAAGAACAGTACCTCTGTGACTTTTGGGGGAGAAAAGTTGGCGTCTTGTGGGCTATAAATTCTAAGGAACAAGCAGCGGAGGAGTCTAGCTGAAGTCAGTGCAACATCTGCCAAATGCTTATTCACCATTAGTTACCATTTTTATCTGCTAGCCAAACACATTCAGGGAAGCTGATGAAACCACAAGCCTCTAAAAATTAGCAAAGGTCAGAAAAAGGTAGAATGGTGACTTCTCATGAAAATACAAGTACAGGTAGGTTGTTTTTTTTTTAAATCTATTGGCTTCAAGATGAAATATTGCTTAAATCCAAGAAAAAAATAAGCAAGAGGGAGAACAGATTAAGGTATGAAATTCAATACATTGCAGATCTCTACAGCAAAGCAATCAGCTATCTGTCATTAGCTATCTATCTAGCATCCTATAGCTCTGGTAGGCCTTTGTCTAAACCTGCCTACCTAAACATTAATATTTAGACCTGCAGCATCTTTCATCCAAAGCTACCCTAAGTAGGCAAACACTTATTACAAGAAAGCATGACACAAATCAAGGACAGTCTCATGATAAGACTCACCATCTCCACTTCACACCATTCTCCCTTTGATGTTTACAGCACAGTCTGTAGGACGCAATACTAGGAGGTGCCTTGTTTGACCTGCTGCATGATGCTGTGACATCAGTTCAGATGATGCAGCTCATTATGGGAAAGGCTGCTGTTGCTATGGCAACTGAGATGTGATAGGAATCCTTACTGCATTTCCAGGGGAGTCCAAGACAATACAGAAGCTTTTTAAAGAGACAGACTAAAAAAATGCAAGGAGGGTTGAGAAAGTGCACTGTCACTGTCTTAAAAACACACATGCATACAAGCATCGTGAGTCTTTATGCATTTATTCAGAGAAAACAACACCTGAGAATTGATCTCTCTGCTCTAGTAAGGTTGTATATTCATACCTGTTCAAAATTATTTATGTGTGAAGAAAAAAAATTGATATTCACATATGAATTCAGCCTGGCTATTGCAAATCACCTGGTAGCTATCAAATTATTTCTAAGCCACACAAGCTAATTTGAGTATAATTGTTTACAATATGAAAAATGTTAAAACATGATCTAAACATCCAAGCAAGTCATCCCTCCCTCCCCCCAGTTTAGGTTGTAAGTAACTGAAATACTTAGGAATCCTATTTACATCTAAGCAATGTTTTAAATATAGGGTGCAGTTTTAAAACATTGCCTAGAGCAGGGGTGTCAACCTGCTGACCCGCAGGCCAGATGCATCATGACGAAACCGCGCCCACCCCATTGCTGGCAATGGAAAAAAAGTCACAATACGTCGTGACACATCACGTGACGTTGCGAGTTTGACACCCCCCCTGGCCTAGAAGCAAATAGGATTCCTAAGTATTTCAGCCATTTAATCTAAAAACAAATTCTTTTTCTTTAAAAAAGAAGGATTTTTAAAATTTAATTTGTAATTGACAAGAGGAGAACTTTTTAGCCAGTCAGGGAGAGGGAAGGGAAGGGGTGTGTGTGAAATGGCCCATCATGTCTCAGCTGTAAGCTAATCTACAGTATCATCTGAATGCTGAGTAGCCAGCTTTTCATCTGCCTAAATGAGGATTCAAGAGGGGCTGTGAGCAAGCTGTGTATCCTCTGGGCCAAGGTGCTGTGGACCCAGCAGCAAATCAGTCATTGGACTCTTGAGTTGATTTACCCCAATCTAATTGTTTTGGGCAACCTTGAATCTCAGCAGCTTGAAAATTCACACTTAAACACAGATGACACATTTTTGATCTTTGGCCAGCACTGCTGAGATTAGAGAGGTTTGGGCAAAACTGCTTTTCTCAAGCATGAAAACTTCTTTCCAACATAACAGAAAAGGGCTGGGTTTTATGGGCATCTTAGGCTTAGGTTCTAAGAACAGACAAAAGGCCTAAGATTGCCACAGAATCTCATATGCTAATGCTGGAGCATTGCAAGCCACTGGAACTTGCATTTCTGCATACAAAAACATTTTTCCTTCCTGTTCAGCATTTGCACAAACAAGGGGAACTTTCCCACAAGAGCCATCAGATTAAGTTCATCCATGTACAAATCACAAAATCTAATTGTAGCAGCAGGCCTGATTCCACAGAGTGAAAGTGGAAACCTTCTTTCCCATAAATTGTCAGGTCTACATACCTTTACCTACCTCATGGCTTGGAGTATCTCTTTGTAGTTACTTTTGCTATCGCCTATCTCAGATAGTTGCTTCATTTGGCCTCCTCTCCCCTAAAGCCACAGTGTATAAAAGATAGGGCACCAACAATCTATCCACTTTGCTGGCAAATTAAAGCAATAGATTGTATAATATAGCATAAATTATATAGCATCATCTTCTGACCAATAAGGAGACAGCTGACTAGAGAAATCAGCCTCCTCCTTTGGAAGATAGATTAATCTCACAAGACATAAATAGAATTAATTTGGGGGGGAAAATGAAAATGGAAAATATTAAATTCATTTTAATGATAAGTAGTCATATGTAAAACATGTAATGGTGTAGGAAATAAATGTACAGAGTTGCTAAGATTAAAAACAGATTCTTTAAAGAACTCCCAATAGAAAAAAAATGTACAGAAAAATAGAAAAGCTTCTGGCACATTGCTTCTAGTTAGAAGCAATTCTGATTAAAAAAAACCATCTTGAATAAGCTACATAGGGACAATAAATATCAGAAACAAGAAGGTGTAAGTGGCAGTATACATTCCAAAAAAAATTAATACAATATTTCTAGTTAAACATGTTACCTATACCTTAGGGAAAAAGGAGGCCGCTTATTTTCCCTAGATTTTTTAATGTTTGTAGATTACAGCCCTAAATCAGAGCCTCAGAAGAATAATGTTATTTCTTACTATTTATCTAGCCTTGATATCCAAATTCTGGCTGCTTTTCAAAAGGGCAGGGATACTTTTCCTCTCTAAGAGAAAGGGAGGGATTTGGGGGAATCTGCTTACTGCATGCACACAGAAGCCCATATGATTCTGCTTGAGACATAGCACGTGTATCCCTGGGAGGTAAATAGCTTGTAGTCTGGAGCACTGTGTAAGGAGGCTGGCTTCAGAATGCTAATTATTCTGTTAAGGATGCCTACTTCCTAGCTTTCTCTAACTATGTCAAGAAAGGTACTCAACCTCAAATTTTCAGTCACAGGTGATATGTGTTCCTCCAAGTCATTTTCTGTAGCCCATAAACAATATCTAGAAAACAATAAGCTGTGAGTGGCATGTGTTTTTAAGGTGGGATGGGCTATCCCAAAATAAGATAACATTTGGGAAACATTGAGGAATAAAGCTATGTTCATATGGACATTTTAACATCTATGCATTTGTTTAAAGGTAACAAGTTTTTACAAATAACACTATCTTAAAAGAGTGTGTGCTCCTATAACCCACCTGTGTGGCACTGTATGGAGAGAAATTGGCACTGGTTGAAATTTAAGCCATGAGAAAAAAACTTCATCAATGCTTATACAAAATATACCTTGAAATGCTGCTTGTTAAGTATGGATTTTCTTCAAAACAAATTATTTCCATTTTTCTTCCTGAAGAACAGTTAATCAGAGATTTTGTCTCTTTTAATCTCAAGGTAGTGGTCAGCTGGATTTTTGCAATCCAGATGCAATGGCTGTGTTCTTGGAGACAGAGTTCAACTATAAGGTTTGTTGTCTTTGTGAGAAAGATGTTCAGCCACTGAAGAGCTAGAGTTTGTGAAATCAGTTGTGTATCAAATCACAATCTATACAGCTGGGCTCATCCAAAGCAGCAGGAAAGGAAAAAAAAAGTATGGCTGTATGTTGAAGCCATATCTCATCTAGCTTCCCTTCTATGGTCAAGTAAACTTAAAAAAAACATGCACGTGTAGAAGAAATGAAGATAGAGATGAAAGATCCAAATGAAGAAGCACACAGAATAAAGACCTTTCAAATTATCTTTTCATCATATGCATGAAACCATTTTCACCATATTAAATCATTAGTATGCTTTTATCTTTACTTGGAGGTTTTAAATTGCTTTTAATTCTTTTTAATTTATTTATGTATTTATGTGGTTTTATTGTGATGTTGTAAACTGCCCAGAGTCACTTAGGTGAGATGGGCAGTGTAGAAATTTAATAAATAAATACTAAACCAGGGATGGGCTTATAAATTTCATGGCTTCCTTTTATTTTCTCCAGAATAACCAATTGTCCTATTAGCTATTAGATGGCACATAGAGGAGCTTTTGTATCTCTTGATTGGTAGACATCATACAGATTTGTGCCACCAAGATGCAGTTGCTAAGTAAGTGTTAGCAGAGATATATGTTGAGGCCGTATCTGAATCAGCTTTTGTTCTGTGATGGAATGAACTTTTAAACAACATTCCATGAAGAGAGGAACAAAGAAATAATGAGTTTCCTGCTAGCAGTGGCCAATGGAAAGGGAATTTCCAGCCCAAGATAGCACAGAAACCAGAGTTGTTTCAACCATACTTTCAATTACATACATTAAGCTAATCAATTTCAAGGCCTTACATTCTCTGCGTTCTGCTGTCACCTATTGTTTTTCTCCTCAGATCTGTGTTTTTGTTGTACCCAACTTGTAATGGGAAAAACTGGTTGGACAAGAGACTGGAAGGACAAAGTAATGAATACAATGATCTAGTGCAGTGGTGGTGAACCTATGGCACGTGTGCCAGAGGCGGCACTCAGAGCCCTTTCTGTGGGCACATGCACCCTGCTCCGGAGATGGCAACTGTCCCTCCTCAGCCATCTGCCTGCTAACTCGCCAAGGCCCCATGTGGCCGGATGCATCCCAGCATGGCTGATTTCGCCCCCTCCATCCCATCCCTCCTGGCCTTGCATGCTCTCCTTTTCCCAGGCATGACCCACTGCATCACCTCCTCAGCTGTCAGCCGGCCATCCAGCTCAGAGGCGGCTTCTTTGAACTGCTGGTGGTGGGCTGCGGAGCCCCAAAGTGCGCCAGTCAAGGGGCCAGCAGGCTGTGGCTGCTGACATACACCGTAGGCCTCCATGCACTCGCTGGCCTCTGTGTGCCCCTGCCCTGCCTCACCTCACTCCACAGGAGGAGCCTCCTGCCTCCTGCCCCACCTGCCAGAGACCCCCCTGGATCTCCCCCAACCCTGCCGACCCCCCCACAGGCGTTCCTCCCCATGAGCAACATTGAGGGTGACCACACCCACCTTGGCCACACACACCCAATCTGCCACAACCACCACAACCACGCCCACCTGGCACCCAGCAATAAATAAGTGGGTTTTGGGTTGCACTTTGGGCACTCAGTCTCTAAAAGGTTCGCCATCACTGATCTAGTGAATCAAAAATGGCAATGTTGGACAAAATATATCCTTGCTGGCCCTATTCTGAAAACAATGCAAAGCAAAATAAAACAAAAGCTTGCATTAATGAAGAGGTGAAACATGTATTTTCTATAATAACAGGGAGAAACGAAAGACATGTTTCCAGAGTAAATCCTCAGAATACAGCATATGAAATGGTTTCCTACCATATTTCTCATGTATCCAGTGAAAATATACTGCTCAAAAAAATAAAGGGAACGCAAGATAAGACATCCTACTATTAAATACAGTACATTGTGTTGTTTAAGTGTTCCCTTTATTTTTTTGAGCAGTATATATACAAAGCTTCCATGTTCCATTGCAGAAACAAGACACTGCTTCTGCATTTAAAAAACCCAAAATATTGGGAGTATTTATTTATCTGGAAAAATCTAAACTCTGTAGTTTGGAATGAAGAATCCTGACTTTGATGCCTACTTCCTAGCTTTCTCTAACAATGTCAGCCTCAGCCTCAAATTTACTATTACTTGAAATTATTGGAACGTTCCACAACTGAATGTATTTTCAATTTGTTTGTTTTTATTTCCATCCATTTTACACCCTGTAAAATGAGTCATCTGTTTCTTATTTTGCATATAGGTGATCTGGCATCTGAAAAGTCTCCAGCAGACATAGCCAACTTTAAATAATTGTGTAATTGTCCTTACACATCATGTCTGTTGAGAATACTGACTCATGCAACAAAGTTGGATCAAAACTAGCAATTCTCAGGAGTGGAGATCTCATTGTATGACTGGCACATCCATTTTGTTTTGTCCTCAGAGTTAGCCTTTTCTAGATTTATAGTATGAAGCACATCATTTTCATTGTACTCTTTAATGAACTAGTTTGCCTAACAGTAAGAAAGCTGTTTTTCATTTAGCAGGATTACCCTTAGAAGACACAATGGGGATTAATTCTAAAACAGATTAAATGAAAGAGCATGCAGACACAAACAACCCTTAGGCTCGGGCAGCCCTGAGAGACAGTCTATGTCATTTATAGCCATCTGGCAGCACTGCCTCAGCCTGAGGAAACAGCTTATCCACAACAGCTTCCAAAATAGTAGTGGACAGAACAATGATATTTGGAAAAAGCCACTCAGATTATGTGGTCACAGCAAACTGCAATTTAGCCAGGATGGTTCTGTAATTCTCCTTTCTCCCACCCACATCACTTCTCTATGATTTGCTTTTCAGATGCTGTGACCAATGCCATGTTTGGAGCACCCACAGCTTGCTTTATTCTTCCATCTTGCTCCAGCCTAAAGAGGCCATTATGTCATGTATGAATGACACAGCAGTTTAATAACAAATCTTGTGGGTAATTTGCTTGGGAGAAGGTGCTCTCAAACCACATTTGGTTGAAGAAATATCATTTGAATGAACATGGAATGAATGCCAGAATCATAGACGCAACAAGGAATGATAAAATTTCTCCTGAGAACAATGAATTTTGAGCGCTCACCAATGTAACTTTCTAAACAAAAGTCTTTTCTTCATCTTACCACAGCTCTCCTTTCCAGAGCGGTGCGGGTAGGCACAGAGTGTGTGTTTCTTTTTTTTAAAAAAAAAACAAGATGGCAACTATGAAGCTGGAATCAATGCTCTACCCCCATTGCATATTAAAAAAACCCCATCTTGACTATTTTTATCAAACACCACAGACACCCTGCTCCTTTTAGCATATCCTGATATCATCCAAGGAGCTGGTTCCCAGTGCATACTGAGCTGCAACACATATTTTAGTCAACCTATGTGTGAATCCAACTATATTACAGCAATAAGGAAAGAGCTATTCGGACTATTGGAAGGCAGGAATATCAGAATAAAATTGCTGGATTTTCCACTCACTTTGAGGAGTAAAGTGATGCTTTTCCACAAGGTGGCAGAAAAACCACACGCTCAGGAAGGCAGATTCTGTTTTAAAGCCAGTCTCTTAAAACCAAGAAATTGTTGTGCTGTGGGAATCACTTTCCTTCTCTGTACATTTGGTTTCTTGGAGGTTACTGCATTATCTGTTTCATTGAGGGTTCTATTAGCGCTCAAGTAGCAGAGTCAGTTAATCTATTAACATATGTTGACTTACTCCCACAAAGCACAAATAACACTTGAGGCAGAATTATCTTACTGATCTGCATTTAAATCTCAATGTCTATGGAGCTTCTCAATCATCCAGGTCATGGTTGTCCCAAGGATGCTTTTTCAAAAGGCAATTGGACTTTCTTTTTGTTTGTTTTTTTCTTGAAAATGTTTTGCTTCTCATCCAAGAAACTTCTTCAGATCAAGCTGAATAGAGGGATTTATGTTCCCTAGCAGTCAGCTGGTCGTTAGCACTCTGAAGGTCGCTTTGTCATTATAGAGTTAACACCGACCTTCAAAACTAAAGAAACTTTTGGATGAGAAGCAAAACATTCTTAAGGGGGGGGGGAATGAAGTTCAGTTGCTTTTTGAAAAGCAACTGTGGGACATTTAAATCTCAAGCAATCAAAGGCTGGCAATGCTCCTGTCCTTCCTTCACAGCCAGCAACAGAAAGTGGACAAATTGCACTCACACATTTAGTATTTTAAAAAGGATGGTGAATCTGCAGTCCCCTAAATATTGCTGAACTACAACTCCCAACATCCCTCTCAAGGGCAGTACTAATCAGAACCATGAGGTGTTCAAATTCAGTAACATCTGGAAAACAGCTGGTTCTCTACATCTGGTTAAAAACTCTGAGAGTTATAATGTTTTAGAATCAGAAGTATCTCTTGGAGAGAAAATACCTAGGTCTTCTTCAATATATTAGACATACCTATTGCATCACTGGATGCATACAGTTAATTGTTCCACAGAATCCAAAATACTAGTATTTTAGTATTTCACAGATTTATCCATTCCTTTCTAGTTATTCATAAATATCCAGACATGCACACAGCCTATTTGTTAGGAAGTTTTATTGCTTAAATAATGGTCAATTGATCAAGGGAAAGTGGAGATCTACATGATGCAATCAATGTTGTGGTGTCTTCCTCTGCAATTAACAAATCACATTGGTGATAACCTTGGTTAGCCACACAATTAGTGTTCCAGTTCTAGACAGTTATTATCAATGTGCTAGGCTGAATGGTGTAAAACTAAATGTGCTGCAAAAAATGTTCTTTTCTAACAGTGGGTATGAAGTATGAAGGCAATCATTAATTAGAAAGAAACCTAAACAGCGGATTGTTTTGCATCTCAAGAGTGTCCCCAGATTGATATAACCTACAAATCATATTATGACTGTGTGATGAATGAGAAACAAATTTATGTATCTCTTACAAAGGTTGAAGTCACAAAGTCCCAAATCCACAAAGTGCACTTCAAATACCCACTGGTAGAAAAGTAAGATACTCATTTACTGGCATCCATGAGGTGGGGAGGAAGGTATTAATATATATGCAAAAAAGTGAGCACAGCATTGTACAGAAATACATACACAAACACACACACACACACACACACAAAAGGCAGGGGATTTGAATCACTGTGGTATAGCGACTGGTTTACAGATTTGACATCATTCCCCACAACACATTGATTGTCTGAATAAAACCTTGGAGAAAGTCATTGTGGTCATACCAAGGTAAAAACAGAGTTAGAACTGTGGGCGACTCATAATGAATATCTGGCAATTTTTCATAGATTTGGAAAAAAACACACCTTAGTTTTGCTTGCTAGCGATACTGAAAAAAAGGGCAAGATGGCTTTTGAGCATCTGGCAGCCATTGTACCTGATGCAGATTGCATTTGGGGTGTTGAGTCTTTCAAACAATTAATGGAAAAGAAATGGAATATCCCTCCCTGCCCTAAAAGCTGGAGAAAATGCCATTTATAAATTATTTTCCAAGCTTCTTATTTAAAGCTACAAAAGATCCACAGTATTCAGAAGATCACATTGCAGTCTGTAACTGAAGTGTACATTTCTTCAAACAAACAAACAAACAAAACCACTACATACTGTAACTTAACTTCTTTAACACATGTATTTTCTGAAGAGGAAGGCAATGCACCTCTGGCTGTGATGTCACAAAATCTTCACTTTCACAGGCCTCTTACATATCATTGGCTGTTGATGGGGAGGGAGGGAAAAGTAGGGAAACAGATGACTTCATGGCAGAAAGGGTGATTCTTGTCATTGATAAAATGTCGAGGGAGGAAATGAGGCATACAGCTGCATGTTTTAAATTTTAAAAAACACTAACAAATAAATTTCTTCTTATTTATCATGCACATTTCGGAAGGATCCACTAATCAAGCTCAGTGTCCTAACTACAGTATATCTCATTTATTATATGGCTTTCCAAAAATGTCAGTAACATCTCATTTGATTCTGATTTATATGTGGACTCAGTTCATCCTGGGAGGAGCGGATATTTACAGTATGATTTTTATGGATGTGAGATTTCAAATAGGCATTCATTCTACCCGATTCCCCATGCTCTGGAATTTAGGCCAGCTGCTAATAATTTTAGCCACTAAGGACCAGATTATTTTTGAACTGTTGCCCTCACTGTGGTAACTCTGTCATTCATTCTTAATCTTCTGTGTCAAACAATATCTTAATTCTCTCTTCCTGATTCACATAAAAAAGCCTAACCATTAAGGGGCACCCCGTTTCTGAACCCATTCAAGCATTGTGCAGGATGCACAAACTAAAAGTAAAGTCATGGAAATCTCCATGCTATTTTCTTAAGCTATATACTAGCTAAAGGCTAAGCACATCCATTGCAAAGTGCTTGATGCAAACTGCATTGTTATTAAATGGAATATATATATATATATATATATATATATATATATATATATATATATATATATATATATATATATATATATATATATATATATACACATACATATATATATATATATATATATATATATATATATATATATATATATATATATATATATATATATATATTACACACACACACATACATCATCTAACAGCTTGGGGGCTAGAAGATAAAGTGAGGGTCCCCAATTCTTTACAGAAATGAGATGAAATAAAAATCTGAAAAATCTTTTTCGCACAATGACTGTCATGGTAGTTACTGCCAATCACAAAACACTGCTTTATTGGAAACATGGGCTGCCCTTGAAGACTATCTGGAAACTTAACTGGTCTAGAATGAATGGGGCAGGTAACAGAATAACAGAGTTGGAAGGGATTTTGGAGGTCTTCGAGTCCATCCCCCTGCTCAAGCAGGAAACCCTATACCATTTCAGACAAATGATTGTCCAATCTCTTCTTAAAAACTTATAGTGTTGGAACATCCACTTTTGGAGGTGAGTCATTCCACTGGTTAATTGTTCTAACTGTCAGGGAATATCTCCTTAGTTCTTGGCTGCTTCTCCCCTTAATTAGTTTCCATCCATTGAAGAGAGGAAGGTACAGGCATACCTCAATATGCCCATGTAATGTTCCTGCTTTGTGAATTGTATTGGTTACCAATTTGCATCCAGATGTGACTTCAGAAATTGGACATTAGAGAGGATTCAAGATTCTAGGCAGAAATGGAAAAGGGTGGAGAGGAAGAGAGAGAGAGAGAGAGAGAGAGAGAGAGAGAGACATTGCTTTTGTTTGGTCAGCATTGAGACAAAATGACAGAACATGTGAAATACTTCAGAAGATTTTTGAATGGGATCAGAAAATGGCAGCCATATTTTAGTTGGAATAGAGTGTACCCAAATAGCACTGCTTTTTCTTTATTAGGGACATCATGTCAAAAAGAATTGCATCTAAAAATTGAGGGGGAGTGTCCTTCTATTGCATGCTATAGCCACCAGCTTCAAAGTTTAAGTGCCTCTGCTTACTTTTGTTATTTGGAAAAAATGGAATCTATTAGCTTTCCATAATATGCTAAGCTAAATTGTCATTGGATCATTTCAGTTTCCTGTATTCTGCCAATTCAGCCTATGTATTTATTTTATGGTTCAATGTGATACACTAACTCAGTTTACGGGATTAATTCAATATGCTATGATTTGACCAAAGCCATCCAGTAAGTTATGTGTCTGAATAGGCTGTGGATCTAAATCTTCCAGTTCTAAGTTCAACCTTTCAGTCCTGCACTACTATAATGCATTGGAGTGAAGATACAAGATAAATTGTTGTTTAATTGAATTGGACATTATACATTTCCTAGTATTTAAAAAAGATACTTGAACTAAACGTAGAAAAGAGTCTTGGAGAGCACCCTGCCAAGTGAAAACATCTCTGAAATCTCTTAATACCTTGAACCTCAGGCATCTGTTTGCGAGATATAGCTTTGACCTTAAAGGAAGCTGGCAAATACAAATGCTTCTAAAAATACCAATCAGATACTGTACTGCAAATCACCACACTTGTTTAGCAGACAGTCTCAGTGCTATGCAAGCATGCTTTTGCTTTGCCAAGTAGGACATCTGCATAGACACCAAGTCAAGAGATACAGACAAGAAGACATATTAGTTTGCTTATCTTATGAGGTAAATTGTTCCATGAGTTGTAGAATAAGATGGAGCATCCGATACACTTGATGTGGGTGAAGAAAGGAAATATCTGTTTAGATGGGCTCTCTTCAGACAAACTAGTGTTTGATCTAAAGCCATGTAGTTTATTGGAGAGCACATTAGGAGCTTGAGAAATCTTGCTCCTAGCATTAGACTTGGGGAAAACTGGCAAGATGCCTAATTCCTCTTTGAAGTTTTCTGTAACCAAAAATTAGCTAAGATGCTTACTAGTACATCTTGAAATGTTTGTTAGGAAACTGAGAAAGAAATTCAGAGAGACAAGTGGAACATGTACTTCCCAAAAGACTATTTTTCAACTAAATCTTTTCCACTTCTTATCACATATAAAAATAGTAATTGCATAGTATGATTGATTGCTCAGTGTCCTACAAATAAAATCAACATTGTAATGTTGAATATATTGTCTCCATCTTCCAAATAGTTTTTTCTGTAGAGAAATCATCTGATGTCCCACATTTATTTATTTGCTTTTTTGTTTATTTACTTATTTATTTATTCTGTCTTCTGCCCATCTTACCACAAGGTAACTCTGGGCAACGTTCAATATTAAAAAGAATAAAATAATACAAAAATGTAATCCTGGGTTTATCTGAGACTATGATACTTTTCAAAGACAAGGGAACAATTGAAAGAATGACACTTTGCAAATATTCCATACACTGCAAAGCAGGAAGAACATAAAAGCATGCAAGTATCCAATAAATATTCAGTGAAATTCCTTTGAAATCACATTCAGCTCTCAAGTATTATGACTGAATAAGTGGCTGTCAGTATTAGAAACCTAGAGGATCTCCAGAAGGTTGAAATTCTGTATATATCAACATGCTTTGGAAAAGGGAGGGGGGCGAGATCTGATTAAGCAACAATGAAAATAATTTATTGTTTTGAAAAAATTAATACCTCTCTCAAGGTTCAAATAGCTGGTGAATTGGGCTATGGAGTCCCCAACATTTATGTATGAGCTTTTAGGGCACCATGGTATACAGAATAATTCTAGTAAGTTCAAATTTATGTTAAATGTTTAGTTCAAGAATTCTGAGAATAAAATTATTCAAATATTAATTACAGCCATCAAACATAAACAATACCTGTAATTATTTTATTAGTTCAGTAAGGGAAATTTAAAACCAGATGCCTAAAATGATACAATACAAGTGACAAATTTATTAATAATTGCAAAAAAGAAGAATAGAATAGAATAGAATAGAATAGAATAGAATAGAATAGAATAGAATAGAATAGAATAGAATAGAATAGAATAGAATAGAATAGAATAGAATAGAATAGAATAGAATAGAATAGAATAGAATAGAATAGAATAGAATAGAACTGGAAGGGACCTTGAAGGTCTTCTAGTCCAGCCCCCTGCTCAAGCAGGAGAACCTATACTATTTCAGACACGTGACTGTCTCATCATCATTGGCATCCTTCAGTCTCAAGAGACTATGGTATCGTGCTCTAGAAAGAGGTCCTAAAGCAGCATCTGGTGTGGCTAAAAAGGCCAATTTGAGAGTGGCAGTCCCTTCCACACTGAGGGCAGATGCAATCTATCCCTTATCCAGCCCCCAGGTTTCGCTGCTGAGCGATCAGAGGTCAAGGTTTCCCAGCTGTTAATGTCCATTCCCAAGGCCTTTAGATCCCTCTTGCAGATATCCTTATATCGCAACTCTGGTCTCCCTCTGGGGCGCTTTCCCTACACTAGTTCTCAATACAGGAGATCTTTCGGAATCCGACCATCAGCCATTTTCACGACATGCCCAAGCCAGCATAGATCTCGCTGTTTCAATAGTGTATACATGCTAGAAATTCCAGCACATTCCAGGACTGCGCTATTTGGAACTTTGTCATGCCAGGTGATGCCAAAAATACATTGGAGACAGCGCATATGAAAGGTGTTTAACTTTCTGTCCTGCCATGCGTAAAGGGTCCAAGTCTCACTGCAGTACAAGAGTGTGCTCAGGACGCAGGCTTTATAGACCTGGATCTTTGTATTTTCTGTCAGCTTCTTATTAAGCCATACTCTCTTTGTAAGTCTGGAAAATGTGGTGGCTGCTTTACCAATACTAATGACCATCTTTTACCGGTCTACTATAGAGAGTGTCCTCTTGTACTGTATTGTGGTTTGGTATGCTGGTCTGACAGCCATGGATAGGAAAGTATTACAGAGAATGGTGAGCACAGCACAAGACATTGTGGGCTGTCCCCTGACACCACTGGATGACATCGCCAGGGCTCGCTGCCTTGGAAGAGTGAGGAAAATTCTCAGGGATGACTCACACCCTGGACGGTATCTCTTTACTCTCCTACCATTGGGTAGGAGATATAGGAATATAGCCAGCCATACCAACAGGCTGAAGAACAGCTTTTATCCATGGGCTGTTAGGCTCTTGAATGGGAAATAATTTTATAAACTTTATGTATGATTGACTTGTGAGGCCGGTGTGTTGTGCAAGTAGCTCACATGGTGTAATAAGATAGAAGGTTTGTTGTCACTGTGAGTTGGGGGTGGGGGCACAAAGGGAGGCTCAGCCAATCTCAATGTATACATGGTTGTACTTTGACAATAAAGATTTATTCATTCATTCAGCTCATTATCTAAAGAGAGAGTGTCGGAGATGGTTGAGCCGAGGTACACAAAGTCATGGACGACCTCCAGTTGTTGTGCAGAGATTGTAATACAGGGAGGTGAATCCACGTCCTGACCCATGACTTTTGGTTTTTTCAGGCTGACTGTTAGTCCAAAGTCTTGGCAGGCCTTGCTAAAACAGTCCATAAGTTGTTGAAGGTCTTCGGCAGATTGAGCAGTAATGGCAGCATTGTCAGTGAAGAGGAAATCTCGTAGGCATTTCAGCTGAACTTTAGACTTTACTCTCAATCTAGAGAGATTAAAGAGTTTTCCGTCTCATCTGGTCTGGAGATAAATACCCTCTGTATGATGGCATCAAGCAGGCCTTAGGTCCAACACCGAAGAAATCTGCCCCTCTGAAGTCTGCTACAGGTGCGGTTACCAGGACAGAGCACAGCAGATGGCATGCTGGATGCAGCATTATTCTGAGTTATATTCCAGAGAAAATGTGGTAACTGAAGAAGCATTAAATAATATTGAGTGCCTGCCTGTCTTGGAGGAGCTTGACAGTGAACCAACTTTAGAAGAACTAAACGTGGCCCTGGATTCTCTTGCTTCCGGCAAGGCACCCAGGAAAGATAACATCCCTGCCGAAATTCTGAAGTGCTGCAAAGAGAGCATCCCCACCAAACTGCATGAAATCTTCTGTCTTTGTTGGAGGGAAGGTGAAGTGCCACAGGACATGAAGGATGCAAACATTGTCACACTGTATAAGAACAAAAGTGACAGGGGTAACTGTAACAACTACCATGGCATCTCTCTTCTCAGTGTTGTAGGGAAGCTGCTTGCCCGTGTCATACTGAAGAAGTTCCAGGTGCTTGCAGAGAGAGTCTACCCAGAATCACAGTATATTCCGAGCCAACAGTTCCACAACTGACATGATATTTTCCCTTAGACAGTTGCAGGAGAAATGCAGGGAACAAAGATAGCCACTTTTTGTAGCCTTCATAGATCTTACGAAGGCTTTTGACTTGGTTAGTAGGGACGGCCTTTATAAAATTCTCCCCAAGATTGGATGTCCATCTCAGCTCCTCAACATCAGCAGGTCCTTTCACAAGGAAATGAAGGGCACTGTAGTTTTTGATGGCTTAACATCAGATTCCTTTGACATTCGAAGTGGAGTGAAGCAAGGCTGTGTCCTCGCACCAACTTTATTCGGGATCTTTTTTGCTGTCATGCTGAAACATGCTTTTGGAATGTGACTGTCTAGTCTCTTCTTAAAAACCTGATGAGTAATATTTATTGATAAATGGGGGGAAATGGAATATGATGCTAATAAATTAAATTAATATTAATGCTTTCATATGAAAAAAAAATAATTCTACACATTTTTAATGAGGATCATATATTTCATTATCATTATAATATAAATGACTTTCCAATTGTTCACCACCCAGAGTCACTGGCTTGAGATGGGCAGCTGTAGAAACAAATTAATTAACTATATAAATATACATTAGAAAAGAGTGAGATTACTCTTTTATTTAATAACAATACAGGTAGTCCTTTAGAGACAACAATTGGAACCAGCAACTTGGTCATTAAGCAAAATGGTTGCTAAGTGAAATCATGACTGCGCTTATTATCTTATTTCCTTTGCTTCACATATTTGTGAAGGTCGTAAATGTGAGGCTTGGTTAACTTTTCATCTCTATTGTAACTACAAATAGTTGTTGTATGAGGAAGTCACTATTTATAAAATATCTAAATTGATGCATAGGCAGAATGAGTATATAAAATATTTTAGTAAGCCTGTTTTATCTCCAGGTGTGTGTATGTCCATGCTCTCAAAAGAGAATGCCAATTTAGACAGAAAAAGGAATCTGTATCACTGGTTTCATAATGCATAGTTCCTATAGTATTTGGTATGGATATATCCTTTTAAAAAAAAATTCTGGACTTCCAGAATTTCACATTGAATATCTTGAATATCTTTACTGCTTTGGAATTAAATTCAAACTTGCGTTTACCTCCCACCTTTCATGCTTAAAATAGAAGGAAAATTTCCTTGCATATTAGCATTCCATGATGAAAACAAATTATTCATATACATTTGCATAATCACACCAGTTCTGAGAAAACAAAAGAGATGTGAATCACTGAAAGAATTGTGTGCAATTTATTTGCCCATTCATCTGCCTTAACTGACATGATGTCAAGTTTCTGACGTATGAATCTTGCTGCTCCAAGTTTGGTTGCAAATAACAGCTTTTTGACTTATTTGACTTATTTTTTTTAAAAAAAACTTAGGAATATAATATTAGGATAAGGAGGACTCAACAAGAGGTATTGCATAGTTGAAATATTTTGAAATTTGGTATTTTTAAGGGTATTTTTAAGGGATAGAAATATCCCAAGCCCTTGTGAGTATATTCACAATTACACAATTTGTGGAGGTAGATGAATGAAAGGGTTGATAATGAAAATGCAGGGAAAGGAAAAGAGACCAAAGTTGATCAAGTAAATATTTAAAAGTTCAAAACTATCTCATTCTCATTTAACCACTATTCCATTTTTTAACAGAAGATGGAACTGAATATTCAAGCAATACTGACAAAGAAGTGGTTTTTCAAGTAATCTCAAATTTCCTTGAGTTGTCTATGACACAGAAGAGCCTAGAAATTTATATCTGTTTTTCAGCTTCCTATAAATGGTAGTTATTGCACCATTTCAAATACATGGTTTGGTTATATTTGAGCAGTCTTAAAGTAAAAAGCCTTAACTCCCGACTGGCAGTTGATACACTGAATCTATTTGTGATTCAACCATATCAGAAACTGTGTTTGCTACCCTGCAATTCCATTGGTTACAAAAAATAGAAAATATAATGCGCAAGACTCATATAAGGACACAACCTAAAAATACATGCCATGCAGTTTATTTTTGGACCATTAACACTAAACAATAGATATTAGAGAGGAAAAACAAGTACTGAAAAACAGAGAATTGCCCTCATATAGAATTGCCCTCATATAGAAAAGGTGCCATCGGCATTTGCCCCTATGTGATTTAAAACAATCACATAGCTCAGTTTTAAAATTGTCCTGACTGGATTATTATTTGTTGTAAAACACAGCATCACAAGAAATTTGTGTGATCTTGCCAGAAATACGGTAATTGCCAAATGTTTTCAGTCAGGTACAAAATCCTTTTCTTTTCTTTTTTCATAAGAAAATAAAGATGTCCTTTTCCAGGCCTTCAGCTTTATTTTGGAAAACCAAGGGCCATTGGTATCCTGCGAAAGATAATGCTTAATGTTCTGACATTCCTTCTCAGGCTGACTGAATGAGAAAACCATTACAGATTTCCGCTTTTTGCTTTTGGGTGTGCTATTGGCAGAACTATGAAACTTCCCTGTCTATTGCAAAACAAATCAAAACTCCCTTAGCATTCAAGATTTTTATAAATAAAAAATGCAAAAGGGACAAACTTTGATGAAGAATTCGACTGTCAGAAACCAAGCAACTGAAACAGTACACCAATCATGATTCAGGCAGAAGACTTTGTATACTAACTCTTTGATAGTGACATTTGTAAAACAAAACAAAATGAAAAACAGAACTGGCATATGTTTTGCCATACACTTTCCAAAGCAAACATACCCACGCAAAGATCTGCTCCTTGCAGGAAACACAACAAAAGCAGCCATTCACACACAGCACAGAAAACTGACATGCAAAGATGAAATAAAATGGCTCTATACTACTTGGCAGCTTTCGTGTCTAAATATGCAGCCAGCTTTTCCAAATACCTCATCAATAAAAGATTAGGCATAATAAATTGAATCTCATTCTGTTTCCAGAGCATTCCATTGATGTTGTTTAATTTTTCATCTACTATTTATACACATCAATAAATTTGGGGCATTTTTGCAACAATTTCCCAAAGCAATTATTTTTAAAAGTGTAAACTGTGTGTGTGTGTGTGTGTGTGTGTGTGTGTGTGTGTGAGCAAAGGAGTGTGTGTATGAACAATTTTATTTTTTAAGTAAGGATGTCCTCTGGTTTTGGGGAAAGGCAGCCAGGTGGCCTTCATGAAGGGAAAATGTTCTGCAAATACTCCCACAACTTGATTTCTTCATGCGAGAAAGAATGTGAAGCACTTTATTTCTTTTGGCCAATTGGAGAAACACATGTGGAATCATACTCATCTTTGGCATCATCAGTGCATTGCTAAATTGCACATGACATTCATACATAACTATTTTGTAGGCTTGCTTTTTATTCTAGAAACAGGAGTTGTGACTTGGCAGGATACAGCAATGGCAAAGAGGATTGAAAATTGACTATTGAAAAAATGTAAGCTTGAGGAAAAGGTCCAGGTACTCATATTTTAAAAATGTAATATATGATAAAATCAAATAATGAAGAGATACCAAGGGACATGTATCAGTTCCTAGAAAGAAAAATGAAACATATCCAAAAATTATGTCTATGCAGAAAGTACTAGCATTGTTCCCCAGATTTGTTAGATCACACAAATTCTACAAGTTCAATATTTATGTACTGAATTTATTTATTTATTTTATTACATTTATATAATTTATGAATCCTATTGGTTCTTATATGGGGCAGAATACTACCGCTTCTATTTTTTTCTTTTTAATGATGTAGTTTATAAAACAGTTAATGAATGTTTTTATAATTCAAATATGTCTTAGTTCCTTCACATACCAACATTAGAAATAAATTTCCTCATGAAAACTGCAAATGAGACAAAATTGCAAGCAAGACTTTTGATTTTACATCATAATTTCATCAGTAAAAACTTTGTTGTCTGACAAATTCTGGAATAAATTCGAACCCAACTGTTTCTGAGAACATTGCAAGATAAATATTTCTAAAAATCTTAGTAATGCTGAGTAGTATAATACTGGATAACTTGAAAGTCAATGAAGTAATATTATGCCCTCTCTTTCCCAATATTCTTTTCATGTGTGGAACTGAAACCACCTATCATGGTTATGATGGAAATGGAGAAAGGCTGAATTGGCTCAAGTCATCTTTTTTCATCTATTATCCAACATCCTTAACATCTAATTTTTATCACTTTCCAATGAGCGCTATATCTTCAGATTCAAGTAATAGGAAGACAGAATGCAATTGATTATTGGAAGGGGGCAACTTTCATCAGCCACAGTTGTTTTACAGAAGAACCTGCTATTTTGAAAGTTAATAGGACCCCTTCAGAGGCTGCACTTCTGCTTCATTTGAGGATACTTAAATTGGTATTCCTGCACTGAGAAGGGGGTTGAATTTGACAGCCTAAATGGTCCTTTCAGCTCCAGAAAGATGATGAAAAGCAGCTGAGAAACATTAAGACTTAAGTTAGCCATACTAGAAGAACACCGGGATGGTTTCTTACACTTGATAACATATTGAGAAGATGGCATATGTTTCTAAAGGGATGGGATGGCTGCTGCTGTGCTGGCATGGAGTCAGCAAATGGAGAGAGAAAAGTACCTCAGATCAGGCCTTAAAGGGCAACTGTGCTGGCCTGCTAACCAGGGCTGATGTGGAGTGATGTAGAGACAATAGGGCCATTGGTCCAGCCTGGTAAACTGGTATGAGGAGACTGGAGCTCTGAGGGGTACTCACATCCTCATTGGCTGGGGTCTGATTAAAAATTGGAGTAGGACAGAAGGAAAAATGGAAGAGAGAAAAAGACTGATCAAAACAGAGTGGCTGAGGAAAAAATTGGAGAGCAAAGTTACATGAGTGTGCAGGGCAATTGTCAGTAACTGGTCGGGGAGCAGGAATAAAATTTTACAGGAGAGAGAGAAGTCCCAGAGAGACAACATCTTCATGCAGGGCCCAAGAGGGGAAGGAAGGGATCAGCTGTCATTGAAAAGTCCAGGTCTCTGGGAAGCACTGGGCCCAAGACCCTGAGCGAGGAAAAAATGATCAGCTGAGCAGATCCAGGAGAAGTCAAGCCGCAATGAACACACTGCAGTAAATCCAGCCCTTTCCTTTCTTTTCACTCTTTGATGAGCCCAGAAACAGGAGGGAGGGAAGGAAAGTTATAGAAAGGGGGACTTGGGAGGAAACCTGACACCTGGTAAAATACAGGATTGTGTTATACATATCTATTGTAAATACGTGTTGCAAATAGTAAAAATGCAAAAAAAAAGCCTCCACTGCCTTGGGTTTTTTGGGATCAGCTACCATCTTTGAAGGGATGTGGTAGCTCAGTGGGTTAGGACGCTGAGCTTGTCGATCAGAAGGTCAGCAGTTTGGCGGGTTGAATCCCGAGTGCCGCATAGCAGAGTGCGCGCCTGTTACTTGTCCCAGCTTCTGCCAACCTAGCAGTTCGAAAGCACGTAAAAATGCAAGTGGAAAAATAGGGACCACTACGGTGGGAAGATAACAGTGTTCCGTGCGCCTCTGGTGTCTAGTCATGCCAGCCACATGACCACGGAGACATCCTCGGACAAGCGCTGGCTGTTCGGCTTTGAAACAAAGATGAGCACCAGCCCCTAGAGTTGGAAACGACTAGCACGCATGTGCGGGGGAACCTTTACCTTTACCTTTACCATCTTTGAAAACCAAAGAACTCCATTACACAGTGTCAGAGACATTACCTTTTAATATAATGGCAAGAAACCATCTGCTAGCAGTGGTAGGTTTCCTGGATATCTTCTCCCCATGGAAGCTTTCCCAGCCATCTGTATTCTGCAAATGCTACACAGAGGGCTAAGAGACTATACTGATGAGGCTGTAAGGCAATAGTTGGAGTCAGGGAAAGGAATCTCTGAAAAGTATGAAAAATTATCTTCTGTAAATAATTAGAACATATTTTTGACTCTTTTTCTGGACTTCTTTGCCCAACAGCACTGACTTCCACACACTTGCAAATAAAAAACTGGCACACTGCCCAGAGTTGCTTTCAATGAGATGGGTGGCTAGATAAATTAGATAAATAAATTCAGTGCAGTCGAGAACATCTCTAGCCTCCAAGAGGCGGGCTGTCAGATTTCTTTGGAAGTAGCCACCATCATTCCAAGGAAGAACTGGAAATAATATGTCCAGCTGACATCTGAAGCAGAGTGTGACTTTTGGAAGCTTTTGCCATTTTCATTTTCTGTTTAAATTTAAAAAATGACTCTAGTATGTTAATTATTGAGAACTAAAATATACCTTGCCAAAGAAATGGGAAAGTTAGAATCTAATTGCAATATTTTGCATAAAAGAAATTAGCTTACTTAAAAATAACTTCAGTCAACATTGACAACATTGATAACAAATCCTAAATGTCATTTATTTGGACAGCAAATTCTTGTATACATGCACACCTCTGAAAAGCAATCTCTGTTCTTTACAATGAAAGATGCTGTATGAAATGGTAATGGATTTTAACTTGGAATTTAACTCTAAATCCAAGGAAGTAATTTAAGTAATTTATCATTTAAAGGACTATGCAAAGCAACATACGTTAAAAAATAATATGAAATATAATTAACAACGATAAGCTTAGCAAGTGATACATTTCACTGCCTTTTTTAAGAGAGAGACTGGGAGATAAATGTAACTCCTGAGAAACTACTTTCCATTACTTCTCCAACATGCTGAGTAAATGAATCTTTGACAGTGGGGTCTTCTTTGCAAGGGTTTATCCTCAAATACAAAATGTGGACATGTAATGGGGGAGGCTTAGAACTGTTCAGGGATTTAAAGTTTAACACTAATATTTGTAGTGGTGGTTGCTATGCAGTTGACAACATATGTTGTTCTT